>NW_023596549.1:141166-307045 GCF_011947565.3 Pollicipes pollicipes | reverse complement strand
ATCGCGACGAGGAGCTGTATGGCGTACAAGTCAATAAGCGTCGTGTGCTTAGATAGGAACTGTGAATTAGATTTTAATACTTAGGCCCATGAGCAAGTCGTGATATTACGGAGGAAACGAGGAATTCAAGCGGGGAATGGACGTAGTGTAAACAAACTCTAATCAAGCTATGTATCCAGATCCCGACGAGGTATATCGGCCAAATTCGCAGCCTGCACGACTCTGCACGCAAAAGTAGGCTTGGAAAGACGGAGTTGTCAGCTGGAACCCAGTATTATTTATAGCACATTATATTATTTTCAGGGCGCGCGCAGTTCTCCATAAACCTGCCCTAAAAACGTGCATTCCCATTCATTGGTACTTGTATGACTAGCCAAATGCTTCCGGAAAGGTAGGGCAAGAAATGGCGAACTTATCTGATACGATACGTAGCTGTTTACTTGCGATGTGCACATTCCTTGATGCATGCTTGGTGAGAGAGATGATGCACATTGTGAACTATTCTTATAACATTCCGCCAATGGAAAAATCTTAATCGATAATTGGAGCCGAACATTTTGATGGGACATGTAGTTATTTGTTGGCAATGCGCAGTTTTGATAAAAAGCTGATGAAAAATAGCGTGCATGGCAGCACATTCATCATCACCATTAGCTCATTTAGAAACAACCATGAGTCTTCACGAAAAACTGGAATCGGAAGTGACTGACTCTGTGATTCGACACGTCACTGTTGTTTGCGACGCACATAGCCTGCTTGGAAGCCCGGTAAGCCATGTGAGTACACAATGCCATTGTTCATTTATTTACTTTCAAACTCAGCGAGCCGTCGATGAATCATTAGGAACACGATCGTTGTAACATTCTGCGGGCATTGTCAGAAACGGAATTGACTTCCTGATTACGGGTCTGTACGCTAACAGATTCAGTACGCATTTCAGGCACACAGGTTGAATTGTTTCGGACCGCACTTCACAGAGAAAGAGCCTGCTGCCTGTCTACGCTGTGGGCAAGTTTATTCTCTGCCTGGACTTTCGTTTCCTTATTTTAGTAGCTTAATAACGAGCTGAATAGTGCAATTACATTAATTTTACAGGTTCTAAGATGCTTTCAGTGCCAGTCAGAGCCAAAGAGTACCTCCCGGAGGCCCTTATTCGTGAATTCCACGGTTACCTAGGCTTCCTGGTTTGTTGATGACAGGACAACTTGAACACCGGGAAGTAGACAGGATGTCCGTACCGTAACCCGAATCACGTCTGGTGAGTGTAGCAGGCAAACAAAAAACACTCACTCCACGGGCTCCTGTTATTGTGTTCCTAGTCTTAACCTCACCCTCCATCCTGAACACTGAGCAACCTATGTGTCTAACAAAGACTTTGCCAGCCTCGCACTTGTATATGGTTCTGAAAGGAGCGCGGGGTACAGCACATTACTGAGTGCAGCTTTCTTTGCAAGACGGCCAGGCTACATGGGCACATAAGGACTCCTCTGGCATTGAATGAAATGGTTACTGAAGATGAATTTTGGAAACTATTGCAAAAGGTTACAAAGTGTTGCGAAGACGGGAAAATGTTGCGAACTATTACAGAATGATACACACGCAATTACCGGCCAAACAAAGCATCACCCAGCTCCAGGACGACCGCCATACTTCTGGCAAGGTCCGAGAGCAACAAAACATTTTTTTTGGGAACTTGACAAAATTGTAAAAAAGAAGATAAAACATAATGCACGGCGCGCATTCCGCTATAACGCCAGCTATACATGCGTATTTGAATGCAGGCATGCACGCAAGTTTTATGTTTGTTTGTATGTATTTACACAGCTGTACATGCTCATCCACATGCATGTATGAATGCATGCATGTATACATACATGCGTAAATGTATGTACGCATGCGTGCATGCATATTCACTATCGACAATTTGCGGTGTGCATGAGTTCTCTGGTTGGTGACGTCACATGTGTAACAAAGCGTCATTCAAACAAACTTCACACGCTTGCAGTTACTATCACTGTGAACGTCATCACAGTCAACCGCGCGAATTCTGGCTGAAATTTCGCGCGTAGGATTTGCGGGATGCAGTTCAAAAGCAAAGACCGTCATTTTTGTTTTGTCTACTCTCGATAACACTTCACGTGCTGCATTTAGAACAAAATTATAGACCTAGACCGCTACAGGTCCGTGCACCACCAAGCGTTACATCATGCCCTTCTTTTCAGACTCACTTGCAAGAGGTGGTAGAGATGAACTTCTCTGAGTGAGAACAGGGCGCAATCACCGAATCTGCCCGCGCAAGAAAAGCTTGCGAGTAAAATTCACCAGGAATTCCTGGCGAGCTGAAGTACCTCAGCGCCGAGTTCAGGCAGAGTTTGCAAATATGTGTGGCGTTTCAAGTGCGTATGTGCACCGTTTCTCAAATTGACAATTGAGAATATGGATGCGAGCATCAAAGATGTTGGAAAAGCTAACTTGTAACTGTTGGTATGCTTCAACTGAAAAGGCTGCTCTAAGTAAAACACGTCCCCAACATAACAAATGTTCTCCCTAGTACGTCATCGTTTGCTTACGTCATGAAGCGAGTTTATGACGTCCGGGTTGCTGCCAGATAAGGCGTGTCAGAATGGCCACAAGCGGACAGCACTCAATTGTCGCATACCGAGCGTTGATCATCATGATGTTGGCGTCTGTGCATTCAAGCTTATCTTCTTAGCAAGGTGCGTGTATTTTGGTGTTATCTCATGGTGTTGTGCATTTTCCGTGATGCTATATTTTTCTACTTGCATTTACATTATCGGTTACAGCGCTTTTCTGCCATTCGATTCTCAGCCCCACGTCCGCCAAAATTCGTAAAACCACCTGCGTTGGTGTGTATCACAACACGTGGTTCACGATCTCGAAGCATGCAATAGCGGCTTAAAATGGTTGTTAACCAACCGCTGTCTGCCAGCGAGACGACTCATGCTGTTGTCACCTATAGACACGGATATTGAGATGGCGAAATTAATTGTTGACCCTCGAGCACAATATGGCCACGTGCGAGGGGAGCACGTGTGATGTTTTCTATGACGTCATATTATTTACGTCTGAATACGCTCAAATTACGAAGCGCAAAATAGTCGGCCGAGTCTACGGGCGCCTAGCTGGGAAACAAGAACATTTGAGATCACAAGCAGAACGTAACTGTGAACTGAAGAGAATTTTCTTGAAAATGATTATCTCAATTCAAGACCCCATACAAATGTGGAACAGCCTCTTTAATGGCGGAAGGGAGGACCTCAAAGCCCTTCCATGTGCCCGACAGTCTCCGTCGATGACCGCTGATAACGCCACCCGGGCGGAGACCCTCGCGGAAGAAGACCGAAGAACCACCGCCGATGAGATCAGCGAGCAGCTGGGCCTGTCCCATGAGACTGTCCATCGCTTCACCGCCGACGTCCTTGCGATGACGACGGCCAGTGCAGGATGGGCGGGCCTGGGCCCGGCATCCAGTGCTGCTGGACAGCGAGTCCAGCATCTTCCACAGACCACGGCGGCGGCATAGAGGACGGCGGCGTGCCCGGACTACCAGCCGTCATCAACACCTAGCTGGACCTTACGGCTCTAACGACCACCCACCTCGACTAAGTGGTCATAGCACACACACCTCAGACTGATTGGCCTGAGGAACATATACCTGACTTGACAGCCCCAACGCACGTTGAGGGCGCATCTGAACCGACGGCCCACACAAGCATGTGCCAGGCCCTGACAGCCCCCATGCATCTCCTACCTGGACTGATGGCCCTGATGAACATTTACGGGTCCTGGCCGCGCAGCTCCTGGGCGATCTCGCGCAGCGCGGTGTTCTCCAGGTGCCGGAAGCGCTGCGCCGCCTCCTCCAGCAGCGCCGCACTCTGCTCGTCCCTGGCGGACGGCTCGCCGGGTCAGCGACGGGCTACGGCGCGATTGGTGAAGCACTACAGTATTCCAGTCACCTCAAGTGGGCGTCCAGCACGGCACCTGCACTCACTTAGAGACCCTGTGCAGCATGAAAATGATCCTTTTGCTCTCGATGGTGACGTCTCTGCTCTTCTTCACCAGCCGCTCGTAGCGGTCGTGCTTGTTGTCCAGGTGGGTGGCGAACTCGCGGAACATCTGCACCACAGGCGAGCTGCTCTCAGCAGCGTCAGCTGACGCCGCCTGAGGCGTAGCCGACTCCACATGACGCCGTTCATAGTTGCCATGACGACCGCGGTGACGCGGACGACCGGAGCTCATGGTGCGCGACCGCTGGGCTGAGAACGGAGGGGCGCAGGCGTGACATGAGACGAGGGAGCGCCGTAGGGTGTGCCCAAAAATATCCTTAGACATGTTCACATACCGTCGTCAGCAGCCAAAGGACTGCCCACTGACCATGAGAAAAAATCCATGTCTCTTTTTGTGGGAAGTGCACTTCTGATGCACACACAAGGGCATGCATAAGGTCAGGGCAGACCCCCGCGCAGGCGATCACTCTCCCCTGCTGCCAATTCGTGCGCGGCAACCGGTCGAGTAAAGCGTGCAAAAGTCAGGCCTGAACCGACGACTTCTCACTGCCATCCGAATGGGCAAGAGTCAGATGCATCATCAAGATAATGGAGCAGGGACTTATGACAGCATGGAAAGCCACTGAGTTGCAACTTTGATAGTCTTCTCATGCAGTACAAGGATCACTTACCTTTCCTTGGCAATGATAGGGGAATCTTTGGGCATTTGGCTGCGCCTGGACTTCTCCAGGTTTGGCATTTACTTTTGGGCTGAAGGATGGCTAAGTGTTGTCAGGTTCGGAGACCCCAACATGCCATATGCGGGGTCTGTTTGTCACGAGAGTAACTGAGACTATCCGTGTTAGCACACCGGCTCCCAGAGCGTCGCGGGTCCTGGGCTGTCATGGGACCAACTAAAACTAAGGCACCATCCCACACACCCCTGCCACAGCTCCCCTGATTTCCCATCTTGGCCTGGTAGTCACATGAACACACTAGTGCATCCCAGCTGTCACAAGTACCCAGATGGCCATGTAGGCTTCTTGGTTTCTGGTACTTCCCTTGGTATCTTCAGGCCCTTTAGCCAATGCTGACCACACAGGAATGCCTTTTACTTTTGAAGGTATTCATGGTTGTCATGGGATCATTGGCAACAACCACCTTAGGAGCCCACTACCTTACCCCTTGCCATGCAGAGGTTCCCTCATCTTATCAAAGCTCTCTTCACTGTGGTTCTTATGGTCTTTACAGGAGCATTCAAGTGCTGATGATGCCAGATGCCTAAGAGATCCCTGCCTCATTTGATGGCCTCTTTAGGACCTTGCTAACAATCATGTAACATGGTGAGGTAAGCCATTAAAAACATTTGCCCCAATTGCACTATTTGCAATGCCCCTTCAACAGCAGCTAAAATCATGGATTGTTTTTTGGATAACTATCAATATGATGTTAGTTCCCAAGCAACAAAAGGAAACAAATTGTATGTGGAACCACCATACCAATGCCCTCCCCCCCCCAGTCTGGATTACCATAAACAACATTTGATTCCAGGCCTCATGTTGTCTGTCACCAGGAGGGGTACTAAGACTGCACACTGAGGTCTCCAACAACATCCTGTGATAGCATAAAACCATATTTCCCTTAAACCATGCATGGTAGCCTCACTGAGATCATATTGGATATTGCTTAGAGCAAATTATGATAACATGTGAGTGTGCCTTGGCATGCATGATGTACATATTGCCCAACAAAAATAAATAACAGGATGTGCAGGTATAATTGATGAATACTCATCAGCAATAAATCTGGTGATACTGACTGGATTTGAACATCATATTCATAACAAATATTCAATGACAACAATCTGAAAAAGGTACCATCATTTCAGACTAAAAATGTTGAACATATACATTTGTAAAAAACACAAAATAGAGTCTGACATACAGCTTTAAAACATGAGAAACATAAGTGCAGCACTTCCAAACATTTCTCATGTAACATTTTAGAGCAAGATGGGCAAAGCACTGATAGCATTCCATGTGGACAGGCATTTCAAATGGATAAATATTGCACGCTAAAGCAACACTCCCGAACACCAGTATGCACTTATGCAACAAGAGAAATCTACCTGAGGATTGATGCTCTGAAAATGAAATCAACTGATCCTGGAAAGAGAAAAGCACCACAAAAAAGATACTCCTTTTATCCTGGGCTTCCAGCAATGCAGCAAAACCCAATATAATGACGGAAACAATACAGCAGCTAGTTCACAAGCTTTGCCATAACCTTACAGGGGAACGCACACTGTGAAATAGGTGATGTGTCATAACCATGAGTGTAACAATGGGGTGGGGGGTGGGGGGTGAGGGTTGGGGTGGGGGGAGGGAAATGGGCATGTTTGTTCCAATTTTCACAAAGCCATCTTTTATCACTGCATGCAACTTAAAAAAACACATTTTACTGTTTTCTGATTGAAAATGTCATTGCATCATCAAATGCTCTTCTCAGGATTCTGCCACTCAAAGCACTGTGTTGGATTTTGAATTAAATTTGCTGAACAATGTTAAATGGCCATTCGGCCTTAGACCAGCTTAGACAAATTGTGACAGACATGACATACATAATATCACCTGCAGTCAACAAAGCTTTTCTCTCCATCAGCAGCACAGGTGCCAAGGTAAAAACCCTTCATCACACCTATCATGCCAAAATTCCTTGAAACAGGCTCTATGAGCTGAAATTGGTGGTGGCAGTGCCCTCACTCAAAGCTGTCATATCGATATTCTGCATGTGATGAAGTTGTTGCCAAGATATTGCTGCCGCACCGAGTATGTTAAGTGCGGCATGTATTTTTTGAAGTCCGACTTACACAGGTTGCAGTAAAACTAATGTCACGACGTTTTTACTCTGATCGAAACGCTCAATTAGAGCACCGCTCCACATTTAAAACTGATGGACTGATCGTCGCGAATAAACGGAATGCACATGACGGTTAATTTCCCGCTAAACCAACCTCTTTGGCTAGCCCCGCGACTCTGCTGGCCGATTTCAGCAGAGGACTTCCCGCGCTGAGAAAACTGCGGATTCGTTAGATAGCCCTGGGTTCGAGGCACAATAGTTTGCAACAGAGGCGCTAAAGGTGTATAACAGAGCACCAGTCAAGGAACGTTCAATAGGGACGTCCGTCAATACAGCAGCAAATTGATATCCAACTGCCATTTGGATATTCCGAGGCATTACGATCGCCTCCATCCTTTGGTGTGCAAGACCTTATCGACACGCTGATTCCGAAAATCACTGTCTTTGGTGTGGTATCTTGCGTAACCTCCGAGTTACAAGGCGCGTAACATCGCCAGATCGACTTTGCGGGGCGTCTCGATTGCCTCCAAATTTTGTGTGCAGGTCCTTATCAATCTCTGATTCCAAAAATCACTGTCTCTGGCGTGGGATTTTGTGAGTTACGCCACGCGTTATTACACCACGCGATAACTTCCGAGTTACACCACGCGTAAGACGCCAGTGTGATATTGCGGGGCGTCTCGACTGCCTCCAAATTTAGTGCGCAGGGTCTTCTCAACGCGCTGATTCCAAAGATCACAAAACCCCAACCCAAAGACAACGATTTTCAGTATCAGCGTATTGGGAAAGCGCTGCACCTGCAGGCGAACAAAACATCCCGCAACGTCGATCTGGCCATGCTACGCGCTTTGTTACTCGGAGGTTACACAAAATCCCATCCCAAAGACAATGATTTTCGTAATCAACGTGTTGCGAAGGCCCTGGACACCAAAATTGGAGGCAATTGAGACTCCCCGCAACGTCGATCTGGCGGTGTTACGCGCCTTATAACTCGGTAGTTACGTAAAATCGCATCCCAAAGTCAGTGGTTTTCGGAATCAGCGTGTCGAGAACGTCCTGCACACCAAATTTTGAGGCGATCGTGACGCCCCGGAACATCCATCTGGCAGTTGGACATTACTCCGCTGCTAGATTGACGGACGTTCATCTGGGGAAGGACTGAACGACCGACAAAACCTGTTGGTATGCCCTGCGCTTAATCACTGCGCACCGATCAACACCAAATTTTACCAATCGATGACACACAATCCATAACTCATCTTTTCCAGAATATGACGACTTTAGGTCAGATCAAAAGTTACAGAAAATGGGGAAAATATATTAAAATATATTGGCATATAGATAATATGCCACAATCGCAGCCGGTGAGACGTAAAGCCACAATCGCAGCCGGTGAGACATAAAGCCACAATCGCAGCCGGTGAGATGTAAAGCCACAATCGCAGCCGGTGAGACGTAAAGCCACAATCGGTATTACGGCCCGTCCGACAAACAAACCGCCTCCCGCCAAATTCGCAGACAACGCTTCCGCTCAATCACTGCATATATGTGGGAATAATAATGTAAAATCGGTTGGACGCGGAGCTCGGACACAGGTGAGCCCAGAGGCTGCCCAGCTCGACGGTCCGACCGGCATCCACAAACGTGGCGGGTCGGCGGGTCGGCAGACGGGGAAGCCCTGCCGCCAAATGAAAAACGCTGCTGCTGCTGACCGGAACGTGTTACCAATGCAATTCAATTGGTTGACCAGCTGATTCTCTGAACGGAATTAGCAGTTGCAGCATTACGAACAAGAGAGATTACGCCATTGCGCCTTGCATTCGTGGTGCTCTGTGTGGTTATCCGTCCCGAGTACCAATCTGAAAATTGCACCAGTGCAACATTCGGCCCGGGATGCCTTTTACACGCATGCCAATTGATTTTATAAATTGTTGGAAAGTATCGAGTTCCAATGAATGGTCAGCTTTGCACGTCTGTTGACCGCTGCCAGGTGTTGCTGCAAGGTTCCATATCCTACAATGGTGTAATTGCAACGTTTTTGTTCCGACATCTCACAGAGCACCTCACGGAAGGGGCACCAAGGAATCACATACAGGCCGGCCACATTACTTTTCTCACGCACCAAACATTTATACAAAATACTGGAATTCCATTTTCTATACACGTAACAAGAAAACTCAACATTCTGTGTGCATTACTCATTCATGACCGCAAACGACTTCTAAGCAGACGAATGATCAAGCTATTGAATGATCTCTTTGGAGCAGCATCACAAATAAATCATTCAGACAAGGAACAAGACACTGATAAATAGCGCAGGGATTGGTTGATTAGCATGCAGTATTATGATTTGATGTGTTGATTGCGGTACTCACATTATGTTAGGCTAATGATGTCCTCTGCAGGGCTAACTAATTGTCTGTTGTTGCCAAGACAAAACGGCAGTGAGTGTTGTCCAATGAAAAGTTTATTGTTGTTTGCATGATCCACCGTGTTTTACACCCATTCCATCGTGTCTTAGGCTCTACTTTTAAGTGCTCAAGGTGCCGACATGAAGCAAAGAGCGGAATATATAAGAGAGCCAGTCACCAGTCGTAGACTGTGCAGGTTCTGTAAGCTTCGTCTGTCTGTCGTCAAAAAGTACACACACACACACACACACACACACACACCACACACACACACACACACACACACAACACACACACACACACACACATATATATATATATATATATATATATATATATATATATAGATATATATATATATATATGTATATATATATATATATATGTGTGTGTGTGTGTGTGTGTGTGTGTGTGTGTGTGTGTGTGTGTGTGTGTGTGTGTGTGTGGTGTGTGTGTGTGGTGTGTGTGTGTGTGTGTGTGTGTGTTGTGTGTGTGTGTGTGTGTGTGTGTTGTGTGTGTGTTGTGTGTGTGTGGTGTGTGTGTGTGTGTGTGTGTGTGTGTGTGTGTGTGTGTGTGTGTGTGGTGTGTGTGTGTGTGTGTGTGTGTGTGTGGTGTTGTGTGTGTGTGTGTGTGTGTGTGTGTGTGTGTGTTGTGTTGTGTGTGTGTGGTGTGTGTGTGTGTGTGTGTGTGTGTGTGTGTGTGTGTGTGGGTGTGTGTGTGTGTGTGTGTGTGTGTGTGTGTGTGTGTGTGTGTGTGTGTGTGTGTGTGTGGTGTGTGTGTGTATACACCATTATTAACCGTTCCGTGCGATTCGAGCAGAAGCACTGGCCAGGAGAGACAAGACACCATATCGGGGTGACTGGAATCAGTAAACTCCATGGTAACTACATCTCCACGCACCTACACCGCGAAAATCCTAGAGAACTGGAAAGGCCTCTTACTTTGTGAGCTCCCTAGAGTTCGAGCCTCCTATCGACCAAAATAATCGTATTCCAGTGATTGAGTTTTGATATTCTTATGTGTGCAGTTTGCATTCGGGATCCTAGGTTACTGTGCGCAGCCCTAAAAAGCTCCATGTATTTGTTACGAATGCAAATACATGGAGCTTGTTCATTTCTCCAGACCATGGTGGGTCCTGTTGTTTGGAGGCTAGGTATTTCGGAGAACTATGAAAACATACACGTAAATTGAATGCTAAGTACCATCGAAATCAAGCACAAGCTTGATACCTAGCTTATATACGGTTAGCCGGGTAGTTGATGAGATCAGCTGATCGCTGAGGGCTAATGCAGAGCTTTTGCTTTGTCTGTCGCAAGGGAGTACAACATAGCCTGTCTTTTAAAATGCATGAAAAACGTCATGTAAAAGCACAATAACTGTCACAAATTCACTGAACAACGGAAATGCTGTGCACGACGTCGGCGGCGCGTAAAATTATGTTCGACGATCACAAGTACAAGTTCATCAGCGTAATCGGCATAGGCACAAATTCAGTCACCAGTCAGTAACACGTAGAGCCCGAATACAAATTATCAAGATTTAGGTCCCCGTCAACGACGTAGTTCCGTAGTCAGCTGACGTAGTTCGTTAACTACGTCAACGAAAGGTCCTCATAGCAAGCGAGAAGAACCCAACACCAATATGGTGAGACTCCCAAACGATCAGAAGTACCCTGGCAGGCTAACATATAAGGTTCGGACAGAGCACATAACCCTCTGAGATAAGGGAAATAACCCAGCATAAGTGTAAATAAAATAATGCCCCTGTGTGATCAAGAGTGCCCAGGCAAGTCAACAGAGCAAAGGACAAGCAAAGGGTCCTCAGCAAATAAGCTCAAAAGGGAAAGAGGCATAGACCAATGAAGGGGGCCCTTGAGCATCGAGTGCCTCGGTGCATTATCTTATATGGGCCCCAGCAATAGCACGGGGTTCCCCAAGCAAGTGGAAAGAACCCGATACCAATATGAAGGGCCCCTGAGCAGCCGAACGTACCCCGGCATATGAGGCCCCGGGAGCAGCGGCGGGGCGGGAGAGGCCGCCTACCCCGCGTGCACAGCGCTCCCCGTCGAGACCGTGCCGCCCGCCACGTCTCGGGCCGCGGCGCCGCCCGGCGCGCATGTGCCCAGTCCGCCGGTGAGCCCTGGGGCGCGACCGCGTCCAGGCCGGACACGAGGCGTCCAGGTAATTTATAGCAAGCAGTGCTCCACTGTGTGCATCCCGTGATCATGGGTGGGATGCCATGTTAACTGTGTCATCTGTTAACAAAAGAGGGATATAGCGGCAAGAGTCAAGGATGCTTTTGTGGTGTCATTTAGCGACAGGAACAGGGGCGGATCCAGGGGGGGGGGGGGGGCACGGGGCCTTGGCCCTCTCTTGGCCCTCAAAAGGAACTGTGTATCTCTGGACTTCCATGCGACCAAACACAGTTGTAGGTGAAAGTGAAGGACCTTTGAGAAGTTCAAAAAATTATTTAATGATTGGAAAAGTCGTGAACTGGAGACTTAAAGCCCCATTACATTGTCTAAGGGCCCCATGCTGTTTCCAGAGGACCTATAGGCCCACTCGCACGATGGCTCCGATTGTTAAGGAGCATTCCACGTTGCCCTTCATTTCTTTGCATTTGCTCGGAGGGCCCTGCGTTGTTGTTGGGCCCTTCCTGTTGGCGTGCCGGGGTACTCTTGTCAATCACGGGCCATTCCACGGGTTCTTTCCGTTCGCTAGAAAGGCTCTGTGAGCTATAGCCGGGGTATTCTCGGTTGCTCAGGGGCCCTTTACGTGGGTTTCGGTTAGCCTACCGTCACACTTGCGACTCATGGGCCCCCTACGTTGGTCTAGAGCGTTTCCAATTCTTTGTCACTTGCTTAGGGCCCTGCACCCTTGTCGGGGGCCATCTGATGGCCTGCTTAGGCATACTCAGCCGTTCGAGGACCCTCCACAATGGGTGTTGGGTACTTCTTTTCTGAATGGGGGGCCCTACGCTGTGGTGGGGAGGCCTATCTGATGAACTGCTCGGGCATATTCCATCGTTCGGGGGCCGTCTACATTTGGCCTTGGGCACGTGCTAATTGAATGGGGCCCTACGCCCGTGTCGGGGCCCCCTCTGTTCGCCTCCTCGGCCACGCTGGCTTGCTCGGGGCCCCGCACATTGCCTCTTAATGTTTGAATTTAGCGCCCTCTGCTCCTATCGGGGTCATCTGATAGCCTGTTCGAGTGCGCTCCATCGTTCGGGGCCATCCGCGCCAGGTTTTGGGTGCTTCTTATTTGAATGGAGGGCCGCACACTCCTGTCGGGGCCACTTTTGATAAGATGCTCGGCTCCATTTGATCGTGGGGTACCTCTACATCTGGTTTTGGGTACTTTCTTTCTGAATGGAGGGCCTTCCGCTCCTTTCGGGGGCCCTGTCTGTTAACCTGCTCTGGCGCACTCGATTATTCGGGGACCTCTTCATTTCGTGTCGTGGGTATTTCATATTTGAACGGAAGGCCCTACGCTCTTGCCGGGGCCCCATCTGTTAACATGCTCGGACACACTCGAATATCCGGGGCACTCCACATTGTGTCTTGGGCACTTCCCACCTGAATGGAGGGTTCTACGCACTTGTCGGGGGCCCCATCTGTTAGCCTCCTCAATAACACTGGATTGTTCGGGGGCTCTGTATATTGGGTCTTGGTGTTTGAGTTTACGATCCTACTCTCCTGTCGGACCATCTGATAATCTACCCGCGTGCCCTCCGTCTTTTGCGGGCCCTCCGCACTGGGTTTTGGGCACTTGGTATTTGAATAGAAGGCCCTACGGTCTTGAGGACCCTAGCATAGCAACCACAAATTTATGTATTTCCCAAAAATCTGTTTTGTGAATCAATGGCCGATAATGACGTTCATCTCTACTCCCCTGTCCTCTCCCGCTCTCCCCCGGTCACCCGGCTTGCTTCCCAGAAAAATGTCCTGAATTATACGCTGAGCCTGCCCCCCCCCCACTCTTTTTGAAACGTTCCTACGCCATGGAAACACACATACCATTGACCCACATCGTGCTCACTCACAGCGCCCGTGTAAATATTTGCAAAAGGCCTTGATTTCATGACAAACATGCATTGTTCGTGGGGCAGTGGCATAAGGCGCATTGCCGTCACGAATGTTGAAGCATTTAATGCAAGTTTTGTCGACGTAAATAAGAAAGCAACGCGTTATTGTTAACGCCAAGCGTTCGTGACAACAGCCATTGTCCACTCTTCCATGTCATTAATAAATCCACCTCCATAGAAAAATATTCGCCTCCATAATTGTGGGCGATATTACGCCTGCACCTCCTAGGCCTCAAACAGATCAGAAAGTCACATTTTGCATAGCTAGCATGGAGCAATGCCCGTTTTAAGGTGAGTGAAACATGGCCTTTATGTGGGACAAAGGCCTTCTCTTGTGAAATCTAATGCATTCCGTCTGATGCTTGATAGCTCAAGGCAGTGCCACCGCGGCACCGTAGAGCCACAAAAGGCATATCAATTCTAATACCATTTTGGAGCATACATTACGCTGTCATTACTTTGTAACATCAATACGCTCCTTTGCACTCGCAACCACCGTCGTTATGACAACGACCGCGCGCATTGCGGCTGGTGCGAATAAAAGAACGTTGTGATTGGCCTAACGGGCAAGGGCCTGTTACCGAGAAACGCGTTGATCACAATTTGCACCCGTGCGTCACATGGATCATATGATGCCTCCATTCCCAAAGCCAAAGTGTGCCTCGAAAATATCCGCTTTGGTAATGCCATAAGGGAGACATCAAAGCCGTAGCATGATGCTTCGTTCAATTTACGGGACGATAGCTTCATGTTCGCATATCGTTTTGTTTAAACAGGATGTTTGAGGCCTCCGTGGCATTTATTACACAAACTTTTTAACACATTAGTGTGCTGCAAGCATAAGAGAGCACGCACGTTGGAAAAGCAAGACAAATGAAATGTATTACTTTCATAGTGGTGGTCAGGGAGTCAAATGAGGTTTCTTCCGCAGCGTCGCCTACTTCAAATAGGAATTATGATGCATTCAGAAGGATTTTGAGAAAGCTGATATTATTGATCAGATCGTACGCGCCTGATATAACAATAAATGAAAAGTACAAAAATGGCGGGATGCTCCTTTCAAGGTATTAAAGAATCGTCACTTCAGTAAACCTGTAACATAAAGCTGGCTTGACGACATTGCATGCATGACGGAGTTGCATCTGAAGTTGCCGTTGAATTCACGGGGAAAACTGCATTGGAAGAGCATGAAGTTGATAACAAGTGAGTGCGACTGTGGCATGGAATGGGTGTCTTTCCATTTGCAATAACAATTTCAAAGCACATGAGAGGTTTACGAGCAAAGGTTTTGATCTTGTCACAAAAGCATGCAATACATAAAACGCATGGTGGATTGTCTCCTCTCATTGAAACGTCAAATGTGCTATGGGGATATATCGCTAAGAGCGCCGGCGTCACAAGGATTTGATGTGGAAAGCATGGTCTCGGATGGTTCTGCCCTTGACTCCTTCAGTACTGACACTTTTGGTGAAAACACATCACAAAGACAGCGGCACAAATAAAATGAAAACACGTGAAAATTGTTAAGCGAAGCATATTCATTTTTCAATAGGACCTTAGCAACCAGGTGCGGACACCATAAAGCCATGTGTGAGCTGACCAAAACTGTCAGGTCTGCTGCATAATCTCAAGCATAATCCGACTAAATAATAGTGAAGCACGTCTTGAATGAATATGCATGGCAATGCACTTCAGTGCCTACGAGCAAGCCGTCTTATTACGTGTCATAATGCCACGTCATATGACACGTCATAAGGACACGTCATGTTACATGACATAATGGTACGTTATCTTACGTGTCGTAATGGCCGGTTTATTGCCCACAGAAATTCCAGCTCTATTCGAGACCCTGTTGAGCTAATACGCATATGGCAGCTGGCCGTCCGGACCACGTCCGGGTCGTTGAGTGGTGTAGCCTGCGGCCAATAGCTGGGTTGGGCCTATCCCAGAGCTCGCTGACGGCCGATCCGATCCAGGCGCAGGCTTATTAATGGCCGCGGGGTTCATTGCTGACGGCCAGCCGCTCATAAATCCCTGCTTACGCCCTTCATAACCCTGCGCATGGGGACGCTCGTCGATCTCGACGGTGGCGTTCTAGCCACCGGCGGATGCGGTCAGCGTCGCATTCAACGCTCGACGCGGCCGTCCGAGCGGTGATGGTGACCAGGTGTGTATGAAGCGCGACAGCGCGGTGGCGGGAGGGACTAAATTACCGATGAAACTTATTAACAACATCGTGCTTTGTGCATAGGAGACAGATTGCTACGAAACGTTGACCATTCGATGTGCATAGTCCATAATCTATGCTTTTCAGAACATGAAGACCTTCCATCAGGTCATAGATAACCAAAAACGTTCGCAGCCACCCATTCTTTTTGGGGGGGGGAGGGGAGACTCACTATCAAGGGCCCGTTTTTCAACCACGCGTAATTCTGAGGACGAGGCGGTGTGCCCAAAATGTGCGCGAAAGGCGCATGGAAGATATTTCTCTAGAACGATGCGAGAGAGCAAAGTATTCCGATGAAGGGTACCTTTCAGACAAAATGCCTTATGGGGATTCAAACAGAGGCGCGTGGCAGTGGCATAGTGGAGACGCTCAACCCGCCCTCGACAGGCAGCAGGACGGATGAGGTAGAGTTGTTTATACACATGCTGTCGATACAAAAACAGCGTCGTGAAACTCGTTGTGGCACAGCCGCTTGAATACAAAACCATATGTTTCTGGCGCTGTGAAACAGCGGCAATGCAAATATAAGGCGAGGACTTCCGCGAAATGCACAATCGTCACTGGCACCATTTTACCGCATCACCAATATGACACCACTTACACCAGACCCGTGAGGACACTCAGCATTACCAACCACACCCCACCCGGCTCGTGAGGGAATCCGTGTCCTGATCAACTATTGGTCAGGCATCGTGTGAGCTGATCGTCGATCACTGTTTGTGCGCAGTGTCGAACACATGAAGGCCATGTAATATTATACGCTGCACACCATGCAGGCTCCAGTGTTTTTTTTTTCTTTCCATTCTGAACATCTCTGTAGCCCAATCCACCGTCCCGTTCTTACCTCTAGGGTAATGTACCATTCTTATGAACGAGACACACAACCTAGATAAATTCGCCTTGGTTTCTCAGACTGCGCGTCTGGGAAACCAGAGGTACGGGGTGCGATTCCCCGTGGTGCCTTTCCTGCCAAAGTGAGAGGCAGGCGACGCCGTAAAGCCTGAGCAGCCAAGTGCGTTGTAAATCCCCAATAACGACAATGCACCTCATTCCTGATTTGGAATCTATTTGGTGAACATTCAGAAATACTACGCAACCATCTCTTAACAAATGGTCCGGCACGCTCAGCGTCTTTAAAATAAACTCAACTTGTAACTCCCAACCCCTATTTTGAAATTGAGAAAACCTTTGCATTGCTCACCACCATAACACATAGGTCGATCAAAAAGAGCCATCTTACCTTTTATTGGACGCATTCTTCAGACTCTCATTGGCGGCGTAACAACAGCAGATGTCGATGTCATGACAGATCTGGACACCTTATTGAGCTCGTAATGAAATTCGCTTGGCTAAACCGCTTCATCCTAAATCAAACAACGATGAAACTACATTTTGGCTTACAAATGATGAATAAGTTGGTTAAGTTCATATTTGGCCTCGAATGTAACATAACCACGATGAAATACAACAACAAATTGTGCGCCTGGAGAAGTATTATAAGGTAATCTGATAGATTATACAATTCACCAGCCCATGCAAATAATTTGTGTCGTCTGCGAGTACCTGAGCTCACCTGGTCTCGGACAGACCGCAATCCCCCATCCGATTCTGCCATGGCTGTAGACCATATCTGTGCTCAGTTACTACCCGTCGATATCTGACGTCATGGACCGACCGACGCCAGTCTTCACAACATGTCGCCAGGACAGATAATGTAAAGGCTTCAGTCACTGTCAGACGACAGAGCCACGTCAACCGGACTCCACGACCGCAGGCCTATTGACAGAGCCGCAAAGCCTTCTACGCGCACACGCTGACCAGAGGCCTGCTATTGCAGCCACTCTTGCCTTGTTGGCAATGGTGATCGTTGCTGCCTACAAAGTCCAGCAAGAGGTATAAAAGCAATACCCTATATTTCGTTCTGACCACAAAACCTATGCGGCTCTGGCATTGCCACGAGATCAGCAAGGGACCTGGCCCGCGACGGGCCGGACGGAGACGGGCCCTGAGTCGTGGGAACGCTGCAGACCGTGGTCCAGTCTCACGGTTCGAACGCCGCGCCTTGGTGGCCTATCAGGAACACGCCCCCCTCATTTTCCAGCTCAACACCGCTTCGCCGCTTCAATCGACCAGACTACCGAGAACATCTTACCAGAGTCGACCCTCCAGGACGCAGCCCAGACTCACGTGTCCCAGCCACCCGAAACCTCATCCCATCCGCTAAGCTCGTGTTAAAAACAATACCAGACCAGCCAGCAGTAACACGCAAGCTACACGTCAGGATATCAGTCGAAGATTAACTCGTCGTGACCATAGTAACGGGGTTGGCCGCCGCCGCCGCCGCCGGCCCGCGAAAGCCGAGACTGGGCCTTACCGCGGCCGCGCCGCCGGCCGTCTCAGGCAGCCGGTCAACGTGCCCTCGGCGGCCAGTAAGCGCGCGCTGCTGTCGCCACCGTCCCAATGGCCCAGCCATTAGCAGTCCACTTAGACAGTCAGCTGGAGGTCAGCTGGCTCTGTCAACTGGGGACCAGCAGTCTCGGCGGACCGTGGCCGCGAGCTCAGGTGCTCAAATCAACACCGGCCGCTGCGCTGCGTTAATATCACCACCACCGCGTCACCGTCACCACCACCGCGTCACCACCACCACCGATACGTTACCATCACCAACACTGCGTCGCCATCACCACCATTGCGTCACCATCACCACCACTGTGTCGCCATTACTACCACTGCGTCACCACCACACACTGCGTCACCATCCCACCACTGCGTCACCATCACCAACACTGCGTCACCATCACCACCACTGCGTCACCCGTCACCATCACCACCACCTGCGCACCGAGGGAACCCGACGGGACAGCTGTCAGAGGAGGGCGTCGGTAGACGTGCGAGGCGACGATGCCTTGCAGTTCAGGTGTGCAGTGACACTCTCCGCCAGCCTTTACCGTAGTGATGAAGTGACACTCTCCGCCAGTCTTTACCGTAGTGATGAAGTGACACTCTCCGCCAGTCTTTACCGTAGTGATAAAGTAACCGCAGCTGCGAGCTTACCTTGAGAGGCATAACAAATGGCTACAATGGACAACTCGATGCAGCAATCATGTCGATATGGCATGCGTCAGACATTCTGGCTTCATGCCGTTTGAGCGTTGATTCGAGCATTGATGTTTCATCTATATCTTCTGGTGACAACCGAGCGGAAGTGGTTTATGGGAAAGGTGCTTTACTCGTAATCCAGCGGTGCAAGGTACGGGTCCGAGAGAAGGCGTTTGAGCGTTGATTTCAGTATTCATGTTTCATCTACATCTTCTGGTGACAACCGAGCGCGCGTGGTTTATGGGAAAGGTGCTTTACTCGTAATCCAGCGGTGCAAGGTACGAGTCCGAGAGAAGGCGCATTGTCTGGCCCGGCTGAAATGGAAAACGCCAGCTGGAAGCTGGCCGACAAGGTCGGACGCAGGCCCGGGACGGCCGTGTCGCAGCATTGTACGGCACGTGAAATCCTCCACATTCGTGCCTAACGACAGGGTGAAGGCAAAATAACCCGCTGAACTTGACAGCATGGCTTGGGTGGTAGGTGCCGGGGAATATGCAACGACCTATGATTAGCAGGCACTTTGAGCTCAAAGATAACCATGCAAACCGTTCAAAATGCATTTAAAAAAGCTTCATGAAACGCGAGCACACCAGCTCTGCGCAACGCCACCCCTGTAACCGATTCTGGGCCGCCAACTAGTCCGCGCTTACCGCGGGCGCAGCAGGCGTTATCAAGCACAGCAAGCGTCACAGTCTGCCTCATAGTCTGGCCACAGAGCTGTTTTGAAAGCGCAGTCAAAAGCAGGCGGCGTCACAAAGAAGTGTGACGTGTAAAACATAACCTGGGCTGACCAGATTGAGAGTCAAGACTGTTTGTTCGTCACAATGCGAGACAGACCCAAGGTTCAATCGTCCGTTTAAATCGCTTTAAGTATTTCGGCATCCAATAAATTTATAATCATGAACCATGGCTAACGTCTGCAAATAACGTCTAAAAAAAGAAACTACGACAAACAAGTTTAAATCTGCAAATCAGACAAAAATCATTTGCGTGTTAAGCATAATACATGTGACCAAAATTCCTTGACCACCTTTTCTCTAAATGACTGCCCAGCCTGGCTAGACGGGCGATGGAGAAGAAACCAAGTTATGTATGCTTTGGCGATAGCTGTCGTAAAGCATGACGTGCTCAGTCAAAGCATCAGTTAGGTAGATGCGGAATTTATGGCCCCGGGCTCTGTACTCGTGTTCGACACGGATATAAAATACCCGTGCAAATAGAGCATAACAAGTTTTACGGTGGAGTGGGACGAGCTATGCACGTTGCTTATGGCATTTGAGCATCCGCTGTCATCGATTTATATCGTGTATATACATCCGTGTATATCGTATTAATATGGCGTTACAGCCAGTCTATGCTGCAACTTTGACTGTTTTATCTCCATTGACCAATAATAGATAACGAACATTTAGACAACTGTGATTTTAGGGCATAATATAATTCCTGGAAGCCTCAAAAGTCTCAAGGTCATAAAGCAAACACTAAGGAGCATATAGCACTTCTGGGAAACTAGCCATTCAAACCACATCAATCCATACCTCTATAGATGGTAACCGATAGATGTCAAGTGAACTATAGTTCGCCGGAGAAAAACGATGACACGTTGGTTTTAACGACGGAATTTGATTCACATACTCCATTTATACTCCATATTCCATTTCCCTTGCAAGCTATTCTCAGCGCATAACCATGCAGGTCTCGCATCAGCCAGTTTCTGGGATTGCTTTTACTGATTGGTTGAATCACTGCTCCAGCCTCTCGCGCGATAAAGTATTCGTTTCTCATTGGTTAGCTACTATGCAGTATCACCGTCCTGATACCTTTGTCCGTCCTGATAGCTCAGTTTGTGAAAGCACCTGCCTTCCGATCCACCTACCCGTGGCAGGGTGGGTTCGAGTCGCTTTAGGCGCTTGCTATTTGCCCGTTACAGCTATGGCTCGAGGCAGGTGGCAGCGGTCACGCTAAAGCTCAGGTGACGTCAGAAGGCAAGATGGAGCGTGCCGAGCACTGCGACACGTTAAACTTCCGCTGTCCAAATTCTGCCGTCAACCTAGAATCGCGCGATCTGATCGCAGGTATCAGGGCTCACACAACAAGCACTGCTCAGCGTGAGCTCTTATCCTAGAAACCCATGCATTCAAAAGGTTTGGATTAAATCTGAATAAAGGCCTTCAAGAGATCTTTGATCATAAAATCGATATCTTTGATCTTCATAAGTATATAATCCATTTTGTCTGTTGAGAGGGGGAGATAGGAGACCTTTGAGAGGGAAGTGGGTCAAACTCATAGGCAAGGCTTTTTTATTTGAACTTGGGGTAAGCCATTTTTCTGCCCTCAACATATTTCGCGAAGCTACACTCCTAGAACTGGTGCTGGATGTACGTGTGAATGCCTCTGTGTGAAGTGGATGCTAGTAGGGTGTTTGGGTGGGATGATGGAAAAAGAAGTTTTTTGCTTCCAAGCTTTATCTTCGATTGATTTACTAGGCGGGCCAGCACCAGCCAGAATGTATTAGTATGCTATCCCGCCGGGAAGTTAACAAGATTCTGCGTAGTTGGACTGGTCACCTTTTTGAGGTGATGCGGGGTTATAGGGACACAACTTCCTAAACAGTTTTGTTGATGGCGTACGAAAGTTGTATGAGTGATGGAGAATGAGACCCAGGAGAAATTTTCGACTCCCTCTTCTCCCTTAGCATTGAAGTTGACATACCATTGGGGCTGGGAGATTCAACATTGGGGTGCCAAAGCCCACTCAAAGAGACGATGCTGCAATCTCGGCAGACTTATGACCCATGACATCCTCCCCCGAGGTCATACCGATGTTTGATTACTGCGCTTGTGACTGCGCTTGATTCAGCACAATCTTCTGTGCCTATTCGACGAGCAAAGTGCCGTTTACGGCAGAACATCCGTCATAACCTCGACTCGATCTTAGTTATTGAGGTTGATCCTAACCTAGAGAGTTAGTGGTTGCCTCAGGTGGCCAAGGCTACCCATGCCAACTTCCGTGCACCAGTCCTGCATGTGGGAGATACGCCTGGTCGCGCAGCGCGGGCCCGCATAGTGATTGCTAGAGATTGTCTATTCTGACCCGCCAGCTAACTGGGTGCATTGGCGGCAGCCTGCGCTAGAGTTATGGCTTTGTCCGGAAAAGCTGACAATGCCGAGGCTGGTGGACTGGAGTTAATCTTGATTTCAAGAGCTGCAAACGCCGCTGTCGACTACAGCAGGCTGGCGCCATCAATTGCGCGTGCACCACCCAGAAATGCTTTCCAGATCAAACCGAGCGGCGCCGGCCGCTCTTCTAATTGCGCGTATTCTACCCAGAAATGCTTTCCAGATCAAACGGAACGGCGCCGGTCGCTCTTCTGTGGTAACCGATCGGCGGAGCCTGCGAGGCTGGGTTTCAAAAGCAGAGGTGACGCTCTACATCAGCCCGTTCGCTTCAAAGAGCATAGCGTGACCGTTTCAGCTTAACTCATTGGTGCCTCCATTGTCCCGTGGGAAACATGCCAGACCCGTCGTCCGGAAGCCCGTTGCCTCTGGACGTGAGCCTGGGTTAAAAACCCCGGAAAGGGTTCGTTGCTTAGGCTGGCTGGCCTAGAAAGGTCAACTGAAAACTGACCAACGGGAGTCAGCCCAGTTCCAGGCTGGCCGTGCCACAGCATTGTGCGGCAGGTCAGCTGTCCGCGTTCCTGTCCGGGGAAAATGAGAAGGCAGCGTTTTGCGTGAAGTGCGGGGACACACCAGGGCGGGTGAGCTCATTATATATGCAGCGCGCTTTGCTTAACAAGTACTCCGAACGTGGAGATGCCTATAGAAGTAAATCGAGACTTTTATAATATATCTAAAAGCTGTCTTCTTTGTCCTGGTCAGCCCCTGATTATATGTATAAGTCAGTCTCAGTCATTATGCTGTTCGGAGTTTATAGTTCATGTACTTTTTTGTCCGGAGTTCATGTTTCTGACTTCTTTCTCTCTTTCCATTCTATGTCTTTTGACGATTTATTTTTGATTTCGGCCCTTCTGACATCCTCTGAAGGCTCTAGCTTTTCATGATGTGACTCAATTCTAACGTCCCCCAACCTGTCCAGCTGTTCACGAGGCTGTTCATGTTTCAGTGGTGTTCATGTTTCAGTGGTGTTCATGTTTCAGCGGTGTTCATGTTTCAGTGGTGTTCATGTTTCAACGGTGTTCATGTTTCAGTATGCTCGCCCCTCGGCATCCGCAACTCTCCCTCCGTTTATCGGACTGTCGATGGCAGACCGACAAGCTCCTGACCTTTAATCGAGCAGATGTACATGAATACTACAGTGTGTCATCGAGCGGGTGAATCACTTCAAGTAAGAATCAAGTAAGGCAAAGTTTTTCTGTGACCCATGGATTAATAATTTGATGTCTGTCGCACCACACCAATGGTGATATTCGTGACCCGAAAACAATTTACTTCAATGGGCCATAAAAATCGCATTCTATACCAGCACCACTTATTTTACACACTGGGGCCATCCTCCAACAAGCCTCGATCTTGTCACGTTCCACACTTCTGGTACCTGGTGGATTAACTATGAAAAGGATATCACGAAGAACACCAGCAAAACATTGTAAAACAGCGATTAAGTTGACTTTTATTAAAGAATTGCGGGTCGTCGACGCTGCCATCTGCAGTGACAACGGTCTCACCCGGAACGAACCGTCGAAGTCATCGCCACCTCCTACCGTGTACGGGGCTGTGTCAGAATCCGAGGTCTCGGCCGGTTCGCCCGCGCTGAAACCACTTGGTTCCGGAGCAGGGTCGAGTTCAGCATTAGCAGCCGGCAGGGAGGGCGACTCAGGTTCAGCAGCAGGCACTGCATCTCTGACGGTCAAGCCCGTGACACCGCTCTGATAGTTGACAGCTACGCTGGCTCGAACCGGGCCGTTGCTGGTATCATCAACGCCCTCCATCAAGACAGCAGAGACAAACTGGCTGCTTTAAATTAAATACCGTAGATCCTAAGAAGATCTGGCGCGCAAGAGACAGCGAGAAAGGAGAGGGCACATCAAAATACTGAAGCAGTCCATGAGTCAAGTTGACCATCCCCTACGTAGACGGCCGCGAAGACAGGACCTACATGAGCCACACACAGCCGCACGAATACCGTCGAAAAAACGCGTGGTTATCATCGCTGAGCTAGGCGGCCGCTACGTGACTCACTCCACGTCCGAGCCCGGCCTCGCTCTGTACTTGCTCGACGAGCTACACTGCGTGAGCCTGCAGTGCGACGGTCACGCCAGGGTGTTCGGCTGCGATGGCATGGCCGTCAACACCGCGACGACAAGCGGCGTGTTCCGGCTGTTTGAGCTTGCCACCGAGTCACCCGTACACTGGTTCATCTACAAGCTGCACGTCAACGAGCTGAACCTCCCCCATTTGCTGCTGAGCCTGGACGGCACGACCATGTCACCGAAATTTTCCTGGACTCATCGGCGCTGCAGAGGTCATGGGAGAGGAGCGTTGTGTCATTCGAGCCCATACCGCGGCACGTGCCAAACCTGCCGGTCGACCTGATCCAGCAGCTGAGCACCGGCTAGCAGGTGCTGCGCCTGCTGGCCTCCGGCGTTCAAAAGGGCTCCGTCCGAACTGCGACAGCCCGGCGGCCAGTCGGACCACTGAACCATCCAAAGTAAATATGAAAACGCATTATCTTCGAGTTAATAGCGGTGAATGTTTAAACTTTATCACCTATCACTGGGCATTTCATGGGCTCACTAGTGAGCATTTACTCATTATCATGCGTTGTGTCATAGTATGTGGAATCATTCACTTGTTGATTCATGTTTTCTAGTATGTTTACTGATTGGTATTCCGTTACCTTTACGGACTGAAAGATCAGCATAATTACATACCTTTAAGAGGCTCAATAATTTTTGCATGATCTAATGCTTAGGTCGTAACGAATATCTACCGAGACCTTCAGCCCCGCTCTCAAGGACCTCGTCCAGTACGAGGTTGGCTGGTCACTACGTGCCAGTACGGTCCCCCATCCGGCAGAACAGCAGCTGCGACTTTGGCTCGCGCATCACGTTCCGGAGCATCGCCCTTCTCCGCGAGCTGCCGCAGCACACACAGGCCACAGTTCAGCCAGCCTTCCAGCGCAGCGGGTACTAGACCTGTCGGGAACAGCTGCTGCTGGACACGATGGGGACGAGAACCGTGCGGTCCGCGGACAGGCGGCTCCGATCGTCGCGCCGTGTGTGATCAGCAAACCGAGGGTCTTCTTCAGTCTAGACTTCTCGCCATCCCAGCGATAAACTTCGGGGGCGTGGGGAACACCAAACTGATCTGGCGCAAACCACACAGTCTCCACTGCGAAGCCTCAGCGACGGTGAGCTGTGGGACTAATAGTAGGCTCCGCTGGCCGTCCCGCCCCATCTGCAGGCGGAGGAGAGCGCCGTGCGCATCGTCACCGAGGAGTGTTCGGGGGCGATGAGAGAAGAGGCGCGGTACGGCCCCACCACGGCCTAGCTCAGGTAACCCCAAATTCTCCCAAGCGTCTAGGAAATATTGGCTACTCTTGAGGTAAGCCGATAGTTGTTAACTAATCACATCCTCAAAAATATCAGACTCCCGTTTCAACTTCAGTCTATTGCTTTACAATCGCTCGTGTCTCTATCTATCTTTACGTCTCAATTGATCAAGATGCAAATTAAAAATGCACGCATGGTTACAAGATGCACTGTGTCTACTATTCAGTAATTTCATGGTTGTTGTGCTTCTATCACAGCCCCTTTAAATGCTCTGTCGCAGGTGATGGCAACAGCAGACCGCGGCAAGGCAGCCGCCGCCGCCGCCGCCGCCGCCGCACCATTCCGTCCGCCTGCTGTCCAGGTGCAGGACAGTCATTCAGAAGAGGCTGGACCGGAGAGCGGGCCGCTTGACCATCACTCGGCTCTCCCACTCAGCATCTGGGCCAGTGCATCGAATACGCAGTCTCGGCCAGGAGCAAGATGTGCATGTGATCACCCTAATCCCCCTTCTACGCCCGCGGTGCGGGCTGCAGATCTTGCTTTACGTACTCAGTTTTCAGCAGGCCAGTGAGTCATGTGCAATGCATGGTTTTGTTTGCAGTACGAGAGTTGTCTTAAAGCACTGAAGGCCTGAAGGGTACGTACCAACGTATTTGCACGAGTTCACACTCAACAACACATCAAGTTTCTGCCATATGACAATAGATCGGGCAACGTCTGATCCACATATTCGATCCTAAATCTGGATATTTTCGTACGGCGGCTTAAGAAGCGCCCGGTAGCATCGTTTCAATACATAAAACTATTTCCTATCGCTGCCCACGGCTTGGTGTTACCTGCGGCGGCCGGCGCTGCCCAGCATACGGTGACTGCGACGCTGGTCGTCGATGAACAGGGATATTTTGATCGGTTCGCGCATCACGAATTTAAGTCTCTGGAAAGAACGTTTGCTATTCCGTGTACTTTTGGGCTCCAGCGCCAAACAATGCGTTTGTCTCGCTTGGTTTTGTTACTGATGACACGCCCTAATGAACACCATCCCTTTTACATCCAGCCAAAACGAAATCCTCGGGAAGGTCAAAGGGAAAATGCCAGTCAGTTTCTGATGCGTTCTCTCCCCAGTTAAGCTCCGCAAAAATGGCAACGACTCAAGCGATAATGTGGGCATGCTTTTGCTCATCATCCGCCATATCTAGCTCAGTCTTGGCTGGTGCAAGTATTGTCGCAGCTCGAATAGACACGACGATGCCGACACCTGACGCGGGAACATGTATCGCCGAACATGTACTTACAGTGGATGACACACCCCAATCCAGTCTCTCACAGTAACTGAAAACGGTACCAGTGATGGCAAAGAGTGCACCGACAAGTGCAGGAGCTTTGAGTAAACGTAGTTCACCCGCATGTGCTTGATGCAGACTGACTCGATCATTTGTTCAGAGGTTATCGCCAACACAGCATTACGCCACTAGCAAGCACATTCAGTAAGAAAAACGCATCTTGCGCATCACCACGTGAACGTGATCCCCGACAACGCGTGATATGAAAAGGTGAG
Organism: Pollicipes pollicipes; assembly: GCF_011947565.3. Lineage (NCBI taxonomy): Eukaryota > Metazoa > Arthropoda > Thecostraca > Pollicipedomorpha > Pollicipedidae > Pollicipes > Pollicipes pollicipes. Next base: position 280,293 of record NW_023596549.1, on the reverse strand, counting down.
AGCAAACGTGATAACGAGACCACACCTGTACAAAAACAAACAAAACTGCACATTCACTTATAACAGGGGCGCAATTTACATGCTTGGGCGGAGGGCTACAACATTATGTGCACGTCAAAAGCTCGCTTCTAATCACACAGCCATACTCAGCTGTGGAGCATGGGCTGCTGGCAGTACAAGATCTGCCAGTATAAGACTGTTGTACTGTCTCATGTCAGGTCAATGCCGAGCTCCCTGCCTAATTTGGTCACACGAGCCTGCGTGGGAGCGATACACACATTAATGCTTGCACGGAAAATGGATACACTGCGAACGACTGTCTCTTCATCCATCATGCGTCATAGAGCACGACATTTCTTTCCACTATCTTTCGTCAAGAGGATAGCTTAAATGAGCTTTCTGGTGGCTTTCCAAGCAACAAGCATGCGATGGGAACGATATTTTGGGGATATGACTTTTGACTGGTACTTTGCAAGACCCAGAGACCATCACAAGGACGCAAGGACGGATCGCGGTTAAGAGCACCGAAGGTATCCTAAGTCCAGACAGCTAGTACATCCATACGTCCCGTCCACGCAGTCAAGAAGAGAACGCTGTAGTAGCCTTTTGCGATTCTTATTCCCCTAAATAACCCTGCGACCAAGCCCATTTCCAAATCTCCCCACGCAACCCCTAAATCCGCTCATACAGCTATTTATGCTTGAGTTCTCTTGCCACCAACCAAGCCTGTGGTAACAATGACCAATGCTTACGACCCCAATCCTCTTCAAGTGTTGAATATTCATGTCAGCATTTACTGCATAGGAGTCCAATGCGGCAAGAACGGAATGTACTCCACTTGCTCTGCGAGTAACCTCCAGTCTTCCATTCATCAGCGCAGGGGGTGCTGTGGTTTGGGCATGCGGCATACGGCGACGGTCCTCAGTCACCGCAGCAACGTACCGGTCATTGAGTTAAATAGTACTGTACCGATCAGAAATCTAAACATAGGCCCAATGGGTACAAAGGTTGAAACACCCTCGGTGCGCTTCCGTGAACAATCGCACGACACAAAATCACAAGCCTGCCAAGCCTGCCAAGGTTAGTGATCCAGACTGCTGGTGCGCCGCACGACCGGCTCCAGGGACAGGAGCGGTTCGAGCGGCTGCCTGCCGTCCCGCTGCTTTTTGAACAGGCTGAAGTGCAGCATGTCGGCCATGTCCGGGGAGGCGGCGCGTCTCTGGCGCCGGCGGGCCCGCCGCTCGCCGCCTGTCGGCTCGCCGCGCCATCGGTCCGGCTTGTCGGGCCAGTCGGAGCGCACGCGGCGCAGCGGCCGGGGCGAGGTGCGCCGCGGCGGCTCGAGGCTGCCGCTACGTCCGAGGACCGCCGCCGGCCGAACGGCCCGCGGCTCTGGGCTCGGCGTGCTCAGCTCCGGGCTGGGAACGGCCGGCAAGGGACTGCACAGGCGCCGCAAGTCCGACTGCCGGCCACAGAGACAACGGGTGGCAGTTAGGAGGCGGGCCGACGGGACGACGGGAGGTGGCGTTGTCGTGCGGTGAAACCTAAACACAGCCTGTCTTTCATCAAAGTGTGGCAGCCATTGAAACATTTATTGAACGCTCACGCGCCTGGTTTTCTTTGATCAACTTGGCATATATTTACAGCGATCACTTTCAGTTTAGAAACTGGCATCGTAAGGATATCAAGTACAATTATTTTCGAGTCCAAGTAATGCTGTCAGCGCTTTATAACAGCACTTGCAATCCATTGCAATCGCGACCACCGTTGTGATGACAACCGCCCCCGCACCTCTGCTGGTGCAGATAAAAAATAGTTTGTGATTGGCTCAGCGGGCGGCAAGGTCCTATTACCGAGTGGTGTGCTGATTGAAGCTCCATCCTGTGCGTCACTATAAACCACGTGATATTTTCATTCCAAAAACCAAAGTGCCCCTCGAAAGGAGCCGCTGTGGTAAACGTCAAGGGGAGAAATCAAGAACATGATGAAGTGTTATGTCGAATTCGCGGCATAATAGTTTCATGTGTGTTTGCCTTTTGCCTGAATGGAGTATTTCGAGCTTTCGCAGCATTTATTACACAAACATGTTGACACATGAGAATGTTGCAATTTTTACCAAGCACACGTTGCAAAGAGCAAAGTAATTAAAGGTATTAGCTACATGGTGGTGATCAGGGGTCCAATGAGATCTTTCCCGCAGGAGTGGATACTTAAAATTAAAATTCGGAGCTATTCAGAATGGTTTTGAGAAAATTGGTATTACAGTCCAAATCGTACGCATCTGATCTGAATAGAAGTAAAATGAACAAAAAAGGTGGCATGCTTCCTTAGCTTGCGCTCGAAAAGGGATCAGTTTGCTCCCCGAAGGTTTTTTCCGGAGTAATTTCCCAACGGCGAGGCGTAGCCGCGCCAAACTTTGCATTACTAAAAAAACCCCATAAACTTCACATAACCATAAATGGACTAACGGATCATTTGGAATCAAAAATTTAGATTTACCTCGCAAGGTCGCTGACCTACGGCGGGTCAAAGAAAGGTCATGGAATCAGTGAGGTTAATTTCTCGGGAATCATTCAATCCGATGCAACAACGGAGTGTTGGACGAAGCCATACATCTCTGACATACTTTCTCAGGCAACACAACAATTAAATGAACAAATTCCATTGACTTAGAGTCATGTATGAAGGTCAGATCAAAGTCAAAACCAACCTGTTTTACCATTCTAAAGCTTGCAGTACGTGCTGGTTTCTAGTGATCATTTCGAATGTGGTGATAACGGAAACCCAATATTCATCTTCCATGAAATTCTTCAAGCTTAAAATAGGTCGCTGACCTAAAATGACCCAAGTCAATCTTTGTGTTTAGGAAGATTTTGCCTGAGGTAATCTTTGCTACCTATTGAAATGTAAAACTCAAAGCATTCTGGTATGATTTTGGTCACCATGACGTTCGAAAGGTTGAATAAGGTCACTGCCCTTAAATAAACATGCGATATTTTGCTAAGAGCAGGTTTCTAGGTCCTGGGGGCACTTTGGACACCAACCTGTAGTTTGACCATGTTTGGCCTTATCTGGCCCGAGGGTCATAACCTAGGAACCTCAAACTTTGATCCAAATGAGTTTACACACAGGTCAACACATCCTCCAAAATTGATGTTAGCTCTCTTAATTTCTGAGATCTTAGGGGCCAAATTGAGCCCCACCCGAGCAAAGGATGTTCCACCAGCCACCCGAGCTCGTATTGACGCTGTCTAAACACTGGATGCTGTGTTAAGACACTGTGTTCAAACTCTCTCTGTTCCTGTGTAAAACACACTGTGCTAACACTGTCTTAAAGTGACCAGCTATGGGCCTGGCCGGGCCGGACAACTTCAGCCAAAGAAAGTGATGAGTATGCAGTAGTTTACAAATTAGGCAATGTAAATGAACGCATCGCATCAAATGCTAGCATTCTGAACATGCATCGATCACAGTTAAAATGAGTGTTTCACATTTATTGGGGTTTTGAAATAAAAAAAGCCGTCTGGAAGGCCCTCCAATGCTTTTCACAATCCTGCCCTTTTTAATAGGTTTATCAAGGCGTTTATATCTGGCGTTCGTGAGCACGAATTTCAAATATAACGGCAGCCAATTGGCTCTCAACCAATGCTGTGCAAGGTAAGAAGACCTAATCAAACCGTAACGCATTGGGGAACATCTGCTAAACAGAGAATCGTGCTGTTTACAGCAGTCTTTCATTTAAAAAGTATACCAAAAGTTATAAGTAAGCTTGTTTCATCATATCTGATGCACGCTCAAAAATCTTCAAATGTGAACCATTTCTTTTAACAGGGTTTTAAGCAAGCTTGTATGCAGCGATAGAGCCTGTGCATAAACGCCTATGTGGAATGCACGCGATCAAACGGTCTGTATAGGTTTCGTGGCATGAACTCACGGCTTAGGCCATGGCGTCTTACATATACGATCGGTTTCGGAAAATGTGACAATAGCCTGCTTCCGGTCGATTAGTGGCCCTCTCTTTGGTCTCTTTGGTAAGCTTTGACAGTGGTCAGTTAATTATTCCTTTTCTGAACATAAAATGCAGTCTTACGCATTAACTTCAGCTGCAAATAAGTCGAAGGACTGCTATAGCTACTTAACTGCTCCCTCGATTCTGAGTTCCGCTATCGTGGTGACTCGCAGCATCGGATCACAATCAGTTGCCATTGCTTGTCGAAGACAATGATTACTCCACCCAGACGACTGTCCAATACTTCACTGCGGACCATTTGATTTCAATGTTTCCAATACTTCAGTAGAGACCATTTACTTTTAACGCTAGATGAAATAAATGAAATATTGTCGTGATCTCGAAGGTAGGCAGTGCTGCGCCAGCTGGTGCCACAGAGAGCAAGCGATGACTCTCCGTGCATTTCGGAACGCTTTATACTTTAATTATTTTGTATCCAATGCTCATGATTTTTTGTCGGTGAAGCCATTTCCAGAATACCGCTGCCTGCATCAGATTATCATCGCCTTGACCTATCTGTTCTTCAAACAGGCTCAGTTTTTATGGCAACAGCTTGCACAATCCCTTCGAGCTTTAGAAATTCACGCCTTTGATCCCCAGACTTAAGGCTTAAGTCGCATTGCCGATGTTTTCAGCTCCAACGACCCACCGAACTAAAACTCATTGCATTCTGCTGACCTCAAGAGCGCCATACTCTACCGGAGAGCTTCCGAATGATAAATCATGTTCGGTGAAAACCTCTCAACTGTCTTACCACACGCTAAACTGCATGTTCATTTCAAATACAAATATTATGTGAGGCGCATTTCAACTTTAGTTCTTTTTTTGCCAAAAACTCGAACTTTGCCGCCTTCCATCTAATGCCACTGTGCCGAAGATTGTACCAGCCAGCCATGAGGATAAAGCCGGCTTCGGTTTTCAGCTTCGGCTGTGAGAAACTGCACACAAATCTGAAAAATGCACACACGATCCACGAATGGCTTCAGTTTCAGTTTCAACTTTCAGGCATTTTCTACGGCTGACTTGGGCTTCGGCTTCTGTCTTGTACCATTCCAGCGGTTAGCTTCAGTTTCGACTGTGTGACATTTTTTAACAGATGGCTTTAGCTTTAGCTTTAAACAGATTTGAATTCTGGCTCCGGCCTCTGCGCGCTGTGGTTTTCAACCGCTAATTTCGGCTCTGTCATGGCAATCTTTTTCACTCCGATTGCGGCTCTGCTTTACAAACACAGTCTTACTCGTTATGTCACACCAATATACCACACAACTTTTGAAGACTGCGATTCACGTCTGGCTAAAAGCCCTAATCAATCACTACCCCCCTTTTTACGGCAAGACATGACAAAAGTCCGAAAATTTCATGCGTAATGGCAACGCACTGCCTCAGTTGGTCCGCAAATCCAGTACAACATTTACTGACCCCACACAGTTTTAGCCTACACGAAGATGTTTTGGTTCCACAAAACAACGTAACACGGCTCCGGCTTCGGCCTCCTGATTTTAAACTGATGGGTTTGACTTTTGCTTTGCTTTTCTCAATTTCCATACTGCTGGCTTGGGCTTTGTTTTCGCGCATGCAAAGCTAGAAGTCACTGACTTGGGAATATGCTCTGCTTTTTGGAATTTTAAGCACTGGCTTTGGTTTCGGCGTGGCACTTCCAATTTTCAAAGCCACCGAGTTCGGCTTCGAATTCGACATTACGTCATGTTTTGGCCCTAGATTCCGCTTGGAAGCCAGAAGTCTGGCTCCATCATCATGCCTGGTACTGACCCTTGACATTTTGTGAAAGCCTCGCGATTGGCCATATTCCTCAGGCGCATCTGACTGCAGCGTGAGGAAACAGCCACGTTTGGGACAGAAGAGACTGCACCTTGTTTCTGACATGATAATATTTTGTTGGACCGTGGCTAAAGGCTGTCGTCAATGTTTCATTACTTAAGACCGATCCGTCGGGAATTATTCGAAGAATCGTGTTTTTTATTGAAACTGGCAAAACAAAAACAAACGTGAAACTCACGTCGACGGATAGCTAGGACCGAAACAGAAGGAATAGGCATGTAATTTGAGCCGTAGGGAAGATGGTGAACCACTAGAGTGGTTAGTTTTCCAATGACGTCGTTTTTCAGTACGTCTATCGTATTCTCCAATGGCAGATGGCGTCGCCTAGGATCTCAGCTATGAAGACATCTGCTTCTATAATACTGAAGTTGTGGACATATCGCACACAAAACTGTTCTCAGTCTGCCATTTGTGTCGTGATTCGAGCGAAACCCGCCCACCTTAGGCCCTCGCTCGTAATAAAGGGAAGCCGAACGCATTCTACCCCGGTTACTGGCTGCAGCCAACATGCACCTACCTGCATGTGCGTCAGTGTGAAGGGCATCTCGGCCACCACCCTGCCTGCCAGAGAACTCAGGTACAACTTTATCTTGACGGAGTAGGAGACGGCCAGGCCGAATACTTTCTGATCCGGGTGGCTGAGCCTGCCGGCATGTGTGGAGCGCCATGTAGCTATGACAATGCACATGTAACACCGATGTTGGCGGATAGTGGGCTCAGAAGAGTTGAAGAATTGGTGAGCTGGCCGCTGAGTTCGTGGCGTGGACGCCATGCCACTCACAGGAGGACATGGGTCACTGATGAGTGTTTCGGATTGTTAAGCCGTTTATCCCAAATGGTTATCACATTGCGTGTGGGGGGCGGTTCTAGATATGCAAACATCTATTCGAAAAATACGACTAAGTAGTTGGAGGTATGGCTTTTGGAAACAGAGACCCAAATGAGAACTTCTAGCTTACCGAACAATTACTTTCCGACAGTTTTTAGTGTGCCGTACACTGTCGTGACATGCACAAATACATAAGGAAACATTTTAATTGCAAGCCGTTAACACAAAAGGAAAAGAAAAGAACCGTGAAAGGACACTTCCATTGACAGACGCGTAATTTACCGCACCATCTGTCTGGACAGCTAGTCACCGAAAACTACATAACTTTCATGTGCATGTTTCGCCCCTTATTCGCCTATCGATAATACAGTTATATATTGAATAATGTTAGCGTTAACGTTAACGCATTAAAGCCTGCCACGTGAGACATTCAGTTGGATGCTAAATATCTGGAGCACGCGATTGCATAAAATGTACACATCATTCAATCACTCAAAAGTAAAATATACACTTTGTGGCATTCTCTTTAGTCTTCATGATCCATTCCAGTTGAGGCAGAACAGGAGATTGTAGTCCTGTCGCACTCTCAACTGAACATGCCTTCCAAATAACAAAAATTATTTGCACCACCAACCGAACACAGATCAGCTTACGGCTCGCTGACAGAGCCGGCGACAAACACCCGCTAGCCTTTTCAGAGAGCGAGGGCTCACTGTGTGGTCGAGGCCAGGCCGTCCGGCTGGTCCGGCAGGGCCCCGTTCAGCGCCAGGTTTTTCCGTGTCTTGGCGTCCGACTTCGGCGCCAGCTGGAGGGCCAGCGTCTTCTGCAGACGCTGCCCCGGCGTCACGGGACACTTCTCTCTGCCTCGCGCGGGTGAGAATGCGTGATGTGGGATGTGAAATGAAAGCCGATGAGGGGCGGTCTAAGGGCGGTCTAAGGGCGGTCTAAGGGCGGTCTAAGGGTGGTCTAAGGGCGGTCTAAGGGTGGTCTAAGGGCGGTCTAAGGGCGGTCTAAGGGTGGTCTAAGGGTGGTCTAAGGGCGGTCTAAGGGTGGTCTAAGGGCGGTCTAAGGGATGATCTAAGGGCGGTCTAAGGGGGTCTAAGGGCGGTCTAAGGGCGGTCTAAGGGCGGTCTAAGGGCGGTCAAAGGATGACGTATGATCTGACGGGTGCGAATGAGCTGGCTAGTCTTGAAATGAACGCGTCAGAAATTTCTCGGGATACATCCAGGCTATGCGCACATCCCGATCAATACTGCACTGGCGCAGAGTGCGTGCCTAGAGAGGATGTGAAGCACTGGTGTCGGATCTCCTTACTCGGCGAAATTGGGACCGGACGGTGTCCACATGCTGCACGAACGAAACTGTGACCAAGAGCATGTAGACTTAACGCGTCTGCCGTTAGCACATCAACGAGCTGACGTTCCGCCGATCCAGCAAGAGCCGTCAGCTTTGTCTATAATTATGCCACCTGATAAAATAATGAAGGCACCATTGCATCCTTGCGCCACACTCACTCGGTCTGCACATCGCCAACTGCAGTGTGGTGCACGCTGTTGGCACACTCACTCGATCTGCACATCGCCGACTGCGGTCCGGTGCACGCTGTTGGTGTATAGGCGCACCTGCACCGTCTGCAGCAGCGTGGCCTTGATGCGCCGTACAGACCGGCTGCTGCTGTTGCTGATGTGGATGTCGAGGATGAGTCTCTCGCCTCGGTGGTATACCTACGCAAATGCGACAGGCTGTGGACGCTTCCATCTTCGTGGATGATGTTGTTAGACTTTTTCATTGAGGACGTGCTGCATGGCGCCTTCAAACAATTGGCTTTACAGAAGTGCAGCTCTTTCGCAATGCAATAGGCTTAGTTTTCTACAAGTTTTTTGGGGGGCGGGAGAAGTTGGTGGTGGTTTGCACAGAAGGTAAGACAGCATTCCTTGGCATGTATAATCCAAACACGTCAGTCCCAAATGATTCACTTCAACTTTCAACAGCCCCAATAGATAACCACGGCGATTACACTAAATTGGCAATGGCCCACGTTTTTGCACAGGAGCTTGAATAAGCCGATAGGCAAGTTGCTCGTCTGGCATAGTTAAGGCCGGGGCACTGAGGCAAATATGACAAAGACGTCTATAAATCCCAGTTAAATGCCAGACTCATACTTAAGTAGATTAGCGACAACCAGACTTGAAGAATCAATGTCGCGTTTATAGTAGAGATTATCTGTGAAAGACTCACACATAATCGCCTCTGCATCCAGACCATCAGCGTCTCGCCGGTGAAGTACAAATCTGTTCAAATTTTCAGAAAACAGCCCATTGCAAACGGACGGGAGGATAGAGGAATGATTCGCTCTTTGTGAAAAATGAATGTCGGTAAAAACAAAATTAACCATCACTTATCATTATTCGTGTGTCCGCCGGACGGTTGTCGTGTGTCCCAGCGGTTGTTTAATATGGGAGGGACTATCCCGCATCCCGCATCATAGCAATGCGGAAAAAACGACTGAGACACTAGGGCGTGTGTGCACACGTTGCTGTTAAGCAGCAGTGGTCAGCGAGTTCAGCTGGCTGCGTGCCATCGATCACAATGCATGGACTGACTTATTCAAATAACACAGTGCTAACGGGCTTACTTGTCTTCGGCACATAGCTGATAGCTCTAAGTGACATCACAGTAATTGCAAAGGTGATTTATATTTTTGGCCAGTATTGTTCTTTACTGCATTCGATCAAATCTACACAACTTCAGTGTAAGATCATAGATGACCTGGGGAAAGATAGTGTGCTGCCTCCATGTTCTCGGAGAAAGATGCTGAATTTGTAATCCAGCTCCACTGGGTGCGAGTTCCAGAGTGGGCGTATTGTCTGGTCCGACTGAAATGGAAAGATCAGCTGGCAACTGGCCAACGAGGGTCAAGCCAGGCCCGGGCCGGCCATGTCGCAGCCTTGTGCGGCACGTAAAACGCTCCGCATTCCTGTCTGGCGAAAGGGTGGAGGCCAAATTATCCGTTGAACCAGAAGGCACGGCTTGGGTGGTGGGTTCAGGGTACGCACAACAAGGTATGCACAAAGCACACACGCACGCGACATCATGCTTAGTAGGTACTCTTATCAGGAGTCTTAAGTCAGCCATGCAAACCGTTCGGAATAGATTTATGAAAAAACTCAAAGCCGGACAGTACGCGAAAATAAATTGCACATCACGCAATGACGCCCTTCGAGTCATCATAAGTCAGTAACATCAGTGAATCCAACTTCAAATATTGCTCTTTAATTGCCCGTTGTGGTTGGTGATTCGTCATACATTCAAAAAGCTTCAGGAAAACCGCTTCTGCCGCTAACGGAAGCGCCCGATCCCGTGCAATTGCTTATGCCGTGTAGTCTCTTTACCCGCGCTGCTGCACACTTCAAGGCTGCCGCGCTTTCCTGGGCAACCTCAAAACAGCCCCTTTAGAATACTGGGTGTTTCTGTCCTTTGAAGGCATAACAAGATTCACTAGAAAAGGCAAGCATTTGCATCAATGTTTTTGCTGTAATATTCTCAGGTTGTTCTCAACTTAATGCGTGCATTCTCCTTTATACCTACCAAAAACAAGACCCGGACAAAGTCACTAAATCGTCAATCTGGCTCACCTACTTGGGCGCAGCGAAAAAATGTAGAAAAACTCAATAATGTTGAGACAGCCGTCGGGCGGGTTTCGTTGTTTTACAGGCAATAGTCGACGGCGGCGGCCAGGCGATCACCCTATGTCATTTCGAGCTTACGAAAATGAAAAGTTTTCACCATTTATCTAAGTCGAAGGGAGGAAACCAATCAGCCCACTCGGTGATGTTAATTTAGCCCAGGCCCTGGCAGCAGTTTTGACTATACAATATCGACATCCCCAGCTTACCCGACGACTTCTAGCGCAACCGCGCATCGCGCAAATTTGCGCTGGGAACAGAATTGTAAATAGTGCATTGGTCGACGATTTGACATTGGATTCATGTCTCCATCTGCGATGAATCTCGAGAAATGGCATACAACGTGGAAAACATGAAAAAGAGGCAAGTCCGTCTTGACCGCTCCTTTACACAAAACACTTGACACGGATGACCGCCTATCTACCATCACGCAATTTTCCGCCCATAACTTCTAGTAAAAGTGACAATTTCTTGTCGCTCTGACCACTGAGAGATGTGGGCGCGGTTTCCAATTGCTCCTCACCTGATTGATGTGAGTGTCATTTTCGGACCATCCATGCAAAACTAATGTAGGATGCTAAAAACGCATCCTGCTTCCGCGCTGTCGTTGACCCGGCAGCCACGAAATTTGGCGCTGCACATTTTCTGGTGCGCTTGCGCATCGCTTCCAAATTGCGCCGTTCAGAAAGCCAGAGCCAAATTGCGCCGTTCAGAAAGCCAAAGCCAAACTGCGCCGTTCAGAAAGTTCGAGCCGGAGACGACATCAAGCAATGTGGGCTGGCAGGCGCATCCCACACGAATCTCACGTCAGTTTTTGTAATGTTTCCCCGTCCAACATGAACGAAGTCACAGCTCGGTACCGGTGAGAGCTGGCCACGTACATTTTGGCTCGTGGCTAGGCAAGCAGGGTCGCATCACTGCATTAAACTTGGGACGGGATCTGCCTGGCGGGTCGGATCCGGTCGCCGGCAACCGTCAACGCGTGCATACTACGTAAATACGCTTCACCGCTTTAACGCTGGAAACGCAACATTTCCAAACTGACCAAAATCGTCGAAGTGAACGTCAATACCCGGTTCATAGCTTGGCTATGGTGGGTCGCCGCGAAACGGTTTCAGCGCATTTATATGTGCATATAGACGGATGATTGTAAGTGCCAATTGATGCACATTGATGATAGCGAAAGTGCCAATTGATGCACATAGTCATGCACGTGCCGTTGAACGCAGGCAACAGATTGCCCGGTTTTGGAGCGCTTTTTTCAGGACCGGTGAATCTCAATAACTCGAGCAGGTAACAACGTGAAACCGACTGTACCGTTTAGGAGCTCGTACATTGTACGTATAACGTCTACTAATCACCGGGTCCGACGCTGTCTAACGGCGTCTGGCCCATTGCGATGCAAGCAATCGATCAGAAAACGACCAATATCCCTTTTTTGTCAAATGATCCCGAAAGGAAACGCTAGCAACTGAACCGCGCAAGCTGCCGCTATGAAATCGATACAGACATGGGGGCTAGTTCATGGTTAGCAGCATCCACCCAATAAATTTGCGCATTTACAACACTTCGGTTGCAGTTGTCCAGAACGCTAGTCGCTTCAAAGCCGCGACCATTCACCGGTCTTCCGCCGCTCACCAGCGTGCTCACCTGTTTGTCCAGGCTAGCCTGCAGGTGCAGCTCCCCGGGGCTGAGCATGAAGCGCCGGCTGACGCTGAGGCAGGGTGGCGCCAGCACGCGCGCCGGCGAGCCCTGCAGCTTGCGGATGGTGACCAAGGCCGTGGAACTGCCGGCACCGCACGCGCTGTGGCAAGGCTGGCAGTGGCTCGGAACAAGGCAACCTCCGGACGCATAAGACGTGAGCCTCGTGTGCCGACCCTTGTCGGCCGAGTGAGAGCTCCGCTGGCACCGCCGCACCGTCCGGAGAAAATGTTGAGGTCAGTGCAACGGAACCGCGTCCGTTCTAGGTTCTCAGCTCCTTCGCGGCACTCCAGTTCGTTTTTTGTTCAGTCACGTTGCTGAGGCCGGCAGACTGCATGGAAAGGGGGGGGGGGGTACCGGTGACGACTCTGGACGATGATAAATGAAGTGAGCCTTCCGCTGACTAATTGGAGTTCGGTCACCCTACCTGGTCGTCTGCTACGTGATCTGGTGGGCTTTCTTCACGGCCCAGTAGCTGAAAGTATAACTAACGTCAGGCGTTCGGAGTGTTCTACGTCACCATCATCCTCTGACGTTTTTTCTTTTCGGTTTTGTTCTCGCGTCTCCCCCTTCCGCTCACTTCATGCTATAATATAACTCAATCTTTGACATCTAGAGTCCAGGTTAGTGTCACAGTGAAAGCTTGAGCCTGCTGATCTTAAACTGTGGCTTGCTACTGTCAGGATATGTCGCTATTTCAACGTCTAAATCATCAACTTCCATAGCATGTGACTGGATGTGTGAAGGTCTGTCCGAGGGCGTGAGGCTGCTTCCATCCACCATCTCACCACACTACAGACAAACATCGATCTGGCCAGCTGACGGTTGGGTCGGGCTGAGTCCCAGTAATGCAGATCTCGGAGGCTGTTGCGGAAACGTAATGGGAGCGCACGATGATACCAGCAGCGTCATCTGTTTCCCGTGGGTACGTAAAGGAACATGTTTCCCGGGACACACCGCGCCACTAATCCACCGCGCGGCGGATCGAATGCGTGTTTCGCCTCGGCTTCCGCCGCCAGATGGCCAGTGCAAGTGAAGTGATCAGCCATAACTTCCGGTAAGTGATTGGCGTAGGGCTGACTCAATTCACTCATAGCAAAAACCGGAGCCATCTTATACGTCTCATTTCCATCGAACCCAACTCAATGGCAGAGCAGGTTGGCCTATATCCAACGCCCACAAAAAGGTCATCCACATATCTAACAGAGATTGAAATGCCCACTCACAAGTAAACGGAGGTCATTACTTGAAGAGCATTCAATGCGCAGCGATATCGTGTCGAAAAAACCCTGCTGCCACAGTCGGCAATGTGAACGCGCCCGATCTACCGCGTCGCAGCTGCCCCTCACGTGGCGGGACGCGGGGCATCGACGGCGTGCGGCACTGAACATGCTGGCTCGCTTGTGACGCCGACTGATGAGGCCCTAAATCTAACTTATAATGGAGGGCATTTATCATCGACGCTAGTCGCCGCTCCACTGCTGGCGTCTCCACCTGCCAGTCAGGCCACCCAGCAGGAAAGTAACCTGCCCACGCACGGACTGGAAACGCGGAACTCCTGCCGAAGACCGACACGCACTCTTTATGATTTGCGCTTATCAAAGAGCTCATGCGTTTTCCGGCGCTGGAAAAAGCTCACCGTTCCTGGCCGACGCTTGCCAAAAACGTTACACACCCAAAAATTCACAACCACCATCACTACAGGGGAACGGGTCGGGCTGTGAACACCGATGGCGTGGGGGCCGTCGGACGAGCGGTACCTTTTGAACGGCTGCTCCCACTCGTCGTCGGCCGCCGACGCCGACAGGGTGTAGGTGACGCCGCAGAAGTTGCTCTCCTCACCATCGTTGGGACACAGCGCTACTGTGCTGGGCGACTGCAGCGGCAGGCAGAAGGAGAAGGGCGTGGCGCGAGGTCCTAGCCGCCGCAGCAGTAGCCGCTGCCGGACACGGACACTGCTGTCAGACACTGGCGCCGCTGTCAGACACTGGCACCGCTGTCAGAGACGGGTGCCGCCGTCAGTCACGGGTGCCGTTGTCAGACACTGGCGCCGCTGTCAGACACGGGCGCCGCTGTCAGTCACGGGTGCCGTTGTCAGCCACGGGTGCCTGCCCGAAGCCGACGCCGCACGAGCTGGAGACTGCAACGCCGGACGTCGTGGCTATTATTGCCATGACTTGCGAGCACGCATGCTCAGCACCATATTACATAGTTTTCTTATCAGCAATCAGCTCTGGCAGGATCTTGAGCATTATAAGACGAACATGGGCTAGCCATGTTCATAAAAATTATGAAACCCATTTGATCTGAAATCTATAGTCAGGGAGGACTCATTATCTCTGAAGAACACAGAAAAATATGGAACCGGAGTGTATGTAAAAACTATCGGACTGTCTGCGGCGATCAGGGATGTTGTTGCGTCAGTGAGGGGCCCTGTGCTGATACGGGGCTAACTGCGCGGATCAGAAGGTCTCCCGTGTCAGAGATGGGAACAATGTGATATGATGCATCCCTCTAATGACCTCCGGATCGACCAGGAGATCCCGCCCCGTGCCACGAGGATGATAGTCAGAAGACACTTGGCGGTGAGACAAAATGGCCCTTCAGCCCTTGACCGGAAGCGGTAATGTACCCGTGGTGTTTTACTCAAGAGGCGTCTTGCCCGGAGGGGAATAAGGGCTCTCATTATTGCTGAAAAAACGGGTCGAGATGAATTTAAAAAACGAGCAAGGGCATGCCATGTTTGCCTGAGAACGTTCACTTCTTTCAGAATGTATTCTTGAAACAAATTACGTCAAAAGGCTTGAACATGCCTGCCCGCAACCTCGAGAGCAGGGACAAGGATGGTCTGGGTTGCGACTTCCGTAAAAGCGATAAGTTTCGGCCACTGCAAGTGCCACCAGACGGCGGGCGCCGTGTTAATGTCTTCTGGACAGATAAATAGCTTCGGAAACACGAAAAATAGAAATTTTACCTTCACTCTTCCAGTTCAACCACCAGATTCCAGCCCCGCTTCGCAGTGCTTTAGAGGCCAACCCGTTCTTTTCACCAATCTAAAAATTGCACGCGTGAAATATGCCCTCGGACTGCCTTCTAAATACAAGATCTGATGTCATGAAGCGTCCAAGGATACTTTCTCAGAGGCGTCGTCATTTTCGTCCACTCGTTGGCCACAACTTAAAATTAGCTGCTGGGCCGACGCTGGGCCGACGGCCTACGGAGACTGCAACGCCTGGGGTCGAGGCTTGTATTTCTAAAATTTTGGGGTGTGCATGCTCAAAATTACGCCACATAACTTGTATAACAAGCGTCATTATTTTCGTCCACCGGTGAACCACGGCTAAATGTAAGCTACTGGGCTAACGCTCCGCGGACTATGGAGACGGCAACGCCTGGTATCGAGGTTTTTGTTGCCAAGATTTGCGAGCGAGCATGTTAAAAAAAACGTTGCATGAATTGTATTACTAATCGATTCTGACTGAGTGGCGAACATTTTCAGACAAACATGGCTTGGCCATCCAGATAAAACATTGACAAGGCTTCTAAATTTTATCGGTTTAGAAAGACTCGGCTAACCATTGTAAATTAAGAGTGCCGGTGATTTCTTCCATGCGGTTGTTCAACGCCTGATTTCTGCATCTTATTGACCTCAAAATGCAAACAGAATTGAGCCCACGGTGGCTCCTGGTTTCTGTTCCAGTTACAAGGTAAAAATAACAACAAAACGAAGAAAACCGTGTCACTTGCTAACAAGTGAGCCAAATCGGGGATTTGGGGGGGGGGGGGGATCACAATAAGATGGGCTTTTTACGTTGCATGATGGGTAAGTGTCCGTTGGCCATTCCATAACTAAGGCAGACAACTTCCCGGAGGCCATTTTCTGCGACGGTGTGGCATAAGAGAAGATGATTCGGGAAGAATACTGTTGCAGGTGTCCAGCGCATGTCTCATACACCGTGTAGAAGTAACGCTGATCCAGAAGTATGCAACAAAGTAGCCACACGATCAGCTCGCAGTCAGTCATGCGGGAGACATCCAGGCCAGGGCAGTGATCACCGACGGTGGACAGGAGCAGAGCCCAGATAAGGAACATATGACGCATGGGCCTTATTAGGTGGCTTGATTCTTAAAAGAGAATATCCAGTTTTATGGGTTTTGTCACATTGCTTCTGGCAGTTTCAATCTCCAGAATTTGCTTCCGCCTAAAATGCTGCGACAAGTCTTATTTCTTGAAAAGCAGCCAGCGAAATGAAGGCGCATGGAAACCCTGGCGCACTGTGAGCCATCGATCCACTTTCAAAATTCTAACCAGCCTATATCCATGCCGTATTTTGGCATCTGCACTGTGCAGGCAATTGCTTCCTTAATGACCCAAAATACCTGCCCGCTCGTGGAATTTCGTCTCCCAAGGAAAGACAATGTTAAAATGGACGAATAATGTAGGGAAGCTGGATAGCCTTATTTGCCAAATGACAGACGAGTCGAAAAGGCGAGATTGTGCACCAGTGATAAACAGCTCTAGATGCATAGGCAGCATAGCAGCCATGACATTTGAGCGAAGAGGATAACAATATCCATCCTACCCCCCCCCCCCCCTCCCCCCGGTCATCGGGCTCGCTTTCCAGAAAAAGTTCCTGAAGCACACCCTGAGCTTGGCCCCCCACACTTTTTGAAACGTTCCTGCGGCTATGAAAAGCAGCACACCATCCAAGGGCCTTACGCTTGCTGCACTACACTACACTACACTTGCACACGCAACACTTGGAACTTGCATGCTGATTTGCAAGGCACTCTAAATTGCCGAAGGGGCCTTGCACATTCGACTTATGTTCTTCCCATATGCTCGGAGGGCCCTACGCTGTTTTCGGAGCGCCTAATATGTCAATCTGCTGGAGACCTCGTGATCATCCTATGACCCTTCACTTTCATCCTGGTTTCTTCCCAATTTCCTCGGCAATCTCTGCGGCATTGCCTGAGACCCACGGGCTGACTTACCGATACTTTTTGTTTTTGTTTTTGTTTTTGGGGAGTGCTCTTGATTCCGTAGCCAGCTGGGCATGCCGTTTTAAACAGCTTCATGTCACAGTTCACTGTTCGTTTTCATATTTCTCGTCAACAACACAGTGCCCACCAAAATCTCGCCTGTTCGTGGTACTGTAACCGCTAATGCGCTAACCGCTAATGTCAATCTGAAAATAACGCGGGTGAAATCCAACAACTTTCGACGCGTAGTCGCTATACGTCCAGGTAGTGAGCCACGTATTCATATTTAGATTCGTACTCGAAGACGCCGAGCACGCAGTCAAACATCACTCAGTCCTTAATGCATGCAATCTGAATATGAAAGTAGGTACGCAGTGGGCACGATGTCACGTACATGCGCCACCGGCAACAGGATCTTTAAGGTCCATGTAAGATCGACAGGAAATTGGAGGTAAAAAACGCGGTCACACACCCCTCAGTCAGCAAGCACGAACCTGTATCTGAAAACCAGGCAATCAGGGATAAATAAAAACAATCAAGCATTTCTCCGCGAAAAATGCGACAGGCATAAATGTGAAAACCACCTAGTAATCAGCATGACGTCAGTATATGTACCATTTGGAACAAGACCTCTAAAGGTCAATAAAGTCACCATGCAGTTAGAGGTGAAACATGCCGTCACACATTATCCCGTCAAAAAGCACATGGAACCAAAATTTGAAAACGGGCACGTGACAACTTTGCATTCAGGTAGATGCAACTTTAGCAGCTTGATATATAAATGTCATTGTCTCACAAGGTCCATTCAAATGTTGCAGAACACCACAGATCATCCTCCACGGCAGATTTGTGAATCACTTTTTATTCGTCAAATGAAACCTTGGCTTGGCAAAATGAGTCGTCGCAATGTATCTTGTTAAGTTTCTGAGTGTTGTCAAATCGCTCATTTTGTAATGAGTTCGCCTAAGCTGTCAGGTTTTATGCATACTTTTGTCGCGTATGGAGATTGTAGCACTTGTATAATTGTCCACTCTGGTGTGTTTCGGTGGTGTCCTCGACGTTTTGGGTTTTGTATGCAATCATGGGCCGTGCTAAGCACATACAAAAACGACAAACATATTTTAAACTCTTCATGAGACCAATCGTACTTGTTTCATCGCCAGCTCTGAGCGCTATCGACGGAGATGCCAGGGGTCATGGGTCATACATTAGGTCATAGTGACCGCGGTCGAGCATACGCGGTTATTTTCAGGCTCGGATTCCATGCACTGATGACGTCACATCGCCGTGAGATCATCATCAGCACATTCTCTCAGATGACATGCTATGCAGGCAGTTGAATAGTTCAGGAAGCGTGATGGGATGAAGCCGGAACCCACCAACAGCGGCCAGGGCGGGAAAGAAGACGGCCTTATCGGGGTAGACAGCGAGTGTTTCTATGTTTTGTTTCTGAAAACAGTTTCATGAAGAGAAGCTTCTACTAGCTTTGGTCTGGACGAAGTAATTCTGGCGTAACTCCCCACTTCCCACACCGGTGTCATAAACCTGGCATCACTCCTCCGAAGTAAATCGTAAAATGCCGACGCTGAAGCGAAACAGGCGGCCATTCCCGTGACAACGATGTTGTCGCCTTGGACCCGGGAGGTCAGTATGCTCCTAACAAATCCGGAAATATTGCTTAGGTTGCATAATAAGTGTGGTCTTTATAGATAAATCCAGTAACGAAGTTGCTATTTGGGTGGCAATTAATTTATAGCCTAATAACGATCACTTTTTTATTCGCTCGAATGCAGACATCTCATCGTTCTCGATATTACTCCGCTGTTCGTAGAAGTGAACAAGGCGGTGTTTCGTGCGCTCATACTCTGGGGTTTCCTGTGCTACGTGTGAAGGCAATATGCACCTCGGCGACAAAGCTCCCTGAAATGGCTAACTTTACCATTACATTCGGTTGTGCATTTTCCGACCTTTATCATATATGTTCATGTCATAACAACAAAGAAGAAGAACAGGATCTAGTGAAATCAGCGACATGTGGAAAAGTCTGGTTTTTATAACAACCTGCCAGCTTTATCCACCACAGTTTTATGTTTGTGCTGTCCGCCAGGCTACTACACGAACCGTCGTTGCATCGCTTTTGTCACGTGCGCGTACTCGTCCGCCCCTGATATGTTGGCACCAGCTCGCAGTTAAGTAGTTTCTCACTGCAGGCCGATCTTCGGTCTAAATGCCGTGTTCCTCCGCTCCCGCATGGCCACGTGCCGGCTCTTCTATGATCGCCATTGACTATTTTACGGCCAACCAGAGCATTTTTTTATTTTACTTACGTTTCGGAGTATATGTCTTCTCCATGGTCAAACCAGCTGCGTTTATGGAGATCCGGCGATGATGTCCGCTGAAGAAAGGAGTATCTGCTTTCTCCAGCTAATTTTTTTGCCGTCAGTATTGAATTTTACGGTTGTTGAAGTAAATGGTCACTATTTACTCTATGCAGCTGGATTCGAAGAAAAAGCTTGTGAAGTTACTCACTACGCCGCAATTGTATGCCGTTCTCTCTTTATAAAGCTGTTAACAGGTCGGCTACTACCAGGGCTCCAATGGAGGCGAGAATACCATTTGACCTGTGAGAAGGCCCCGGTGCGCCCCTTGCTGGCATAGCAGGCCCCTTTGCATGCTTCGGTTGCACAATACATTTTTAGGCACAAAAGTTGGTCTAAGCTTTCCCACGTCGTCTTACGCGAGTATTTCTTTGATGGCAGAACAACGAAGTTCTCGCTCGGCACTGAGTATCCTTGACCGTGTTTCGTTGGGTTGATAGGTTTGGCTAGTCCTCAAGCCACGAGTCGACCTTTCGGCCTTCACCGAGCGAGGTCTCTCGCGCTTCACACCTCGCAGCTCCGGGCTGGCAGTACGCCACGGACTCGGCCGGTGGGTGAGCCTGATCTGTGTAATCGGAATGCGCTTGTTTGAGCCAGGCGACTACATTGCAAGCCGGGCTCTCCATCCGCGCTCGATTTCGGCTGTCTCGCACACCACCCTCCTATCCACCGGCACAGCCGAGGCGTACATAAACCCAGATATCATCACCGGTCCGCTGCGGCAGATCTTGGCGCAGTGCGTCTGCCACGAGGGGTCTGATCGAGCGGGCAGCGCTCGTCGCCGGACGTCACTGGCCCTGCCCAGTGGGGGCCCCAGTGACTGCCAGGTCGTGACCGCTCCATACCAACGGGCTGACCTGAGCTGCAGCGGCACCATCTGACAGCCTCGCGACGACGTCATCGTTTTGTGATCACGACCTGGGACGCGGCGGGTCCGCGGCGCTCTATATCCTGCAAGACGCGCTTGTGACGCTTGACATCGAGCCCACCAAGCCAGGTCCAGCGTTACGGACGTTACAAGGCTGCACGGCTGTAGTGCCTTAAATGTGCATCGTCGGAATATATTCACAATACTGAATATTAAAATAAATGGAAGTCCGTATGGAATATTGGCTTTTCGAGCTCCAAAATGTATGAAATAAAGCAGATCCTGCTGTTTTTCCAGGATACATGACAAAAGGAAGAAAGATATCGAGCTCCTAGTTGTCGCCATCATCAATTCCTATGCCAAAAATAAGTGACCTAAATATCCCCTGACAAAGTCCTGGATCTGGACTGTCCTGAACCCGACATCTATGCCCCACGTTCTTAGGCAGTGTAGGCATGCACATTATAGTTTTGTATAGAATAGTTTTGTTTCGCTCGGGCAAAGTGAGCCTTTTCCTCGACCTGAACAGGAGGACGGGGAAAGTGACGTGTTCCAACCGTGGGTAATACACAGCCGGCCGTGTTCCACGCTTGGCAAGAGCACCACTAGCTTGGGCCGAGTCGATCCTACGGTTGCGCTGGGAGGCCGGGGGAAATCCGAGGACTCCGGTGGTGACTCTGATAGCGATGACTCATCAGGAACCCGCATCTATGCTGCTGCCTTCAGGCTCCTGGTCCTGCTTCGATGGACCTGTGCCCGGGTCACGTCGCTCGAATCCACGCGCCGGCGAGCTCGATAAAGCCGAGGAGGCCGCGGCTCTAAATTATCACCAGAATGAATTCGGTCTCATCTGGAACAGCGTTGTGGAACATGTGCCAGCCCGTATAGGCTTAGGCTCCTTCCAGCGGACACGCGCCCAGCTACCGAAGGCCAAATGCTCCAGCGTCCAGCCAAGCGATCGCACCGGTCTGGTGCCATCAGGCGCACAAACAAGGAGTCGCCAGGTCTGTCTGAACTGAAGAAAAGTTCATAGTTTCCGACGAGGCAAGCTCCGTTGACCGAGCCGGCATGGACTTATGCTGCTAAGCACAGAGCACGCCATGTTTGGTGAGAAGCTCCATCATTTGGCCAGAGGCGGCTCATGCGGCGAGTCCAAACACCGTGGTGGGACACCAACAACTCAGCAGACAACTCAGCACAGGCTCGCAGCCTTGGGCATCGGACACGCCTCAGATGGAGTCAGAGACGTCACTGAAATATTGACTTCCATTAAGCCGGTAATCTATTACCAATCTGCGCAAAAATAGACCAGAGATGACATTTCACAACTTGAAACGCCGATGCTGGCGGGCTGCCAGTTTTCCATCGGCATCGCGCGCTTCTGAATGCGTAACATGCTCCCACGCAATGGGGGAGGGGCTGGCAGGGTGGTTCAGAGGGATATGTGCCTTGCCCGGAACACACGACACCGATTGCTAGCAGTGGATCACACCAGCCACCGCACCCAGAGACCCAGACAGAGGAGTTACCTGGATTACGTAGGCAAGCATAATGAGCCAAAATGGGCGGCGCTGTGATTTTTTCGGCATGGTGAGTTGTTATGATGACAATAACCAACCTCGAATGTACCAGGCTTGTACCTGGTTAAACGAAGGTGTCAGTCAATCATTGACGTACAATTTTGAAAATACTCGATGCTTTGGGGCAGGGCACAATCCTCATGGCCACGAGTGAACAAATTTAAAAAAGAACAGACATAAGAAAACGTAAAGCAAATGAGGTAGTATTCCAAAAGGTTCAAACAATGATTGCTTGGCATCTTCGTTCAGACTGGTATATTGGTATATTGAAGGGTGGACAAGCCATACGTGATAGTGTCCAGATGTGTGTGGCCCAGTGCAGCCCCCAACCATGAGCCAGATGGTTGGCTACGTTCGTTATACGAAATCAGATAGCCGAGAAGGCAGCAGGTTGGGCTCTTTCTTGGTAAAATTGAGTTTCTCTGCCCGGTTTTTGGCTTATTGACGTTGGTCACAGAGCCTATCGCCACATGGAAAGATGGAACAAAAAAGTTTCATATTGTGATACGTATCGGACAACGATGTTGGTCATACCCGCAACAGGCAAGATGAAGTGAAGTAGAAGTCCATAATCCTTAGCCGCAAATGTTGCCTGCCCATAACTATGGGAACCGTAAAATGATACACAAAAACGAATATCATGACCCGGCAAGTGTCGCTGGCCGTGTACTCAGCTCTGTATCTCGAATTTCAGAGATCGGCATGTGATATGGTTCACTTGAATAGCAATGCATCAAGCGCGAATCAAATGTTCATGTACAGAATGCGTGGTGTATGTATGCAGTGCAGGCGTGTGTGAACCAGCCTGCACTATTTCACGCGTGGCTGTACTATATATGGCCGATTCATCAGCCGGGCCGACTCGGTGCTGGACACTGACCTGCAGCTGGGTGGGTTCGGTGTCGGCGGTGAGCCGCGGGTACATCTGCTCCGCCGCCAGCACCACGTCCTCCTCGAAGCTGAGGCCCAGAAGCTCCATAGCGTCGCAGCCGTAGCGCATGGAGCACGTGACACGGCCGAAGACGCGACGTCGCTCCTCCAACGTCGGGCTGACCATCAGCACGCCCTCTGCGGCGAGAACGCGTGCGTGTCGGACCTGGCCGGTCGGCGGGAGCACGTGCGTGTCGGACCTGGCCGGTCGGCGGGAGCACGTGCGTGTCGGACCTGGCCGGTCGGCGGGAGCACGTGCGTGTCGGACCTGGCCGGTCGGCGAGAACGCGTGCGTGTCGGACCTGGCCGGCCGGCGGGAGCACGTGCGTGTCGGACCTGGCCGGTCGGCGAGAACGCGTGCGTGTCGGACCTGGCCGGTCGGCGGGAGCACGTGCGTGTCGGACCTGGCCGGTCGGCGGGAGCACGTGCGTGTCGGACCTGGCCGGTCGGCGGGAGCACGTGCGTGTCGGACCTGGCCGGTCGGCGAGAACGCGTGCGTGTCGGACCTGGCGTGTCGGCGGGAGCGCGTGCGTGTCGGACCTGGCGTGTCGGCGAGAGCGCATACGTGTCGGACCTGGCGTGTCGGCGGGAGCGCGTGCGTGTCGGACCTGGCGTGTCGGCAGGAGCGCCTGCGTGTCGGACCTGGCGTGTCGGTGGGAGCGCGTGCGTGTCGGCGGGAGCGTGTGCGTGTCGGACCTGGCATGTCGGTGGGAACGCGGGCGTGTGTCGGACCTGGCGTGTCGGCGGGAGCGCGTGTGTGTCTGACCTGGTAGGTCGGTGGGAGCGCATGTGTGTCGGACCTGGTGGGTCAGAAGGAGAGCGTGCGTGTCGAACGTGGTGGGCCGGCGGAAGCGCGTGCGTGTCTGACCTGGTAGGTCGGCGGGAGCGCGTGTGTGTCGGACCTGGTGGGTCGGCAGGAGCGCGTGCGTGTCGGACCTGGTAGGTCGGCGGGAGCGCGTGCGTGTCGGACCTGGTAGGTCGACGGGAACTTCTACGTGTCGGCAGGAGCTTGTGCGTGTCAGACCTGGTGGGTCGCGTGCCAAGCCGGGTGCACAGCCAATCGGTCGGCTGTCCAGAGCAGTTCTGTTTCGGCCAGCGGTTCCGGCAGTGGCGGAGAAATGAGATCGCTATGCGACTGAGAAAGGTTTCAGCTCCCGCAGTTTTTGACGGCGCGGAAAACAGGAGGCTGGGTGACTTTTGTTAGCTGTGCCGATGGTGACCACGGGTAGCTTTAGCTGGTGGTCAGACGGTCTGAAACATGTTGGAATAGATGGGGCAAATGCAATTCGCAGCAACGAATTAATTGGGAGATCCCAGGCAGCTTTTGAATATTTTCTGAAGGCATGCGCACAGATTGCTTGCAGTTTTCTTTACCGGTTGCTGGTATCATATTTATTGACAATCATCATGCTGCAGATGTGCACGTAGTCATGAATAAAGCGGCGCCGGACAATATGACTTTGAGTGGGATACCTCCGAACCAATACTTTACGGTGATTTAAAAACTTTGCATATTGCAACGACAAACAACGGAGAAAGAGCGGTTCAGGTAATATGGAGAGGAAATTAGTCCAGGGAACGAGCTGCACTTGCACGCGTCCTAGACAGGTATACTAATTATTTGCAGCGCCACACAATGTTTGACAGGATGCCATGAGTGGCAATGGCACCGCCCTCTCATTTAGCGGCTCAGGCGTACACCATCGGCAAAAACAACTGACCAGTGTGTTCTTACAGCCATTACGCCGTCACAAACAAGCTTATCAACTGCCGCAGCGTTATAGTCAGTCTGTTATTTCAATATCATAACATCCAAATAGCATCGTCTGATAGGTTATACTTTCCTGACCTGAGCCGTCGCTAGCAGTTTTTTCTTAAGGAACAGAGGTCAGTTGTTTGTGGGACAATGTATCATTTCTGAATACGTTTAGTATTTCTAGGCCACTCTAGACATGGTCAACAGAGAAGCTTTGTTGAGAAGCATCAACCAAGTGTGATTTTCACCCTAACTGTATACTTAAGCCTGTACCACTGACATAAAAGCGCTTTACGCATATCGCATAATGCTCTATATGGGTGCTTGAAACCGCTGTTTTATGCATTCAGCGTCATTGAGATCCACTAAAGACGGGACATCGCCAAATTCTTTTTACTCCATTCTGTCCGTACATAGGCGCGCCATTTAAGGCATTTTTGGAGCTCGTATACATTACGAGGGAGATCAATCTTTGATGACCAGATTAAGCCATCACGCGACATAATCAGACCAACATAATTCGAGATATCAGGTTGGGGACATCGACACCACCCACCTTAAGCCATTATAATTCAGAGATGGTCGCAGAGCGACAATGAAAAGCTTAGCCCGCAAGCTATGCAGGAAATATTTGCATATCAGTGACTTAGACGCAGCCATCAATGAAATGTAGAACATAACTAATTATATTCCAACCATCTGGGACAGAGGCCGTCCGGCTATTTGGTCAGTGGGTTAGAGCGCCTACTTTTCGATTCACCCATCCGTGGCGGGGTGATCTCGAGTCCCCTCAGACACTCGCTATTTGCCCTCGACAAGCATGACCTGGGTCCGGCGTAGGCGGCCACGCTACAGGCCACAGGACGTAAGAGGGCCAGACGGGCCGTGCCAGGCATTACGGCGCGTTCTGCTATCGCCACCAGATTCTGCCGTTGGCCTGGAGTTGCATGGTCGGATAGCAGGGGTGGGGCTCACACAACAAGCACTGCTTAGCGTGAGCTCCGGGCCTAGAAGGCCGTCCACTCAATAGGTTCGGACTCGGTCTTAAAACAAAATAAAATATAAATAAAAAGACAGCAATGTGCAGCAATGTAACATGCCAGCCAAATATACACGGGCGAAGGGAGATAATGGGACCTGCCTTTTGGATGCAATCAATTTGTCGATTGAGGTCTGCGATTAATTTATTGGACCAGTTCTTGACTCATATCGGCGTTTTGATGGATTAGCGATGGATTAGAGCGCCTCAAGTAAAATGGAGCATGGTTCGCGTGGATCGGACAAACACTCTTGCCAGGGAAAACTAGCAACGAAAATCCATTGAACGCTTGCAAAAGATCTGTTCCGACAGGACACAATAGCATCATCCACCACCACGGCTCTAGCTGATCTAATCCACTCGTCTTCGCCCGCACTCTGTACGCATCTGTTTAGCCAGGCGCGCAGCGCAGACGCCTTCGCGGATTGCCGTGATCTGCGTGGCAATCCACGACATAAACTCACGCCCGTCCATTACCGATGTCGCTCACACCGCGGGGGGAGGGCATGCTTTGGCATTTAGCAGGAACATGTTTTTCACATATGTAGGAGAAACCAGTGCAAAGACTCAGCCATTTGACACATGCCGCGAAGACCGAGCAACAATGAGTACACAGCCACCACTGGCAAAGGACTGCCATTTGACGCGAACATTAAAAGCTTTCAAAATCCAATCAGGACCCACTGTGTATCGTTGGGGGACGAGCCAATGTTATATCCTGAGGCGATGCGACACCAACGTCAACGGCATCGCGCCTCCGCGTGGCGAGCCGATCCGGAATTACAACTAAATGCTATCTGCTCGATGTCCTGAGCGCGTTGAACAGGAACAATGTTTCCGAGTGTTCCATGGGTGTGAGACCGCTTACAAGTGTTAACTGAGACCAATTTCTTATCATTGAAACACGAGTCAGCACTGCATCCTTGCTGGCGGCACTGCCGATGCCAGCAGTGCTGCCTCTTCGCACAGCACAGCGAGCGTGCACCACTTGTATCAACTAGAGCCGTAATGGTGGATGACTGCTGGAGGCGCAACGTGGACTTACATATACATACATACATACATACATACATACATACATATATATATATATATATATATATATATATATATATATATATATATATATACACACACACACACACACACACACACACACACACACATATATATATATATATATATATATATATATATATATATATATATATATATATATATATATATATGTACATATATATAGCATGGGTCACATGTAAAACTAATAATAGGCGACATAACTGTGACTTTAACAACTTTGTATGGAGTTAGCTTGTTCGCTCGATTTATTTGTTTGTTTGTTTGCTTGGTTTGTAACAAAGCATGGAGTTAGTTTGTTTGATATGTATATATATATATATATATATATATATATATATATATATATATAATATACAAGGTTGCTAAAGTCATGTTTGCAAACTTGTCATATATATATATATATATATATATATATATATATATATATATATATATATATATATATGTGCATATATATAGTATGAGTCACATGTAAAACTAATAATAGGCGACATAACTGTGACTTTAACAACTTTGTATGGAGTTGTTAAAGTTGTTAAAAGTTGTATGGAGTTGTTAACAACTATGTATGTATATGTAAATCCACGTTACATATATATATATATATATATATATATATATATATATATATATATACATTTATATTCATATATTCATCTAGCTATCTATCCATCCATCTATCTATCTATATGTCTATCAATCTATGCAACTATCTGCCTGTCTCCCTATCCAGGTGTAGGTATATGAGTGGGCGTGCTTGTAAACAATGTGGAATAAATTGTTATCACTGTGAATGCAGTCACCACGCCTGCGGATGCCATGAAAAGGCTTTCAGAAAAGTGAACAGCGGTGCGATATGGGTGTTGAGATCTATACAAAAGATTGCAAATGTGGGTACATTTAGAACATAGATTGGAGCAGCTCACATATGTTGTTGTTCTTAGATAGAGCAGCAGCCGCCAAAAGCATGTGCTTAAGTTAAATTGCCACTGCGATCAGATGCTCAAGGTCATCTGAAGCCGAGGGCTCCCGACTCCAAACAGGCTCAACACACCCAGAACAGCGACGGCAGGGGGTCAACGTGGACAAGTGAATCCAAATGAAGCACCAAGAAATCACTACATTACAAATTTATTGATTAAGGTGAATGATCAACAGTTTTGGCATGCTAGAACATTACAGCCTTCTGGTTCAGGAAGTATGGCGTGTGTTGACAGTTTTCGCCGCAGTCGAGAGCTGTAGTGGAAGCCCATGTGAGAGCTTAGATATGGCGAGACACGGATATGACGCCGTCACGCCTTGAACTGTGACGCTCAGTGTTTCAGTATTGTAATGATCATGCATTTGCGGACGCTGTAAGCTGAACGCTGGAAAGCAATGTCCTAGTTTGTGTGCCAAGCATGAACAAAACTGGATCATCGTCAATTTTTGCATGATTTCCAGAGCGTTATCTCCGGGCTGTGTGCTTTGGCTGGGATATTGGTGGCCGGCTAGGCTCATGACGAGCGTGCAGCGTTTCCCCCGGGCGGTCGGTTCATTAAGTGCTTGCCAAGCTCTTGACGACATCAAATGCTGCTGTATTAACGTCCTTTATGACGGGGCAGGCCCGACACCGGGCTGTGTTCAGGCAGAGAATGCCAAACGTACACCTGTATAACGTCAGATGTTTGAAGAAGGTTTATATGTCAGTGAACATGAATCTGAATTCAGCTGCTTGGCTTCCGCGTAAATGCACAAAGGTATTTACGTGCAGTGTTATGCTCATGTTGCACAATTTGACACGACACGGATAACAAATGTGTGCAGCTTGCATACAGATGTAATGCTAGCTGGTTTTGAAGGCATCAAGTCCGCTGAGAAATCATTCTTTAACAAGGAAACACAAGCTGTGGCGATGCGACACCAGCGTCAACGGCATCGCATCTCCGCCGAGAAATCATTCTTTAACAAGGAAACACAAGCTGTGGCGATGCGACACCAGCGTCAACGGCATCGCATCTCCGCTAAGAAATCATTCTTTAACAAGGAAGCACAAGCTGTGGCGATGCGACACCAGCGTCAACGGCATCGCATCTCCGCTGAGAAATCATTCTTTAACAAGGAAACAAAAGCTGTGCTATGTCCTCTTCATAAGTTTAGCATTCTTTTTCCCCGTGACTGTTTCTCTTAACGCCGAACATTTCGATAAAACATATATAAGTATGAGCCTTATTCCTCGGAGAAAAACCAGGGGAGTAGAGATATAGTTAGGTTGATATTTCGGCAGCGTGCATTTATCGAAACATAGCAGAAGGGAATATTGTTGAATGAAGAGGGTCAAAATAAGTAATAAAAAAACGAAAAAGGCCACCCCATGTTTGCCTAAGAGCGTCCATTTTTCAGACTAGATTATTGAAATCAATTGCTTTAAAAGCTTTAAACATGCCCGCCACAACCTCCAGAGCAAGGACAGCGATGGCCTGGGCTGCAGCATCCATAAAACCGAACGGCGTCGGCCACTGCAAGTTCTATCGGATGGTGGGCGCCGTGTTAATATGGCAGATTAACCTGGACAGATTAATAGCTGCAAAAACACGGAAACCGTGAATTTTACATTCACTCTTCCAGTTCCACTACTGGATCCCAGCACCACTCCGCGGCGCTTTAAGGGCCAATCCATTCTTATCATAAATCTAAAAATCTCACACGTGAAAAATGCACCCAGACTGTCTTCTAAGCATTTGATGTCCTGAGGCGTTCAGAGGCGCTTCTCTCAGAAGCATCATAATTTTCGTCCATCCGTTGGGTACGGCTCAGTATCAGCTGCTGGGCTGACGCTGCGCGGCCTACGGAGAATGCAAAGCGTAGCGCCGAGGTTTTTGTTACTAAGATTTGCGGGTGCACACGCTCAAAACTGCGTCACATAACCTTTGTCACTGATTGTATTAAGTGTTTAAAGGTAATTATTTCAGAAACGCCATCATTTTCGCCCACCGATGGGCCAAGTCCAAAATTGTTGCTTGCAGACAACCTATAGCTCAGAACCTACCGAACCGATCACTGCCATATCTTCACCACTGGACGCTCCATACCTGATCCCTCTCGCAGTTCCAAATTTGGTGACCCTAAGTCGGATCAAAAGTCGTCAAATTTCACCGAGTCCAAAATTCCTGTTTGCAGACCGTTCATAACTCTGAATCTACCATGCCGATAGCTGCCAAGCCTTACCATTCAGTATGCTATCTGCCCTAATTTTCTGTTGAAGCTGCTGGTATGGTGTCATTCATAATTATGTTCTTTCCTTTGTTTGTTCCCAAGAAACAGTGCAGCTTTGTTAGGCCGCCCTCATGAGGTTAAATGTCTCTTTACCGGAGGTGTTGTGCTGAAAATCCTGCGCTGAGTTGTGCATGAAATCACCACGATTAGCATATGCATGGCATCGCCACAACATTCTTGCCATGTATTACTACCAACGGGAAAGGAATGCAAATCCTTCGCAACTCTTACAAGCTATCGAGAAATATTTTGTTCCGACCGAGGCTGCAATTAAGTGTTTCTCCCATGATCAGTGATGGTTTGTTTCGTATGACGGCCACCCAACTCGGTTGTTAAGCGTTCTGGAAGCCAAAATTTTTGCAACTGCTGGTCACAATTCCAAGCAGTTTTCAGCGATACAATCGCAACTCAGCGGAAGTTGTACCGTGCAAATTTGCACGCAATCGCAGACAATTCGCTGATAAGACTGGATTTCCCTGTGACATCACAACGCGAGCAAAACATAGCATCTTCCACTCACAAAACGTGGAGAACGCATCGTGACAGTGACAAAGCTAACAATATGGCGGAGCGGAATCGGCAATAATCACATTGGGAAAGCTGAGGTCCGTTCACGCTCTCTCCAATGCGGGATCTTGAGAACGCTGGCGCCGACCAGACGCGATATACTCGCCCTTCGCTGCTGTACGGAGCGGGGGGGGGGGGGGGGGAGGGCGAGCAGCCGGTTCAGCAAGACCAACACCTACCAAATATTGCCACAAATGGCCGTGGCGCGCCGGCCCTCCCACATGCTTCCTGCGAGAGCGAATGCACAGCAACCTTTAGAGGCGGTTGAGTGCCCCCGCCACAGGCACGCTAAAGGTGACGAGCGGTTGCGCACTTAGTGAAGACCTGTCGTGGACGCCCCCGCATGGCAAGACCTTTCAAGTCACGTACCCGCAGCCAACCCAGTGTGAAACGGTCAGGAGTGCGACTGACAGCCGGGTATGTGCACTGGGCATCGGGTGAACAGCCAGAAACGATCGGCAAGCATGGCGAAGACAGGCGGATCCATCTCAGCGGCTGGGCGTTCTAGGAGCTTTCAGCTGCCGATCGTATCTTTGTCCAGTTTGCAGCTGTAAGCAGTATTCGATTATGCAACAAAGTATTGTATTGTATATAACCTGAGGTATTTGCATGCAAGGTGCTAGATCAGGGATGACTTGTCTGTGAAATCGCAGTAAGCAAATGTTGCCTTGCGCCTTGCGACTAAAATAATTTATCTACATTTGATAGGAGCCTGCGTACACTTAGTCCATCGGTTCACTCCGAACCGGCATAATTGAACAAAAAGAAGAGAACCGTCATGCGTCGTCAGGATTGACGACACCATTAACCAACTGCCTGGCCGCCAAAGTCCGTAGCCGATCGCTGTTTGGCTGCATGTGACGTCACACTCAGTGTAATGCCACGAGACTAAATCGTTTAACAAAATTCCGATAATATCAGCGTTTTTAACGGCAACTAAGGTTAAAACGCGACCGGGTGGCCGGGTGAAGATCCTTTGCTCGGGTGAGGGGTCAGTAAAATCTCTAAAACTTGGATAGCTAGACACCAAATTCACATGCTGTCTTGTTCTGCACGCGAACTCATCTGTGTCAGACTTTTTAGGTTTCTAGGCCATGAGCTTAAGATCAAATAAGGCCAAACAATGTGAGGGATAATGCCAGGTGGTTTGTTCCTACCAACGAAATGCTAACCTGGGTTATTTTAGGTCAGTGACCTACTATAACCTTTCAGAGATCCATGGAGAATGTCAGGTGCGGTCCCTGTCATTAATAAATTCAAAATAAGCGCCAGACTCTACCCTCCAAAACCATACACACGAGTAAAAAAGCAGGTTAGTTTTGACCTTGTTCTGACCTTGCTCTGTCTATGCCTTACCCTAGGTCAATGACATTGGTTATGATTCCAAACTCAATTGGTTTATTGCTTCACAAGCTATTTCAGATGTGTATATGGCTTCGTCGAAAACTCTGTTGTTGTATTACCTTGAACGGTTTCCTAAAAGTGCTCTTCGCTGACAGTCATGGTCAGACATTAACCTACCTGTCATAGTCATAGGTCAGCAGCCTTACGCTGACAGTCATGGTCAGACATTAACCTACCATAGGTCAGCAGCCTTACACTGACAGTCATGGTCAGACATTAACCTACCATAGGTCAGCAGCCTTACACTGACAGTCATGGTCAGACATTAACCCACCATAGGTCAGCAGCCTTACGAGTTGTATTTAACGTTTTTACATCAAACGATCCGCTATTCAATTCTCTACAGCTATTCAAGTTTGGCGCGAATACGCTGCGCTATTTGAACATCATTCTAGAAAAATCTTTGGGTAGGGGTCACTTTGACCCGAACCCAAGAGCGTGTTAACAAAAAACGACGAAAAGCAAACGCAGAAATGGTAACCGGAATTAAAGCGAAAGTACAGGCCACGTCCAGTACAGACTGTTAAATCATGTTTTCCCTTTTCTAACAGTTACTGGGGCTAAAACATCTTTCCACACAAGATACGTAAAATATGCTAGCTGCAAAAACTGCTATTTGGGGTCAAACCTGGGCCCATATATCGGAGACCAGGCGTCACAATGATACGAAACGCAACTAATCATATTTAACCGAAGAGAAACTACAGCCGTACAGTCTGAAGTGTGGAATACCGCGGGTTACCTGTCGACCTCGCGCCGGTCGATCTAGTGCCGATAGTGCCCAGTGTCGACCGTATGCCAATGATTAATCATTAGTCATTGTAGTCATTACGTAAAAATGACTCCCGATGGTAGACCATGGTGTTTTTCTGCGTTTCATGGATTGCTATTAGATGTCGCCAACCAGATTTCATAGGCCGTGGAGCCAACCGTCCAATGTAGGAAAGCACACCGTCGTCTTCGAGTTCCGGGGCCTTCTCAACATTGCCAAAGCCGCAGGTGTGCCAGCCATTGAACAGGGGCGGCCAATGTCGCCTTTGGGAGACTCAGTCTCAAAAATTACACGCTGAGCCTAAACGAGAGAGATCGATTTACGGAAACTGTACGGAGCTGTAGTCTGAGCGACCAAAATCCACTAAACATACGCATTTTTGCAGGGTCCTGCTCACCCTCGTTAAAACGCAAACTAGTAAACATTCGGAAATAAGTAAGGCTCGGCCAGGGGCAAAGTTAACCAATATTCGAGCAATTTATTGTGGATTACCGCGCGAACGCCCCTCGGTGTGTACCGTTGTCTGTCGAGCCTTTATAAAGGACGGGCGACAGGGCATTTATAAGACCATAAAGGTCGACCGACAAAGCCAGGAAGGCCATAACTCTTCTGTGTTCCGTAAAATATTAGCATGAGTCACTCGACGTTGGATAGAAAGAGGCTACTTCAAGGCGTGATAAGAGTCATCCACTTTTTGTGACGTACCCACGTTCCCGGATGTCAAACCCGTTGCAATGGGTTTTCAAAGGCACAGATCCGCTTAGTTTTGTCATCATCTACATTACGCTAACTCTCGTTTCTCCCATTATCTTGTTTGTACCTCTCCGCACAAGGCGTAATGCTAGTAAACACAATGCCCCGCGCAACGTTCCGATTTTTCTGGTCGCATGGGCATGCTCACAAGTACTTGTGCAAATCCAGTGACCTTACCAACCCACTGCAAGGCTGCAAGTCACGCATACGCAGCGCCGCCCCCCCCCCCCCCTCCCCCGCAACTGACTCTCCTCCCGGTCCTTGCGCGGGCGGGCGCCCACTCACCGATGGGGTCAACACGCGCCCCGTGCTCGACAAAGTCCAGCGCGCTCAGGTAGAGCCTGATCTGACCGTCGGGCGACGACGCCTCGAACACCCTGGCGCAGTCTGCCATGGCGGCCTGGCGAACCCCGCCTGCGGAGCCGACTGCCGCCGCCGCCGACGGCCGTCCGTCCCCGCTGTCGGCGGCGGCGGCGGCGGCGCGCGGCGGCAGAGCGCCTGGCGCTCGCTCGGCCGACCGTCAGGGGCCGTGCCGCGGCGGGGTGCGTGGGAGGGGTGACCGCACCTGGGCCCGCTGCCAGCGCCGGACACGCACTCCCGCTGTGAAATCGTTGTTTGCTGGCGCCAGCGGCTGGGGGCTGGCGCCAGCGGCTGGGTGCCTAGAACATTTTATAGATTAGTTGAACTGGTCTGAAGTTTTTTTGTTGGGTAGGTGCCGTTCTTCACTATTGCGTTACAATTTAGTACTCCATGCTTAAATGATACAGAACGTACATCTTATTGCGATATGTAGAAATAAAAGCATCAAGCAAATGCCTATACTAGGCTTTAGCCGAACCATGCCGGTCAGGAAGAGCACTTTCTAAAAATGATTGAAGGGGCTCCAATAGCAGTTTAGAATTTTAGTTATGTTTCCCACGCATCATTGTGTGCAAAACGTTGCAGTTCTGAAATTGTTGGGAGGGCGGGGGGGGGGGGGGAGTCCAGCACACATAAGAATGTTACGTGGCACCCCCGTTACCATGGCTGTAGACTGGTAGACATATGGTAAGCACTGATGCCACTACGTTTTAGCATCAGGTTGAACAGCGAATTTCACAAGCCTAGTCTTAACCGTCAACACGTTTTGGCCAACCACACAAACATACACAACCACGCAAAAGATTCAACCACAATCCGCAGACCTTTGATGAACTTGCCTGCCGATGACATGGCGGGGGGGGGAGGGGCACGATGGAA
Organism: Pollicipes pollicipes; assembly: GCF_011947565.3. Taxonomy (NCBI): domain Eukaryota; kingdom Metazoa; phylum Arthropoda; class Thecostraca; order Pollicipedomorpha; family Pollicipedidae; genus Pollicipes; species Pollicipes pollicipes. The sequence continues at coordinate 245,628 of NW_023596549.1, read as the reverse complement.
GCAATTTTTTCCACAGCTGTACCCTATTCCAAGCACATGTCTTGGACAGTGACCCAATCGCGACCAGCCAAAGGCCAAGGTTTCCGGTGCGGCTGGCCGGCGAGCAGCGCGTAAGAGCGCCCGGCGGAGACGTGTCTGTGCGGGTGACAGCGGGGAGGAGGCCGCGGCGTGTCCATGCGGGCGGCAGCGGGGAGAAGGTGGCGGCGTGTCCATGCGGATGACAGCAGGGAAAAGGCGGCCGCGTGTCCATGCGGGTGACAGCGAGGAGAAGACGGCGTGTCTGTGCGGGCGACAGCGGGGAGAAGACGGCGGCGTGCCTATGCGGGCGACAGCGGGGAGAAGGCGGCGGCGTGTCTGTGCGGGTGACAGCGGGGAGAGGACGGCGGCGTGTCCATGCGGGCGACAGCGGGGAGAAGGCGGCGTGTCTGTGCGAGGGACAGCGGGCAAAGGGCTGCGGCGTGTCCATGCGGGCGACAGCGGGGAGAAGGCGGCGGCGTGTCTGTGCGAGGGACAGCGGGCAGAAGGCGGCGGCGCGTCTGTGCGGGCGACAGCGGGGAGAAGGCGGCGGCATGTCTGTGCGAGGGACAGCGGGCAGAAGGCGGCGACGTGTCTGTGCAGACAGGAGCGCAGGCAGGGGGGGGGGGGCGAACACAGAAGGCACGTGCCCCTTAGGTTCCGAGGGGCCTGAAGGGCCACTCAGAACCTGTGATTAAGGGCCCGGAAAGCCAACCAGAGGTCTCATTCAGGGGCTCCGGCCCACAGGGCCGGGCACTCAAATGCTAGCCAGAGGGCTCTACGCGCTGATCTGGGGCCCACTGAGTCGATAAGAGCCTATATTTCGGTCAGACGCCACCAGTAACGCACAGTCGGCTCCGCAGCGGCATGGGCTTAAGGGCCCATTTCCCAAGAAGGGACAAAGCTGGAGCCAGCGATTTATATTGCCCGGGGCCCCATAGCCCCTTACAAGGCCCTGTGTTGCAAAGGGGCCCGATTCGGACAGAAACAGCGTTCGAGGAGGTCCGAACAGCGTAAAGGACCCACCCAGTCCGACAATCAAGGGCACAATTGGAGGGTCGAAGGGCATGAAGGGCTGGTCGGAGTGTTATTCAGGGCCAGCTGTCTGCAAAGACGGACCCTCAAATAACGATCGGGGGGCCCTTTGTGTCGATCGGAGGCCCCTGAGTCCATATGCGCCTATATGTCGGTCAGATACCACCATACCGCATAGTCGGTTCCGTGTCGGTTTGGACCTGAGGACCCACTTCCCAACCACTTCCCAACCAGTAAAGCCGGGGCCAGTGATTTACACCGGTCGGGGGTCTTGTTCTGTCAGGAGCCCGCAGCGCCTGTGCTCGCAAGGGCCCGAGCAGACCAAAGGAAGCGCCTGATGAGGCCCGAAGAGAGGCCCGGGCGGTCTACTGGACCCGACAATCGAAGGCTCGGTTGGAAGGCATACTGGCCCGATCGACTGGCTGAAGGTCACATAAAGAATCACAGCCCGTAGGGTCATGACCTGTAATATCATTCGGAGGTCCTCTCTTTCCCCTTTTAGGAAACCCTGAGACAGTGCGAATGTTTAAGTCGATCAGAAACCGCGAACACCGAACAGTCGGCGCCATGTCCGTCTGAGCCCTTGAGACTCATTTCCCAAGCAGACACGAGAACGGGATCCGATTTAAAAATGTTCGGGGTCCCTGACACAGATAGGGGCTCCTGCGTCGGTAAGGGGCCACGGTGCCGAACAGGGGTCCTGTGGCGGCAAGTGGCCTCGAATCAGAGCGGTGTTTGAGGAGGCCCGAAGAGGTACCAAAGGGTCTCTCGAGACCAAATATGAGGGGCCCGATGGGATGGCTAAGGGTCCGAAGGGGTGGCGGTAGGTCACCTCAAGGACCCCGCACATAGGGCTGTGGTCTCAAATGTCAGTAAGATGAACCCTTGCACCGATAGATACCCCTGAGACAGGGTGTTCCCCTATTTCGTCCAGAGATCACAAACAACGAACAGTCAGCTCCGTGTTGTTCTGAGCTCTGGGAGTCCATTTCCCAAGCAGTGACAAGCACAGGCCCGCGATTTACATCGGTCGAGCTCCTGTATCGTTCAGTGGCCCACAGTGCCTAAAAGGGCATTCTGTGTCAACAGGGGGCCTAGAATCAGTCAGGGAACATTTGTTCAGCAGAGGTGGGGACGAGAGCCCGAATGGCAGAGGGTCTCTTGCGTTGGCCGGGGCTCTCTGACAGTTGAAGGAAATAATTGAAGGCCATTTTTGCCTTATTAAACCCCCAGTTGCCCGTTCTTTGTTTTATGGCGTAGCTCAATAGTAATAAGCCTATAAATCTCAATAGTGATAAATCTAAGCCATTGCAGTTTCACCATCTCACCATGTTACATTATCCTGCCGCAGAGGATAAAAGCAGGATAATGTATCCTTACATTATCCTGCCTTGGGACAGGCCTGGCGCAGCTAATACAAAATTGTTTGGTAGCCTTAATCGGCCTTTCGAAAATGTTTTCTCATGCAGGCCTCATCTTACTTACTTCGCATCTTAATCTTGTAGGTTGGTGAGCATGATTGATAGGTATGTTTTGTGGGCGGGTTGGACGATCCTGTCCGCCAGCAAACCATTCAAAGGATATTGATTTTTTATGTGGGGTAGCAGACGGAAGCCTACCGTGAAACAGCGAGTGAGTTTCTCCTGTGAACACTTAATTGTTGACCCTACCCTGTTTTCATCATATGATTTGCAACCAGATGTGGTCATTTTATGTTTTAGTCCATCGAGTTTTGTTCATAAGACAGATTCTGATGCCACGAGACACATAATCAACTTATTTTCCCATTCTCCTGACCATTTGCCCCAAATTTACTGAAGTGGTCCCTCAAGTCTGCTCTAACAAGATGTTGTCCATAGTTGTCATGTTTTGCTGACTGGCAAATGACTGCACTGTAGAAATGCACTATATTTCTTAACACAGGAATACTACAAGCTGCTTAGCAATCACAATATGAGGTGGATATCGGGTTTCAGTAAATAGTCAGACAGTCCCTTTTCATTGCAAAGCCAACATTTCAAATTTAAAGTTATTAAATGGAAAAAGCCAAACCTAAGGGGCTGTTTTTGCCGCAGCTGAGAAGGCAAGCAGCAAGACTGGTTTTGTAGCCATCTATAAGTTATGTTAGTATGTTATGCTTGGAGGAGAAAGATCGCTTGCGGAGAATATCCACTATCGTCCCTGACAGACTAATCATGACAATGAGAATAAGCTGTTCAAACTGCTGTTGTCAAGGAAAAAGTGAGGTGAGTTGAGATGACGATCAGCATATAGTCTTCCCTAAGTTCGGCTAAGCTGGCTAATTGCATGGCAAGTGGCACTAGGAATTTTGCGAGAATTATTAACTCACAAATGTTGCTGTGATACAGATAGGTTAGGCAGGATGCGATAAAGTAAGATTTCTTTAGGCTAGGTTTGGTAAGGCTGCTTTCATGGAAATAAGCATTCCCGACCCCATCTTAACAGCAGCCATCGGTATATATATATATATATATATATATATATATATATATATATTTGATTTGGGGATGCGTCAACGTGAAGGAGTTTTAAGACTTTTGCCTGAATGCCTTATGCTTGTTGAAGTTTTTGTTGTTGTTTTGTTGTTTGATTTCTTTCCTTTGTTTTGTGTTAAAAATCCTTTGGAAGGTGAGTGCAAAGTGCAGCATCAAAGCACATAGTCTTTGGTGCGTATCACACTATTATGACATTGCTTTTCTTTCGTAAATTCTGTTTCAGTGAAAGGACCTAGGATGTTAAAAACGAGAACTTCTTTGTCATGTTCATGATGTTACGTCCATGCCAACTTGAAATGTATGTCTCTGTTTCCTGGAGCATCTCTCACTGACTCATAGATTCCAACGTTCGTGAGTTGAATTTTTCACTCCCGTACGGTCTTTTTGCCTTGGAATTTTTCACTTCCAACACAGTTCAAAAGTGATTCTACCTCACTGCTTTGGCCTGATTTTTGCGTGATCGTGACGTTCATCCTACTTTAAAGTTTCAGAGAAGTTGGACATTACTCTTTCTAAGGGTTTTAGTGTAATGCGTTCATATAAAGGCATGCCAACCTTTCGTGACTTTGGACATGACAAACTTTCCATATTGACATTGTTCCAGTCCTTGACCCTATTTTTGATGGCCGTATTACCAAAACATTGAAGCGTGATTTTTATTCATTCGGGATAAGCTTTGAAGTAGCGTTCTATTCACATAACCATATCGTCAGTTTCGGAGATGCCTAAAGGAGCAGTGCTTGCCCATCCCTCTGGTTAATGACACGTGTTTGTGAACGCCAGGTAATAATTGTTAAATCAAATCCGGTCACCCATCCGCAGCCAATCAAGCAAAACAACAACAACAACAGCAAAATAAGCAAACAAACAAACAAACAAAAACAAAGCACTTCGTGACATTCGGTTTAGGAATGATCAAAAACGGTTAATCATATAACTCTGATTGTGGCACGCTGCCTTAAAACCGCCTTCATAAGCTCCCATGTCGCAGCAATGACACATCGCACGGAGCTGTACTTTGCAGTCTCGTAAAATCAGTCTGAGAGAACGCGGCAGTCATAAATCAGTTTCTAAGGCAAAAGGGATCAAGTTCTTGCTCGGCACGATTCGCGTTCAGCCATAAGCAGCCCACTAAGACTAACAACACCAGATTAAGTAGATCCCATTGTTTTGCTCAGGCACCCAATGCTCAGGCGGTCTTCTGACCCTAGCGGTGCTTCTATGCAATGAGCTTCGTTTTTGTCCATATTAGAAGTTATCCCCAAAATCCGCCGATAGTGTCACGGTTTCTAAAGCCTATGGTGCACTTTTTCATCACTGCACATTTAAAGAGCCATCGCCGTCAAACGTCCCGTGGCGCAATGCATCCTGGTAAAATGTGACGCTGCTCGGTGAGGCATGTCGCGTGCGGCGTGCAATCGTGCTCCGTTGAGTAGTTTAACAAGCGAAATATGAAATCCACAAGTTGCAAACGCCAAATGGTTGAGCAAAACCGGACTTCTGTCTTGGAAGCTAGGCGCCGCAGCAAACGCCAAGTCAGCGCATTTCTTTTTGAAAAAACGGACCATCATCATGTCGAAAACCCGCATCAATCTATGTACATGGCACATCATGACATCCCTTCAAGATGTTGGCACGTCCCTTTCCAAATGATAACAATGAGTCTAGATGACCACAGTTGCTGGAGCACCCGAGACCATCACCTGCTCAAGTTTTGTATCCATCAACATCTGAGCAAGCTATTAAGCCATTGTTAAAAATATGGAGCATCGCAATAAGCATAAGGTGCAGGTAAAATATATACATGTATATACATACATACATATATATATATATATATATATATATATATATATAGATAGATAGATAGATAGATAGATAGATAGATAGTGTATGTGTGTGCATGTGTATGCTGCATGGCCATACTAAGCTGCACGTTGCTCGCTTTTCTCCCATCGATGGCCGACAGAAGGCCCCTTTCGTGAACAATGGCCAGCATCATCCGCTCTTCTTGCGGCGTTAAATGGCACATGTTTTAAAGCTTCGATAAAGCACCTTTACACAAGCAGATTGAGAAAAAAATCAATTTCACCAAAAAAATGAAACACCGGCGATAACAGCACAACATCCCCGCTGGCTCGGTGCACAACGCCGAAACTCGTGGCAAGGCGGCCGAAATACGCGATCGGGATATCCACAATTTACGAAGCGCACCTTCGCATAAGAATAATTCAGATCGGCAATGCCGCTGAATTAATGTATTTATCTTACTTCAGTAAGCTTTTTCTGTTATGGTATTATTTTGTGACTTTGTTACATCAGACCTTGGCAATTTTCCTCAAAACATGCATGATGAGACGAGCGGAACGCATTGCCATTTGTGCGAAATTTTTGCGAAACGTAAATTCCCCTCCCACCATCTTAAATTTGTGATACAATATGTGGCTGACGCGGCATCGCTGAAACCCGTTGACATGAGCAGAAACTGTCTTTTTTCTAATCGTCGCAAAATTGTCCGTTTGGTCGACTCATGTAAACGGGGTAAATGCGTAAGACGGCTCACACGTGTTCATGGAAAAGCACGGAACCAGCGGCTTGCAGGCGTCTTTCAGAATTTACGTCAAATCTCGTCAGACCGGACACAGGACGCCATGAAATAAACTGCATGACGTAGGGCCATGTATTGTCTACCAGCCAGCCATGAAGCCCGACACTATCCAGCCCATAGCTACGTCAGCAATCGATTGGGAAGCGACCAATGGCGCGATTGTCGAAGCCTGTCGAATGCAACACGCAATTGCTTAAAATGAATGAGAAGAAGAGGCGAAAATGCCGCAGGCGTAAATCACAATGATTAACATTCAATCAAAAAGGTTGACATGTTTCCCGATGCCTTGGTCACAATAGCCTAAACATGACCCGCGCCAATTTCCGAACGTCGTCAGTGTGGAAAGCCGCGTCTGTTCGTCGGCTTGCTGCCGATTATGAACTAGTTGTCCATGAGCGTGAGTCTGACCAATGGTTTAATTGCCATTGTTATACTTTATCTGAGAGACGATGTGATATCAACTACCGGGGAACTTTCCAACGGAAATTATGTTTTATATAGCTAGGAGATCCAAATTAGATTAAATGCCACTTGTGCAACAGTGAGCATGTGTCATAATTCAAGATGCCGATCGCTGCCAGCTTGAATTTTGGTCCAGTTTTAAAGATTTTGTTCTCGATGGCTTGCATGGTCGTGTAGCACCGTTGACAAGGGTTCTTTATGACAGGGAGTCCATCTGTGCAGTTATTTTTCGTGCATCGAGTCCAGTTTAGAGTCAAATTGAGTGTCAAAGGTCAAAGATGATAACAATTAACAAACATCATCTCTTTTGATCGATATATGCCGTTTGTTGTCTTCTCATTGTCATCGTAAGTGTACCCCTCACATAAGCTGCGCATTTGTATATCATAGTTATATATACATGCGCTACACATAAGACGCATGTACTATAGAAGGCATTTCTCACGTGGCTGGATGCGTGTAGTCGAGTTGCCGTTCTTTTGGTTCTTATATGAGACACTCCGATGCCAACTACCGCAAAGGTCTTTGCAGAAATATGTTCTGTGTAGCTAGACAATCAAAATTAGCTTAGTCGCTACTTGTGCAACTTATGGCACTTTTTATAATTCAAGATGGCAGAAATCGCCACTTTGAATGCTGACCCAGTTTCAAAGTTGTGTCTCGGGACTGAGAGGCTCGTGCGATGCAGGTTTTAGTATTTTCGACAGCAATGGGGTCCATTTTTGCAGATCTTTTATATGCATGGGGCCAATTTCAAGATTAAATCGCAAGTCAAATGTCAAACGTGATCATGAATCATCAAAATCTCCTTTCCTCATCGAAATATGCCATGTGTTGTCTGTCTTCATAGTAAGGCTACACCTCGCAGAAGCTGCATTTGGTATAAGCTATAACAGTATGAGCATGTGTTACATGCACTATGCATGCATGAAAGGAGATTACACTTACACAGAATAATTTGTATGGACATACAAAAGTTTCTGTTCAGAAACTCGTCACTGCCAAGCGATACACCAAAAGCGGCACACGACCCTGCCAGGACGTAATAGCTTAGCTCACAAATCATGCTACTGTAGCTATGTATCGAGCAGAAGAAACAGAGAGACAAGAGGGTATTTGAGGGCTCATATGACAATTCTGCCAAGATGTGCTGAAGTCCCATTATAGTGGCTTTAATTGAAGCGAGACTGTCCGCCGCCTGGCAATCAATGTGGGACGAAAAACAGTTAGTTCCACGTAGCTGGATTGGGTCAAACAGTGTGAAATCGTGAATCTGAATACACGAATCGCGTTCAAGTAACAATTGAAGAGCCTCTGGAGCTAGAGCGACAGCGCTTATGCTCAGTGCGGTGATTAATATGCATCCTGCTGGCATTCATTACCATGTCCCTTACCACCATCGTTTCTATGCTGCTCCCGTGCACCGCCCCTTTTCCAATGAGCCCGCTCACATCCTCTCGGTCGAGTGTTCTCGGGCTGACTCCAGGCAGTCGCTCAGCTACTGGTGTGACTTGTTGCCATAAATTAGAAGACATGCAGCAGCGCGGTGATAATCAGGCGGCTGGCCATTAGGGCTTTGTTCCAGGCGCACTCGTTTGTCCTGCTTGTGACGCCGCCACCAAACGCTGCTCTCATAGCTACGCTCACAACCGGTCTCCTCACCAACGTCCCTGCATAGCCCAGGACACTCTTGGGCGAGTGCATCATGCCCGTGTGAGGCATGCCCGTGCGTCATGAGTGTGTGCCATGCCCGTGTGAGGCATGCCCGTGCGTCATGAGTGTGTGCCATGCCCGTGTGAGTCAAGTGTGAGTTTGGTCCGGGCGATGATGTCCTTAACATTAGACAGGGCATGTAGTCTGACGTAAGTGGAGGTCGACTGTAAGATGGGCGTGCTGCCTCTCGAGAGCATTGAGAGTCCTTTCGAGACACACAAGCGTAGACAGAAGGGTGTCTGGATGTCAGGCGGCGAGTCAACATCGACTCGAACACCACCAGTGTCTTAGACTTCAAGGCAGTGGCCGCCACTAGTCAGTCTTGCTGAGCATTGCATTCTATCCGCCCGGCCGGCTTTTCAGCCTTATGAACTTCTGACAGTCACGCCACGCTTTATCGCTGACTGAGCCTGACGGCAGTCAACTCAGTCCTTGAGTCTTCAGCAAACAGAGCCTCTGAGGTGCCCTTTGATTAAAGGACCCCTTGAAGCACTGCCGCTGTTTCGTCTGGTGGGTGAGTTGCAAACAGGACGTCTCACTATCGCTGTTCTACTGCAGAGGTTGTACTCGAAAGGCACCACGCCATGCCTCATACCAGGAGCTGAAGGACTGGCTAGAGGCAGCCAAAGAGCACCGGATTACAAGCATGCGAGTGAAATGGCTCTTACAGCCTACGCTGCTTACGCTCATGGTCCTGGGCAGAAGACGGAACGACACCTTCATCCTTCAACACTGTTTCAATGCAAAATTGGCGTATTTATTCGTGGTAGGTCAATTATGCTCGCTAAGACGACATGTGAGACAGATGAAACACCTTCCCCAGCGTGGCAGGGAGGAGCTACAGGCGGGCGCGCGCGCCTGGTGACAGCGAGACTGCAGAGCCAGGAGACCTGATGTTGGTTGGCCTCGGTCACCTGTTGTACCGCGTCGTCTGACCCGTCCCTGGTACCACGGAGAGCATGACCGAAAGTTTGGAGACTCGACTGGGGACTGAGCTTCTAGCCCCATCCAACGAAGAAGTTTCAAGTGACAACCCCCCCTCCGCGAAGAAGATAATTTTTACTCCCGAATGGCTTCTGGATGTAGTGACTTGCAGCTGCACCGCTGATGGTAAGGCATGCAATGTTTTACGCTGCAGCTGCAACAGCCACAACACAGGCCTTTGGCGTACAGACTATTGAAAGTCTTGGGGCGAAATTTCATGTTTTAACCGTTTCACCAGCAAGCAGATGGTCATCGAAGACAACGAAGGGAAGCTGGGCGCACATAGTGATGATGACTATGAAAAGTATTAGAGGAAGATGATGGGTGCTGGCTGGTAGTACTGTGCTGAAGGTCCCTAGATGTCACGACACTGCACGTCAAGAGTATTCTCTGAGTTTGCTGTTTTACCTCCGATTTGGTATTGAAATGGACCTCGTGACCCCAAAAGAATCCTCCATATCAGAATAAGAAAATTACATAGCATTTAAGATGGTGGCGGCTGCCATCTTAAATTCTGAGAAATGTTTAAGATTGTATAAATAATAACCAAACTAATTTGGCTTTCCGTATGATATAAAACATATTCCGTGAAAAAAGTTTGCGGTAGTCAACGTTGCAAGACCAACATTCTGGCAACTTGACTACAAGGCCTCCCGCCCCATGGATATACTGACGCCTGAATGGGGAGTCGCAGCAACGCGGGACTAAAACAATTTGCAACAACAGCACACAATCGCACCCTCACGCACATGTTTTCCTGCATGGAGATGGTTATGCGCTGTTGAACGTAATAGATTAATGTGCTCACACATACATGATAACATTAAGATAGGTTTTGAGCTCCCAGTTTTTCGGCATTTTGAGTTGAGAGCCGACCCGTTATACTGACGGAGCTGTTACACTGACAGTTATCGACCTTCAGCATATGACTGGTTAAGCGACGCTACCAAGCAAAAACTAGCTATATGGTCAATTCTCGACGCTTCAAGTTATGCTTTCCTATTAGCAAAAGTTTACATCTGAAAACCAAGACATGCAAATTAAGAAAATGGTCCCGAATTCGCGCAGATATTTCCGATTACAAAATGCCAAAATAATAAATAGCCCGAGCACCCACATCGTAACAGCTGATACACGATAACGCACTATTGACAGCGCAAAACACAGGTGGCCAATCCGCAAGATTACGATGACCGATGCCGAGTACCGGGCTAAAAAGCTACAAAACCACGATTATCAGAGACCCCGAACCTGAGGTAACTGAACATCGGACATGAGGCAACACGTCTTTGAAGTACTTACACGGCCAAAGCATGATTCGCTATTTATAGAACTGCACGGCGTACCGAAAAGCCACTGGGAGTGGAGGAAAATGCAGAATGACGTCATAATCCCATTTTTTCATCACTAGCGAAAACGGTTCACAGAGCACGGCATTAAGGAGAAATGCATTAGAAAGTTAAATGCCTATACTTTTTTGAAACATGGGACGATATAAACTTAGAGTCAACGAGATGGATATAGTGAATTAGTTCGACTCTTGACCTCATTTTTGGAAAAATGCACCTTCGATTTTCTTAGATGGATGTTTGGGATCATGGGCACTCCTACAGCAGCGGCTATTTTGCGTTACTTCGGTTTTCTTAGAGCTGATATGCAATTAAGGATCAATTTATCGCCGTTCAGGCTACAAAGCGAAATCTGCGGTCGCCAGTAGAATCGACGGTGACGACTCGACTTTGAACGCACTGGCAGATCACGCACGGCGGCACGCCATGAGGCGACGGGCCGGTGTCGGGTGACCGGACGCGATCGGCTCACTGCCCGGGACCTGTGGCCATAGCCAGGAAGCCATTTACTTTGATTCTTAAAATACGCCACTTGGGCATTCTTACGAAGCTCTATAACAATTTCTGAATGAAGAGTGCGTGTTAATCGACCTTACGTACCAGTCGTCCCTCACCAGCAGCGTAGATGGTAATGTCGTGCGCTTTGATCACAGCACATCGATCACCATTAGATAATGTTGAGCTGGAGCCCAGACTGAGAAGAAACAAACAAAGGGTCTGAAGCTGCATTATTTTGTTTTGCAGCCCGGCATTGAGCCGGAGTAAGGTCGCCCTGTGTGCTGGCCCAACACACGTGGGACCACACGCATGACATTCGATACAGCCTGCATCTAATCCGACGCCGACTCCGAGTTAATCAGGCCGGGGCCCAAGAGAGCTCAGTGATTATAGAGCCTCAGCGCCGGGAGGCCCGTAAAATGAAGACATGCAGTTTTGCTGCTCTCAGCAAGTTCCCCCAGGGAATGCTCAACCAAAAGAATGGGTTGAAATTACTCGAAAAACTTCCTTTGGGTGGCGTAGCCATATTGGGATCCCGGTCAGTTTCGAGATTACGGTCACAGTTCCCGACGCGGTGAGTTGATTGCGTCCTGTCGGCAGATGCCGGCCAGTCGGCCGATGGTGTGCCTGAGCGTGTGATCCGCCAAGGTGTTCAAATTCGATCTGTGACCGGCCTAAAAGAGTTCCTATCGATTTTGCCGTTGAGATTGAACGTCAACAAATTGTTCTTAAATTGCATATCGGTTTAAAAAATCGAAAACAACATTTTTGAGAAAATAAATCACAGACTAAACGAAGTCACTGTATGGACCTGGTAATCTCGACAGATACAGGTGCTAAGCTTGCCGATGACCCTTTCACCCCCCCCCCCCCAAAAAAAAACATGCTCAGCGAGCTGTTTTCGCCAGAGCAAGTTGAGAAATAAGGCTCATGACGTCATTGAGTATGTTTATTTGCTCCTTTTTCTTATCAGCATGCCGCACAGCCCCAAAACTTGCAAAATCATGTTTTGGCCGCGTGATTACCTCACATGCTTGCCGCGTCAAATCTGAACAGGCGCTGCTTAAAATGCACCCATCTGCAGTCAATTTGTTGTAGCATGGCCCAAATATAAGTGCACGCCGCCTTCACAATGAAAGCCAGGCGCAATATGTCGCTGTGTTTATGTAAGGGACACCTGGAAACAGGTCAATCAAATCAGGACAAACTTGGAAAATGTGAGCAGTTATTCTTTACTTTTTCGACAACGTGCTTGCACAAAATTGTTCAATTCCTGTGGTCCGAAGTATTGGTGTATCATGTTTACCATACGTTTTCTGTCACTAGCGCCCTTGCTAAAAATATCCAGACCTATTTTCATATGGTGCTATACACGACAGTACGGTCGCCTTTTTGGGGAGTTATAGAACTTAAATGCAAAACGAGGTGTAATAAAAGTTCATTGTTTCGATTGTCACAATTTTTACCTGCAGAAGACCGCCACGTCTGGCCAACGGCCAGGCCAAAAGCCTGCAGATTCTTGCCGGGTCAGATGCGGTGTGTTGGCAGGTCAAAAAGTGGCGCTGCATCTAGCCCTGATCGGTACAGGTGGACGAAAGACGAATTACTTCACCTGCTAGCCCTTTCTTTGTGTACCTCTTGCTTCCGTGGCTCAGCGCCCAACGGTTCTTTTCTTTTATCGGTAGCAGACCCTCTCTGAGACTAACCATCTGTATCAACATTATGCCGCTTATTCTTGACTTAAGTCTCAAACGCGAACAAAAGGCAATAAATAACCCACCAGATTTATTATATTTCAGCAGACAAGTGCTGTTCAGATGAGTTTTATATTCATATTTTATGGTGAACCATATAACATAATTCCAAGCCTACCAAAAATGCGGAGCGTAGAACGTTGCTGGGCCAATTTTACGTAAAAGCCCTTATACCGAGGTACTCTATTAGGTTGAGCTATTTTAGCTTCGCAAACATTTCGTACATTGTAATAAAAAAGCAGGGCACTCGATGGCAGTAATAGGACGAACAGATGGTAATACATGGACGTCACACTTCGTGGCCAATGAACTTACAAGGACAAGCAACGACATGCAAAAGCAGTGTACTGAGGCCCATATCGAACAAGTGGTCTTGGCTACCCTAATATGGGCCAGTTGCTAACGTTTTGTGTAAGAGAAATTTTACACCACGAATGCAAATGTTTCATTGCGTTAGCAGCCAACACACTTACATAATATTTTCCCACGTATTTGTATGTAAGGAAGCACGCGAGACCCGTGATGGGCCCGAAAGTGAAGCGCAGTTGAGCTGTTCATATCCTCGCTCAATTCCGCGCGGCGATGGTACCTCTCACTGACTGCACGAATACACTCCTACGTAGGCAACTGAACACAGAGCGCGGCGATGGTACCTCTCACTTACTGGACGAATACACTTCTATGTAGGAAACTGGACACAGAGCGCGGCGATGGTACCTCTCACTTGCTGGACGAATACACTCCTATGTAGGAAACTGGACACAGAGCGCGGCGATGGTACCTCTCACTTACTGGACGAATACATTCCTATGTAGGCAACTGGACACAGAGCGCGGCGATGGTACCTCTCACTTACTGGACGAATACATTCCTATGTAGGCAACTGGACACAGAGCGCGGCGATGGTACCTCTCACTTACTGGACGAATACATTCCCATGTAGGCAACTGGACACAGAGCGCGGCGATGGTACCTCTCACTTACTGGACGAATACATTCCTATGTAGGCAACTGGACACAGAGCGCGGCGATGGTACCTCTCACTTACTGGACGAATACATTCCCATGTAGGCAACTGGACACAGAGTGCATGTGATACGAGGCGCCGCACTGTTAATGGTAAAATCCTTGATTCGTCCAGACCACTCTGTATTTTAAGCCACTATTTTCACGAATCATTCTACCTCTTGGCGTAATTCGTCGTCGATGTTCGTTATTTTGAGTACAGCATGCTCTAATTTCTTCTTGGAACGCAGGTAGCCGAACACAAAGCGCATGCGACTTGATGTACTGCATTGGGAGTGGACCAAGTGGCATCAATCCAGAGACACACGATGTAGGGTTCTGGATCGGACTCTGATAGGACAACACTCAGGATGTTTTTGACGCACAAGTTTTTAAATATTTATACTATTTTGCACAGGCCAGCAATAATCACGGGAAGATGGCTCTGCGGTCGGGTCTGGAAGCTCATCAATTAACGTCGTTTCTCTACATAACGTGGAGAATCAAATGCTTCTCTAAAACCAATGACCTGTGAATATTAACCTCAGTTATGACCGTGCAAACTTACATCTTCAGGAAATACCAGGAAGTGCATCTAATTCTAGTGATTCTAGCCCTTGAAGGTATAATACGCGCTGATCCAATGCATTACAATTGGCCAGTGCTTTTTATCCGATCGGGGTCTTCCTTCCGTGGTGACGCTCAGGCTAGCTGAGATGCGTAGTCAAGGGGTTCGATCTTATAACTTTCCAGGCACATGGAACAAATTCCCCAAAGTAGGCTGATTTTCAGAAGGTGTACCTCATACTACGACCGCATTAGCACGAAATATTCATGAGTAAACGCATTCCAACGATATTTTTGTCGCCCGTGTGCATAATATGTAACGTTAATTTGTCAATAGAAGTATTGGGGTCTAAATGAAACGTGCTGCACGCCGACATCGTTTGTCGACAGCGTTTTCACCTCGCATGCCAGCATTGAATGATGGCGGCCACCGTAGGCGACAGCTTATTGCAGCAATGTTCTCCGGTGGCAGAGCTCTCCAGCACGTGCGTAACACGGGACTGCATCTATACTTAATCGGTCTTATTCCAGTTCATGGCGGCAGCGAGAAGTTTCTACACTAGTGCCGCTGAAAGGTAGTAGCCACAGACTCTCTCCGGTCTCCGGTCTCCCTGTCCCTAACACCTGTTCGTTATTTTTGCTTGTAACGTGTACCCTGAACCCTCCACGTGAACCGTGGTGTTCATCTCAACGGATAATGTTACCTCCGACCTTTCGTCAGACAGTACCGTGGAGGGTTTTCCGTATCGTACAATGCTGCGGCACGGTCGCCCCGGACCTGGGTTGACCCTCCTTGGCCAGTTGCTAACTGACGTGTTCATTACAGTGGGGCCAATCAATGCACACAATTTGGGGCCCACACCCAGTGCCGCTGGATTATGAGTACAACATCCCCCCCCCCCCCCCCGAGACCACGGAGACGGCTTGTTTCCCCGTTCGCCGTTCTTGCGGCGTCACTTGCCGGGTTTTGTTCGACTCTTTCGCCTCTCAAGCCATCCTCCTGGCATTTCCGCCGAGCTTAATGTTGCGATATCGTTAGCGGCGGTGTTAATGTTGCGATATCGTTAGAGGCGGTGTTAATGTTGCGATATCGTTAGCGGGGGTGGCGCCGCAGCGGTCTCGTTAGCGGGGGTGGCGCCGCAGCGGTCTCGTTGGCGGGGGTGGCGTCGCAGCGGTCTCGTTAGCGGGGGTGGCGTCGCAGCGGTCTCGTTAGCGGGGGTGGCGCCGCAGCGGTCTCGTTAGC
The DNA here is from genome assembly GCF_011947565.3 of Pollicipes pollicipes. Lineage (NCBI taxonomy): Eukaryota > Metazoa > Arthropoda > Thecostraca > Pollicipedomorpha > Pollicipedidae > Pollicipes > Pollicipes pollicipes. Next base: position 229,879 of record NW_023596549.1, on the reverse strand, counting down.
GGGGGTGGCGTCGCAGCGGTCGCCGCCATACCGTTCACCTTGGAAAGAGACAGTGGCGACTGCCAGCACGGAATCTGACTACTAGAAGGAGACTGGCTCGACATGGGACCTTGGAACAGTACATCGGGGGTACCAGGGGCCGTGGTGACTTCGCTACAGCAGTCGCATCAAGGGCCGACGATGCCGACGAACAGCCAACGGACGACATGGTGGCGTCGCTGACTCTTCCCACCATAATCTCTGTTGTTAAACATTTCGGTTTGTTAAGCGAATGGACTGTAATTGGTACAATGCAGGATTCAAATCATTGGTTCATGTATGACATTATGCACAGATGTAATACACAGTTCTATACAGCTGAAAGCCCATGCCCTCAAATCCACAGCTTAGCAGACAGATTATACCACGATGCCATAAGCCCAGCGGCGGCAGAAATCGAGCGTCTGTAAACCAAATGCCCAACGTGCGACGCCGTCGGCCGCCGCAGTCTGGCCGAGCGGCAGGTCGGCCGCCGCAGTCTGGCCGAGCGGCAGGTCGGCCACCGCAGTCTGGCCGAGCGGCAGGTCGGCCGCCGCAGTCTGGCCGAGCGACAGGTTGGCCACCGCAGTCTGGCCGAGCGGCAGGTCTCGCGCAGCGCCGCTCGCGACGCCACCATCAGCAACCTTGCCAAGCTTTGTAATTTATAGGGCAAACTTTCATCCGTTGATCCCAGGAAGAGAAAACACACCAGACCAGCCGCAGCGGAATAGACAGCTAATATATATTTGGAGGACACATCGTTGTCAGAAAAATATGCAGCATTAATTCAAGGCAATAAGAGCACCAAATAGACCTTAGATTGCCCTGCACCATACCCATCTATGCGCATTCCAACCAAAAGCAACATGAATCATTGGTATAATATTTCTGTGCCATCTTCCACTCAACATTCACTGCCATTGTTACAAAGAAATTGAGTTGATATGAATTATACCATGATGTTATGTGATAGACATAATGCTGAGGATTGGGTTACAGCTGAGCATTCAGCAAATATTTAAATGCCACAATGCTGAAATCCTGCCTTGGATAAGCAGCCATACTACAATGTCACAGTGAAGTTGTTAGCAGTGTTTGCTGAATGATTTCACCACCGCAGCTTAAGATTTAGCTTAAATCACAAGTATACTTTATCTTGCTAACCAACTGTAAATTCCAGACACATCACGAACCATTGCAGCCATTAACTACAACATTTGCTTCTTACATTGGATACATTCATCGCGCACAGGTCATTGTGTAATACAAGGTTTGTATTGCAGCGGTTGCATGGAGCAGATGCATTTTATGATGGGAGGTCACCTCCACAATGCTGAAATGCACCAGCAAATGTCGGTTTGCCGCTGGTATGTTATTGCTAAAATACTACAAAAAGGTTAAAAGCTGCCACTGCACCATGACCGCCTACTTTGGGCATCATTTGAGGGTATTGGCTGGACTGTCAGGTGGGTAAGACAAAGCAACAAAATGAAAATAGCATTTAGTCAAAACTGAATGTTACAGACCCAATGAGAAACACACATTGGGCGGAGGTGGGGTGAGACAGTCTTCAGCACAGCCCATGAATGCGTTACACATATTGATGCAGCACAGCGGGAAAGGCATAGCTTTACAATTTCACGTAAGGTGAAGTATGCCAGAAAATTCAGCCAAGTTTTGACATCAGATTACCCACTCTAATCACTGCAGGCTGATAATTCCCTTGGTTCGATACCAAAACAGCTGTGTGCACAACATTGCATAACAGACATTTGTCATGGTCCAAGAGCCCGGCACATGACGCAGACACGCAAGCTTTCCGAAAGGCTCGTCCGATCACCTTAAAACCTTAAACAATCGAATCCGCGCAATGAGGTGAATCATGTGGAGGCGATATCGAGACCTGACCTGAAGTCAAACACCTCGAAAACGCAAAGGAAAAATTTTACATGCAAATGCAGACAACTCAGATCTCAGAGCCTACTGAACCTATCACTGTGAAACCTTCACCACTGGATGCCCCATACCTGGTTCGCTCTCGTAGTTCCAAGTTTGGTGACCCTAGGTCAGGTCACGAGTCGTTAATTTTCACGAAGTCCAAAACCATTGCTTACAGACAACTCATAGCTCGGAGCCTACCGAACCGATCACTGCCAAGCCTTTACCATTGGATGCCCCATGCCCGATTCGCTCTCGCAGTTCCAAATTTGGTCATCCTAGGTCAAGTCATGGGTCGTCGAATTTCACAAAGTCCAAAATTCTTGTTTGCAGACTACTTATAGCTCAGAATGTACCATGCCGCTAGCTACCAAACCTTACCATTCAGTACACCATCTACCCTAATTTCCTGTTGGAGCTGCAAGTACGGTGCCATTTCTAACTATGTATTTTCCTTTATGTTTGTTCCCATGAAAATGTGCAGCTTGGTTAGGCTGACCTTATGAGGTTGAATTTCTACTCCACGGATGTCATAATCATGGCGATACCATGCACAATTCAGCGCAAGATTTTCAGCACAACACCTCCGCGAAGGAGAGCTTTAACCTCATAAAGGCGGCCTAACAAAGCTACACTATTCCCTGGGCAAAAACATAAAGGAAAAGACGTAATTATAAATTGCGCCATACCTGCAGCTTCAACAGAGAATTAGGGTAGATGGCGCACTGAATGGTAAGGTTTGGCACCTATCGGTGTGGTAAATGCTGAGCTATAAATAGTCTGCAAGAAAGATGGTTGGAGTTCGTGAAATGTGACAAATTTCGACCTGACCTGCGGTCACCAAATTTGGGACTGCAAGCGGGAATCAGGTACGGGGCATCCGGTGGAAAAGGTTTGGCAGTGATCGGTTCGTTAGGTTCTGAGCTGTAAGTTGTCTGCAAGCGGGAATTTTGGACTTTGTAAAATTTAACGACTTTTGACCTGACCTAGGGTACCCAGATTTGGTTTTACGATGATCGGCTCAGTAGGCTCTGAAGTCTGAGTTGTCTGTATCTGCATGTAACATTCTTCCTTCGCGTTTTCGAGGTGTTTGACCTTAAGTCAGGTCTCGATATTGCCTCTCCATGGCTCATCTCACTGCACGGAGTCGATTGGTGAAGGCTTCAAGGTGATCGGACGAGCCGTTTTGGAGAACTGGTGTGCATGCATCACACGCCGGTTTTTCAGACCCTTCCCAGACATCTCCATTATCTTAACACTCTTTATTCCTAAGAAATGTATTTAATATGCTCATGCAGCTGTACTGAATTGATATAATTGCCGCTTGGCCTGTTTCATGGGTAGTAACACCTCTGTAGATAATCGTGCGAGGTTATTGTTGCATATATCCAATACTCGAATGACAATCAGACAATAATCTCTGAATTCTTATATTGAAGAATACCAAGTTTCTCAGCTCCAACACAAATACACCTGAGAACACCTTGACCAGTCACTTGGCATGCAGAACTCAGCACCCGGTACACTATATCACGCCGCTCATAACTGGCTCGCTGTGCGGTAACTGAGGTATTACATGATCAATTATCATGCAAAATGTTTAAAATTAGTCCCGATGTGTAAGCTGAGACATAACGACTTGGCAAAAAATCAAGATACATCAGATTTACCTAGAGGCATCTGAAATTACTTTAAGACAATTGGATTTTCCAGCCACCAATCCGACTGCTGCACCGTACTTCAAGCTCCCCGGGACTGATAAACGCTGTTACACTTAATCACCACAAACAAACCAAAGATGCCGCTAACAAAGCACTGCCAACTTAAAGTAGAACATCTTAGATCTGGTCTTAATCTCGATTCTGGTATGATAACAGCATGTGTCGACGCTTACTAGCCAAAAATTTGCAGTACCCAGTGGTCTATTGTCCTACTGGCTTATGAGGTTAAACTTCTCCTTCGCGGAGGTGTCGTGCTCAATCATGAGGAATCGTGTGGTAGATTCTGAGCTTTTAGCTGTCTGCAAGCAAGAATTTTGAACTTTTCAAAATTTAACGAATTTTGGCCTGACCTAGGGTCACCAAATTTGGAACTGCGAGAGGGAATCAGGTATGGGGCGTCCAATGGTGAAGGTTTCACAGTGATCGGTTCAGAAGGCCCTGAGATCTGAGTTGTCTGTGTTTGCATGCGAAATTTTTCCTTCGCGTTTTCGAGGTGTTCGACCTCGGGTCAGGTCTCCATATTGCCTTCCCATAATTTATCCCATTGCACAGAATCGATTGGTGAAGGCTTCAAGGCAATCGGACGAGCCGTTTCGGAAAACTTGCGTGTCTGCGTCGTATGCCGATTTTTTAGACCCTCCCGTCCTCCAGCTTTTCGAAGGCCACGTCCAGGTACTCTGTCGCCGCAGACGGACTGCGGCTCGGGTCTCACATACCTCTTGGTATAGTGCGCATGAGGGCTCCCAACGAGCACAGTGTTGGCAAAAAAAGAATAGTTCTGGCAAGTGTTGATTGAGATGCTCGGTGTTTGAAAATGGATTCGCTTAATCCCTTGTATGTAATCATGTACGTGATATGCGATCATTTAATTACTTCATCAACGCCATTTGTTTGTGCTGAGACGAAGTCATGTTACAATGTCTATCTGGATGAGTGTGTAACATATGATGTGTGGACAAATTGTATCATAATTAGACGGTGACATACCCATCCCATCGACAGAGAAATTCCAAGGACCGGAGACCCAAGCACACGTGCTTGGACAGAAAGAGAGCAGTGGTACGGTAAGCTGGGAGAAAACAGCGCCTACACAATGCATGTTCTGAAGGAATTTCTAGAGATGGTACGGAACGCACCAAACGATCATTGCTCTACACGCCTGGTACCTGACTTTCGGCAAGGCGATCCTATACGGAAGCGCGTATTACCAAACCAAGAACTAGCTCAAATTGTCTGCCAGCAATTATGACATGGTTTTACGGAAGTATGAGACGTGGTGTTAGTCTCACGGATGAAGAACTTGTTCCGATTTTCGTACTCGTCTGGTGTCACAGTATGGATATGATTCAGTCCTCGTCTGGTGTGTCAGTAAAGGTATGATTCAGTCCACGTCTGGTGTGTCAGTATGGATATGATTCAGTCCTCGTCTGGTGTGTCAGTATGGATATGATTCAGTCCACGTCTGGTGTGTCAGTATGGATATGATTCAGTCCTCGTCTGGTGTGTCAGTAAGGGTATGATTCAGTCCTCGTCTCGTGTGTTAGTATGGGTATGATTCAGTCCTCGGCTGGGGTGTTAGTATGGGTATGATTCAGTCCTCGTCTGGTGTGTCAGTAAAGGTATGGTTCAGTCCTCGTCTCGTGTGTCAGTAAGGGTATGATTCAGTCCTCGTCTGGTGTGTCAGTAAAGGTATGATTCAGTCCACGTCTGGTGTGTCAGTATGGATATGATTCAGTCCTCGTCTGGTGTGTCAGTATGGATATGATTCAGTCCACGTCTGGTGTGTCAGTATGGATATGATTCAGTCCTCGTCTGGTGTGTCAGTAAGGGTATGATTCAGTCCTCGTCTCGTGTGTTAGTATGGGTATGATTCAGTCCTCGGCTGGGGTGTTAGTATGGGTATGATTCAGTCCTCGTCTGGTGTGTCAGTAAAGGTATGGTTCAGTCCTCGTCTGGTGTGTCAGTAAGGGTATGATTCAGTCCTCGTCTGGTGTGTCAGTATGGATGTGATTCAGTCCTCGTCTCGTGTGTTAGTATGGGTATGATTCAGTCCTCGGCTGGGGTGTTAGTATGGGTATGATTCAGTCCTCGTCCGGTGTGTCAGTAAGGGTATGATTCAGTCCTCGTCTGGTGTGTTAGTATGGGTATGATTCAGTCCTCGTCTGGTGTGTCAGTATGGGTATGATTCAGTCCTTCTCAAGACTCCAAAACATCCGACGACGGCCGGAGAGTCAGTCAGCTGAGACGCACGTCACGTGGCGTTCGCTTCTGTTTCAGCTTGTCATGTTCCGTTATAGCCTGTTCCGCCTGTTCAGGTTACCCCAGGTGCGGATCAGCTAATGACGTGCACCGAAGTCTTTATAACCGCTCGTTTCGGGTTACACAGATGCCTTCCTCACAAATTTGCAAGCTTGCACTGGCTACGCATAGAGAACACTTCAGAGATTTTGGATCAGTTTGATCATACTCATAACGGAAGCCGATTCACGTTATCAACAGAAACATGAATCTTTCCTAAGCGAAGTCACCACGCTGTCGACAACGGAGAGCAATTCTGGGAATAAATGAGTTGCTTGTGAGATTGGAGCCCATGATACCGCTTCCTTTGGCTGAGGCCTCGCCTTATTACTCAGCGGGGGGGGGGGGGGGGGGGGGTACCAGACGCGTAATTGGATCATGTCTGCAGCGTTATGACTGGGGGGATGGTCTCCGTAGAGCCGTCATTGGAAGTTTCCCTTTGCCTCTCCCAGTGCCCTCGTATTGATCCAGTCTAACCATGCACCCAAGGATATCTCGGATAATGCCCCGACGCCCCGAGTGGTACAGACGAGCACACGTTCCCGTGTTTAATTCAGACGGTTTGATGCTAGCTTAGTTTTCACTGTCAAATTTAACGTACCACGAGAAATCACCTTTCGTACCGTCCCCATGCTGCTGTCTTTTTTCTTTTCACAGGCAGGATTTCTGTTCTTGTTTCGAATGCATTTGCATTTGACATCAAACGGGCTTCATCTGCACATTTATCATGTTACCTCCACGAAACCGATGTGGGCGTATCCCAACACCGACTGTAAGCTGTTCAAATGAAGGTGAGAAGATGAGCTGCACCTGACCCGTAGTGCTGCGACCCTCCAGCGTTGCGGTGAGGTCACTGGTCATTGATACACTGGCAGGGGCCGATGCAGCCCCCCCCCCCCCCCACCCTTTCGTGTCATCCGTGAGTCGGTGTGGCTGGCAGTGACTAGTTCTGGCAGCGCGGGCTGTTTTCTCTGGCGATCGTTCATTTCAACCCTCGCATGGCGGGAGGAGCTATTTTCGCTGTCCCACAAGACGCGTGGACGCTGTGGCGGTAGGCACGCGTCGGTCACAAGGCCAATAATTCGATTGCTTGCGTATTCCGAAATTTCTTGCAATGTCATATCCTCAGCACAGGGTGAAAACTGTGATTTTTAAACAATAATTTTGCGGTGAGCCACCAGCAATGGCGGAACAACGGAAATATCGCGTTTGGCAACTTTTGTTTAGTGGCTTTTACTTAGCGCTTGAGTGCAAAGTATCTTTCATTGCTTTTACAGCCCACTCTTATCATATTTTTGAGTATATCTGTGGAATACCTGGCACGCCTCACATCCGACCTATGTCAGAGTCAAACTTTGCAGATTGTCGCAGTGTAAAGAGCCCGTCAAATCGAAATCAAGTAGAAAAATAAAACGAGTCGTGAGGAATTCCCTTAACTCTTAGGGATAAATATGACCGGGTGATCAACAGACGTTTCTCTGGGATTAGAGCCATTGCTTAGCATGGTGTAGTAATTGTCACATATTTGGTTGCGAAACTTTCATCTGTCATCCCATTATAGCAAGTCTATATCAACCCTGGTTTTGCCAACAGTTCTAACATGTCAAGCAATGCTGTAAGACAGCCCTCGCGCACTCCATCCAATTCTTGTTTTCCCCTCCTCTGTTCTACGCCATTCCCATGTCCGTTCCCGCCCTTTCCATGAAATTTAATTGTACCCAGTCCTCTGTGACTAGGGGAGTAAATTATGCTGGCAAACATCTGAACATGTCAGAGACCACCGTGTGTCGACTTCATTCACGCAGGCTAGCAGCAGCTATCCTGGTCAGGTCGGCCCGCACTCCTGGAAAAAAACAAACTGTGAAGTAAATTATTTCCGTAGTTCTGTACGATACCGTTCGAGCGAGACAGAAGAAAACACCATCTGAATTAGACCCAATGCTTATCAGTAGTCTGGAGCGGGCCAGTAGTCCTACAAAAGCACCATAGGCCATCGACCTCTTTTTAACTTGAACAAGACATTCAGGCATCCCAAGCGACGTACTTGTTTAGCAATTGTCATTGTACACATACCCCAAGGCCTATATTTACCATTCGCTGCCGGTAAATGGTATTATAGGCTTGTAGAAACAGGTAAGCTGTCAAACATGCCTCAGCTCGATGGCCTGCCATGATGCAGACCTTTTTTGGAGCAAGGCGTGCGCAGTAGGGTGTGTCGTCAAAAGCGTCGTCATTTAGTGATACACGGATGGCGCGTTTTGCAAGCTTTAAAGAGACTGTCACACAGTTGTAGAGAATTTTGAATTGAGATAACCGTTTTCCAGATCAGACCGCGCACTTCACAGTTATGCCCTTCTTAAGACTTAAATCCTCTCGTTTCTGAACTACGCGCACGCGAAGTTGTGCAGACTAATTGCGCCGCCTAACTGAAAGTTCCTCAAAGATGTATGACTTCATAGAAACTACGCACAAAGCCTGCCGCCTCAAAGGCCATGTTGTGTTCAAGGTCAATTACAAATATACCATTGATCTATCTGTGTATGGGGTGCGTCAGTACGCACGAGTTGCCACATCAGCTGACGGCAGTCAGCTATCAATAAGCTGAACGCTTTAAACGCAGGTGTCAATCCCGAGCCGCGATTTGTGGTGCGCGGAACAGACGTTTGGGCAGTTCTGCTATTCATGATGGACGTGAGGCTGGGAAGCGAAAAAAATTGAAGAGAGACGTCGTAAGTAAGATTGCAAATGCAAGTAAAAAACATGCCATCACGGTAAAGTACACAAGAACAACACGAGGAAGAGCCTAAAACGCGCACTGAACAGTCATCGGTTTATGTCTCACGCCTGAATTCACGAGCCCCGCGACGGCGAGTTCAGTCACAAGAAGTGGGTCAGCCCATTCACTGCAATGGTAATTGTAACACGGCCAGTCTCGTAGCGACTCTGACGTCATAAGTATGTTCCGTGGCGCAATTAAATGATGACGCATTGCGGAGCACATTAACCGAAAAATGAAATTTTCATAATCTGGAGCAGATATAGCCGCAAGTGAGTTTATTTCAGCGCATCTAATGCTTGCACCCATATCTTCAAATGTGGAAGCCCCCATTACTGTTTGACGCACATCTTTGCAATCGTTTTGAGAAAGAACATGCGCTGCAATCAAACCGGTTGTCTTGACATATTCCGAGCTATTACACGGCCTTGTTCCGATCGTTAGTTTACGTACAACTGACAACATGCAGCTTCGTGCATTTGGCTACGAACAACTACCTTGAACAAATTTGGGTTGAGCAGTGCCATGCATCCAAGGTCATGGGAACAGTTTTGCTTAGAAGCTCATTTAACATGGTATCCAAAGTCAAACAGCATGAACAGTGGAACTGGGGCACAGTGCGCACTTGCCATAGCCTTATAACAGTAGCACAGCGGCCGAAAATCACGCTTCAACACCAGATCATTCTCGCAATTCCAGTCCTTCCTTCCAAAGCAGAGGAAGCCGTGTCGGATTCTCCAACGTTGCGTTTTGGCAGGCGCTGCCGTCGCCTAGCCAAGACGGTTTGTGGAATAATGCACACCACTGTTGGCGTCGTCACAGTGCTCGACCATTTGGCGGGAGTCGAGCTCATTTCCGCCAACTGACCTACATACCAGAAGACCGGCCGCTGTTGAGTCTCTCCGCATAGTCCAAAAGATTCATCCATGCATTCCTGTATTTGTCGATGAATCACAACAGTCCAGCACATCAATGTCTATGCATTGTGGTCGTTGCTAACTATAGTGTATGGCGTATTCTGACTCCGGCTCCGCCAGCGCCACCACATGCCATGACGCCCATATTGGACCCTGGCATGGAGGTCGAGTGTTTTCCCCATCAAAGTAACAAGTTGAGTTATTATTCCTCTTAATCCCTCTACAACACTTGAGTTGCAATGCGCGCGGTATCACGTAAAGTATAACGCCGCACGATCGGTGGCCTCCTGTCGCCGCGCTGGGTGACAAGCTCTTTATATCTTAGATCCCAAATCGACCACGAAACATTTGTAATCCTGCCGCACGCGTCAGCTTACGCTCTTTATTTCCGAAGTCGTAGACGTCCAGGTATGAAGCCACATAACAGTGTCGATTACAGAAACTTGGTCTCGACGGTAGTCACCCAACAAAATGTCATCATTTTGTGGCTATGCGAACTGCGTCTGCCGCATCCACAACCGCCCGCGGCGCTGGTGTCACGTGCATCATCCGCCTTTAAATAGAGCTTCCGGTTCGGCGGCCCACTCCAAGGGCACGAACTTGCTCGGAGCCATCGCAACAGATCCGACACACAGATACCGTGCCTAACCCCTGCAGTGACCAACACCTGCTAGATTCTGACTTAACCGTAAAACGCAGCAGACCAGCAGCAAAAGAGGAAGAAAGAGAAAAAGATGGACGACTATCCCTGAATAAGACGCAAAAAAGACATCGCAGGCAATCCGCGCGTAAAACTTAATACAATTATCACCGAATGCACAGTGACGCGCTTCTACGGGATCTGTTCGCGGCTGCCCTGGAGTAGTCCATGCCGTCTTTTCTGGTGAACATTGAGACACGCTTTGGCGATCGCGAAACCGCTGTACGATAAGTTTGCTTCATAGCGAGAAGTCCCCAGATTCACAAACCGGCATCTCTCTCTCTCTCTCTCTCCTCTCTCTCTCTCTCCTCTCTCTCTCTCTCCTCTCTCCTCTCTCTTCTCTCTCTCTCTCCTCTCTCTCTCTCTCTCTCTCTCTCTCTCTCTCTCTCTCTTCTCTCTCTCTCTCTCTCTCTCTCTCTCTCTCTTCTCTTCTCTCTCTCTCTCTTCTCTCCTCTCTCTCTCTCTCTCTCTCTCTCTCTCTCTCTCTCTCTCCCCTCTCTCTCTCCTTCTCTCTCTCTCATCTCTCTCTCTCTCATCTCCTCTCTCTCTCTCTCTCCTCTCTCTCTCTCTCTCTCTCTCTCTCTCTCTCTCTCTCTCTCTCTCTCTCTCTCTCTCGATGCACAGGCCCTGATTCGTCGGAAGCGTGAGGTCATCCGATGTGACCGTGCCACACCGAGACAGCCAGACCCGAAAGCGTGCACTACACTTTCCCTAATGTCATCGGTGGCAAAGGAATGTCACCAGCACACCTCACATGGGAATTGGCAGACCAAGCCAGCAAATTCCTCGCTGACATGAGCAAGGCCTCCGCATGGTGCTGACAGCGATTCTAATGGATACGCGAGACCGCCGCGTAGCACGAGCGTTGCGGGGATCGGGTCCCTCTGCCTGCAATTTTTTACCGAGCGTTAACTAGCGCTGTAGGATCAAGAGACATAATTTGAACTTGTGATCACCATGGCCACCGCTTCATGTTGCCGTGCACGTTATTGATAGCAGTCTGTCTCTGGGGTAGCATCGGTGAGTAGAAAATATCTCTTATAACATAGGGCTCATTTGATACGGTCACCTCAGGAAAACAATCTCGCTCATTTCCGCAGTGCCGCATGTGGAGACGGGAAAATCACGACGCCTTTTACATGGCAGGGCCTAATATCCCAGGATGGATGTCGTACAGGATGTCGTAGAAATCGACCACCTCATACCAAAATCCCAAGCATGTCGGATAGCGTGTTCGGGCAGTAGATCTCGGCCAGTTAACGCTGTCACACAATCCCAAGCATGTCAGATAGCGTTTTCGGGCAGTGGATCTCGGCCAGTTAGCACTGTCACACAATCTCAAGCATGTCAAATAGCGTGTTCGGACAGTGGATCTCGGCCAGTTAGCGCTGTCACACAATCTCAAGCATGTCAGATAGCTTGTTTGGACAGTGAATCTCGGTCAGTTAATGCTGTCACTGCCTGCTGTTCGAAGCACTGGGATTTCACAGCATGTCACACGCATGACTAAACTGTTGCCTACATTCAAGGTCGTTTACAGCACGCAAAAGCTAAAATTAGTGCATCCCATTGCATCCCAATAGATGCCGCGTATAGCGTAAGGGAGGGGTCGCGCACGAATCCTCTCTTGTTAACTTAAAAAAACGAACGTAACCGTCAACATGGTGCGGCGTAGTCCATACAGTACTCGTACGACTGTCAGGTACTGTGAGGTATGACGGGAGACACATGGCACCTAGACGAATTTTCAAATCATGGCGACGGCTGTTAAATCCCTGCATAAGTAGCTTGCTCACAACAGGATGAAGGAGAACCCACCTACAACATTGGTAAGAGCTACATCTTTGGGACTGGTCAGGGCATCAGATGCCTACCCTCCGCGCAGATCGGCGCCGATGATCGACTCATCAACGCCGTAAGGGAGGCGAACAACCTGGCTGTTGGCTTTGATGAAATCCTGTCTCAGAAATCCGACATCCATTCTATTTTGCAGAAGTGGACAATGATCCCATATACGGTGTTAAATTAGTCATCTGATGCCGGAGAACCTCATGCGTTAAACAAAGCAACTACCATTGATATCACATGTCCTGCACTCCATCACTGCCACGTCATTGGCACGTTTCGCATGTCAGTAAATGCTGCTGCGGTATCTTGACTGGTGTATCACATGTCGATCACATCCTGCCTGTCAGTGTTCGGATCAATCTGGTGAACGCCTTAGTCGCAGGACCGTTAGTACATATCAATATACGGCAGCGGCTCACAGCTCAATATGTACACGATTCAAAAAGTGCTAAACTTTGCTGCGAAACTAATTTTTGGCTGCAAAAATCGTTGATATGTCGGGCCTGCATTAGAGGCTTGGCTGGGTCTCCACTGCAAATCTAGCTAGGTATGTAAACCTGGGTGTGACGCCACCTCAGTGACCCACAAGATCATCCATTCGGGCGAGCCTGCACTCGCTTGCTCGTATGCTCCGCACTGTGGGTGAAGTGCACGATCGAGCCACGAGACAGGACGGTGATCTGTTTATGCCTTGATCGCACAGTGAGATGGGAAAACGACGTTTTTCTATTTGCGCACCCAACGTACTTAACAAACTCCCCGACTATCTCGACTCCTGGTTGTCTCTTTCCAAAGCATTTGAAAAGACATATCGTGGGACATCTGAGGATGTCCTGATTTGTTTGTGCGACAGAGTCGTGACTGTCCTGTATTCGCATGTGTTTCAGTGTGCTTGTTTGCAGATGACTTTCTTTGTCCTCATGGCCTATTAGGCGTCCATTCATCTGCTTATCATGGATTGTAATAGTCCGGAGTGAATTCGGGATTGCCCAAATACACGTCAACCAATCAATCAATCCCTGTTGTAGGCAACGCGAGTGCCGCTGGGGTGCTGCGTTTGGAGCGTACTTTTCGACCAAGGCGGTAATGGACCTTGGGCAGCACAGTCACATCAGCGCCGCCCGGGGGTGGTTAAGGTGGGCATCGGTGCAGTCACTGGGCACCAATCATGCGTTTAGATGTATGATTGCGAAGAGGGACTAAACGAGCGGCAAAACCTGTTGACAAACTTATGCTTCGAGCCTATGGAGCCAAGTCACACCAAACCTTTACCAGTCGATGACCTATTCGATATAAAAGATGGTGACCTTCGGCCAGGTCAAAGATCACCAAAATCCCCAGAACGGAGAATTTGTTTGCAGACAACCCCACTCTGTGAGCCCACGGAACTGATCACAAAACCTTTACCAGTCAATATGCCATAGCTATCAGCTACTTTCCAAATCCTATTCATAGTTATCTGATCCTTTCCAGAACTCAGTGACCTTAGGTCAGGTCAAGGATCACCAAAACCCAAACCACCAAAAAAATGCAGCAGACAACACCATGCTCCCATCCTATGAGACCAATCAGTGCAAAACCTTCCCAAATCGATGCTCCATGGCCGATAATCCTATTACTCTAAAAGATAGTGGCCTTGGGTCTGGAAGGCACCAAAACGCCCTAAGGCGCCAAAATTGAGTTCAAACAATCCCATGCTCTGAGCCTATGGAACCCAACCCGCACGGTTTCCTTACCAATCGATGCGCCATGCTCGAACACGTACTCTGTCCAGAAGGTGATGGCCTTGAGTCAAGTAAAAGGTCACCACACACTTCCAACACGGACAAAGAACCGACAAACCCATGCTGTGAGGCGATGTGACCGATCACCACAAACTCTTCACCCCTCGACGTGCGTAGTCGATATCCCGCTATTTCCGGAACGCGGCGACCTGACCTTTGTCGCACCGGCACGGCGTACAGGAAACTGGCTGGCCGGGAGCACCTAGCCAGCCAATGCGGCCTCCGTGAATATATTTAACGACGCTTATGGCCGTGAGGCCCAGCCGAGCACCTCGTTATGCATAGCATGGTCGGCAGCAAGGGAACGTCGCCATCAAGACTTGTAGATGAGCTGGCAGCCCAGCCCAACGAATTCCCTGCTTACATCGGGAGGAGGACCTCCGACAAGGTATTGGCAACAAGTCCGGTGGGTACGCGAGGCTGCCGTGCTAAACAAATGTGTGCCACTTTCTGTGCCTGCGACGTGATGCCGAGCATGAAGTAAAATGTGCTCTGCAAGACAGCACTAATGACCTTGTTTCTCGTCGAATAGCTGCGAGAAAAAAGAACAGCGAGGAACATATTCAACGGGGGGCCATTAGTGCTGCCTTATGTAGGCGTGTTGTTGTGAACACGCCGCGCCGACCAACTTACGCAAAATGCGCGATGGTATCAATGAACACCAATGGCGCTCGCTATCGCGCTGTCATGACGCTTCGCATTGTCAAGGTCTGACCATTGTTCTTATGCCAGCGCTACTGCTCATCTCCAGCAAGCAGTTTTGCCTCTAAGGCACTGACATGGAAGTGAAAAGCATCACCTGTGAGACCTCCTGTTAGCCCTGGACACATTAGGCAAACTAAACCATTCTCGCTCATTCCTTAGTGCCTGTGCTAAAATAGGGCGAATGCATGAAGCGAAAAATTAAGCTGGTGCGCGAAAAAATTGGGACGCGTTTTACACCAGGTACCCGTACATCCCGAGCCGGCAGAGGCTTCATAGGAGCAATCTAACACGCACTCGGGTGGCTGGTTGAATACCCTTCGCTCGGGGGGGGGGGGAGGGGGCGGGTTTGCCCTCCTGAGATCACAAAAACTAGGGCAGCCAAATGCAACAAATTCTTCGGATGTTATGGACTGTAACAGGGGTACTAAGACCTGCCGACTTGGTGGATAAGGTCAGAGACAAAAATGTATATATCCACGCGAAGCCTGGTGCCAAAAATGTTTTTGGGGAGCAAATTTTGGTGACAGCCAACACGATAAAATACGGCACGCTATGCAAAACAATACGGGTCTCAACACATATATATTATGCCTTAATGGCAATACATTTCGTCACACAACACCAGCGAAGGTCTACAGTAAAAAATATTCACTGTACTCTACAGCACCATGGCATCTCTTACAGGCTTCCTTCCAACCCGGCGACAAAAACCTCCTATGATTTTTAGTTGGTCGGCAGACTTGCGGACAGGTCGGCGACCAATCAGTTTATTTCCTATGGCCCGGCCGGTCGACCGATTGACTGTTTTTTTAACAGCCAACCCTCAGTGTCCCAAACTAGGCAGTATAAAATGATGAAAAATCTAAATATGGAGATTCATCTGGCCGCAAGGGCGTGTTTCGATCGTTGCGATGCGACCGATATGAGGTGGGCAGTGACGTTCAATGCACGCCAAGTTTGCAAATGTCATTCGCATTGCAGTGTCATGAATACCTGTCTGGGGTTTAATTTTTGACCTTACTTATTTCGTTGACGGTGCCGCGACTCGTTACCCTGTCCTCAGCGACAAGAGCCATTGACAGTTCAGGCATAGGCGTAGGAACGTTTAAAAAAGTGGGGAAGGGCGAGCTCAAAGTGAACTTCAGAAACTTTTTCTGGAAAGCAAGTCCGATGACCCCGGGGGAGGGGAAGGGTACAGACAGAGCTTGTTATCCCTCTTCATTCAAATGTCATGGCTGCTATGCTAGATATGCATCTGAAGCTGTTTCTCACTGATGCACAACCTTGCCCATTCGATTCATCTGTCATTCGGTAAATAAGGCTATCCAGTTTACCAAGATCATTCGTCCATTTTAACATTGTCTTTTCTGGGGAGGCGAAATTCCACCTGCGGGTAGCCATTTTGGGCCCTTAGGGAGGCTACTGCGTTCATAGGGTATATGCCAAAATGTGGCCTGGACATAGGCTGGTGAGAATTTAAAAGTAAATCGATGGCTTACGCTGCGATAGCGTGAGCAATGGATGCCGCAGAGACTACCAAAGATTTGAGCGATACTGCACAATATACCGCATTGGTATCATCAGAAAACCGTACACGGGGGGGGGGGGGTTTGCATCGCCCCCTTCCTCCCCCGCCCCCCCCTCCCCCCGCCAGGGCAAGTATTTTGCTCAGAAAAAGATGGCCACCCGATATAAAGTTATTGACAAATCTCGATGCAATGTATTGTCGGGGCACGGTGAAAGGCATCCACCAGTCAAAACATGTCGCGCCAGGCTTGGAGCATGCCTAAGACATAGTGGCTAGTCTGATGACGGTTGAGACGGGGCTCGAAGTGCAAACGTGATTTTCATAAGGGGGCATGGCCTCTTGGAGGCCACCATATTTGACGTCATTCCCAGTGCCGCTTGCCACCGGTTCGAAATCTGCCATGCATTCTGGTGCCCTGGCTATCGAGGTCCTTCGTTGTTGTTTTTTAGCGGTGGAAGTGAAGCCAATCCAGCCGTGGATCGAGTTTAAAAGTGAGGCTTTGGCAAGGCTCTGAGGGTGGAGGAAAACTCCTGCTGTGATTGGGCTATTTCATTAGTCAGGAGGAGGTTTGCCTGCTTTCCTAGCAGTAGCACTTATCCTGACATTTGTTGGAGGACAGTGTATGATTGAACGTTTCGGTTATGTGCATGATATTGAAAATTGCAGTGATGAAAGAGACTCTCGGTGATAGGCTGATTACTGATGACCACTACTGGGCATGACCATTTTGCCATATGATGTCGCATTACGCTACTGGCGACAATTTCTCCTCCAGAAATTTGGTCGTCAACAAAAAGTACACTTTTACCACCCTTGGGCTGTAAGTGGAATCACTTGTAACGCAATTTTAAGTTCCTAGATTATGAAATTTAGGTCAAATAAGTTCGAACATGTTCAAACTCCAGAATGGCGTCGGAGGTGTCTTCAGACTTTCTCATGCAACCCTGTGAACTTAGACGCCTGTTCTAAGCAAAAGGTCTATGGTCTTATTTAACGTCAGCGACCTTGTTTGACCTTATAAATGTCGTGGTGACCAAAATTATGCGAGACTGCTTTAACTTTTGCATTTAAATAAGCATGAAGGATTACACTAGGCAGGATATTCCTGAGAACCAAATGCTTATCCGAATCACTTTAGGTTTAGTGACCCTTCCTGACCTTTAAGAAGTTTATATTAGATATATGGTGCAATTCCTGTCAATGAATTCAAAGCGAGCACCAGAAACTACGTCATACAGCAGGCTCTCGAGTAAAAGACAGCTTAGTTTTAACCTTGATGTGACCTTCATACCTCCCCTTAGAACAACAAAATTTGTTAATTCAATTGCTTCGTTGTCTAAGAAACTATCTCAGAGATGTATGACTTGGTTTAACATTCTGTTGTTGCATCAGATTGAGCGTTTCCCAGAAATTGCCGTTGCTGAGTCCGTGGCTGATTTTGACCTGCCATACCTCAGCGACTTTAGAAGTCACATCCAAACGTTTGGCACCAACATATCTGCTATTCAACTGCCCACCGCCATGCAAAATATGATCTGGCTGCGCCGAGCCGTTCGAACGTCATTTTGAAGAAACAACATAAGAGAGTGGGGGCCAAATTGACTTACTACCCGAGCGCGTGTTAACTGAGACGACAGGCTAGGTTAACACGCCTTGAGCATATCAGATAGTGTCTTCGAGTCATCGATGTTGGCTAGGTGGCGTTAATGTGATTTGCTCAGCTATAAAGGGAATTCGACCGTGTCTGCCACTTCTTGCTGCTTGAAGTACTGAAATTTCACGTGCTACGCGCATGGCTGTTAGATTGCCCTCAGCGGCATTCACATTATACAAAGGGTTAAAATTCGCGCAGCGGTGTTCGCCTGGATGCCCTTAGTGTGCACCAAAACTTTCCCATCGATTCCATATTGTGTAGTACGTTAAAAACTTAATAAACGCCAGGCAGGTGCCGCGCAGCTCATACAGTGTGTGAATGGCTGTCAATATTTGTAACAGAGGACCTACGGAGCTTTTAGAAGTACTCGCGACAGTCATTGAGGGACCCCCCTATTTCGTGCGCAATGGCTTCGCATACAGCATGATGAAGGGAATCCATTAAAAAAAAAAACAGTTCAAATGTCAACTAGCTCCTAGGAGCTGTCAGCGCATCAGCACCCAGAGAACCATACATAATAGAGCATATCCCCAGGCTGGTCTGTTTCTATGATTGGCTCATCACCACAGTAGATGAGGTTCAGTTATCTAAAAAGCAAATACAACTCTTTATGAAACCAAGTTTGACTTCGCAAGCTCATATGACTACGCAATTGCAGGCTTAACCGGGGCCGCAAAGGTGCTGCGTTTGAAGCCTTTCTCGACCAGATAACAGGTTTAAACAAGCCAACAATGACGTCGTTATTCAGTGCTGGAGGAAGCCCTTAATTACGGCGCAAGTGGTCGCACACGTCATGAACGGAACCCATCAAAGACTCAGGTGAAATGTCAACTAAGCTAAGTGGTTCATAAGGGTAACAGGAAAGTACATTGTCAGCGCCTTCCGGAGGTCAGCCCAGGCTCGCCCAGGCTGGCTGAGCGTGGGCGAGCTCATTGACCACTGAGCATGCATGCATACATTAGCATCATTGAACACCGGGCATGCATGCATACATTAGCATCATTGCACGCCCGCTGAAGAGGCAGCTCACCTATCAACGCCGTCGCAATCAGCCTGCGCACGAGTGGCATTGACGCGGGAGGCATCTCGTTTGCCATATGTTCAAAATGAAGTGGGTGAGGTTCATTTGCCGTTCAAAGGCCCAACGCTCACTCGTCAGGTGAGCGTTGGTGCAGTGACCACGGTGGTGGTTGCGTCACTTGCTATGATCTTCACTCGTCGTCTGATCGTATGATCGTCGTCGTCGTCGTGAGGGCTTTACGCGACACTCAACTGCACAGACTATATGGCGTCACCTGTCTCTCACTATGGCAGGAAGGGCGGGCACCGCGGGAAATCGGACCCCCGTGCCACACCGCGAGGAGTCGATCCCCGTGCCGCACCGCTAGGAGTCGAACCCCTTCTGGTTTTCCATACGCGCAGTGATTAACGCAGACGTCTTAGCCACTGCACTATAGGCACCCCGATGTTCATAGTGTTCACTACGACGTGTATAGACGTTTAAACATATCTACATAAATAAATAACTAAATTATAATGAAATAATAATGTAAAAATGTAGCAGTGTTACCGAAGCGTACGGAAGTACGGGCTAGTAAATGCAACGATATGCGTTTCCTTTGAAACTCAAAACAGATCGCTTTCATTTATTTCAGATGCAGATCAGAACGCATACTGCCAGGAAGTGATACGTGCACACGAAAAACCCTCATCAACTCTGTACGTCCGTCTTCATTTCTTCCTTGGGAACGCTCTTGCGTCAGTGTCCGCGGGGCATTCCGGACACGCAGGCCCGGCTCGGCTCCGAGGGAGCACCGAGGAGAGGCTCGCTCGCCCGAGCGGCGCAGACGTCCCACCAGTGTGACCCTGTCGCCGGCGGCCCTGCCCTGGACCTGGACGAAGCCTGGCGGAAAGCCGAGAGAGCACCGGGGAGCGGCTCGTTCGCTCGAGCGGCGCAGACGTCCCACCAGAGTGGCCCTGTCACCGGCGGCTGATGCCTTGGACGAAGCCTGGCGGAAAGCGCTTGTGAAATATTAACACGGTCGCGATTGGTCCCGCAGCGTTCAGTGGATCAGGAGGACGTGGGGCAATGCTTACAGAAGAGTTGAAATAACGGTCATGTAGGACTTCCGCATTTCTCGCTGTGGCTAGCTTGGATGTCAGTTATCTAGCAGCACGCAGTTCATTCATGCCTGTCCAAACAAAGGTCACCTGACAACCTGCATCGCAGAATTTATCTGTCTTCAGTGGCTAGTTTATTAAGGGGGTATGCCTCCTTTTTGCATTTTTCACTTAGTGTTAGATCAGATGTGCATAATTCGATCAGTAATGCCAGCTTTCTCGCAATCCTTCTGAATAGCTCAGAATTTTGATTTTAAGCAGCCGCTCCTGCGGGAGAAATCTCATTGGATTCCCTGCTTACCCCGATGGAAATAATACATTTCATTTGCGTTGCTTTTCCAACGTGCATGTTCTGTAAAGTTTGTGTAAGGCCTGAGCATCTTCATCCTGTATTTGCGGTGCAGCGCCAGCTACGACACTCCCTCGGCGGCGGCCGCCCCTTTTATTCTCCTGCGCGCCCCGAACCGTCCCAACCACAAAGCTCGGTCACGCGACCTACCGCCGCCGGCTACGGGCTGACGCCTGCTGACCCAAGGTGCGACCGCGGTAGGTCCTACGCGCCAGCTGCACCTCCAGCCTCACACTCTTCCCTGCCATACGTCAGAGGAAGCCCAGCGGTACAATGTAATAAGAATGCGTACGTTATATTAGGTCCCTACAATATCCAGTGACTATATCGGCTATCAATCTCAACAAACGACGGCAGCCGAACAGCGCTAGCACGCCGCTGCACCGCACCGCACCGGCACCGCACACCAACACGGTGCACCGGTGGCCGAGAATTCCAAAACTCTGCCGTCAATCCTGCCAACGTAGGGGACCTCCTTTCTTGTACCAGCTCCTGCAGACACAGAAATTAAATTGTAAGCGACGATTTGTTGCGCGCTAGGAAGCATAGATTGACGCGAGAAATTAGCGAAAACAAAACGGTCTCGTCAGCTGCATCGGCATCGCGCACAAAACCAGCCCATTAGCACCGATGTGCTCACCAAGTCAGGGGTCAGTGATAACGGCTGCGTCTCGATCCCCGTCGAACAAGGATCACAGATGGCAGTGCGTGGTCAGGCCACGTCAATCCCCAGCCCATTTACTGCACTTACTTCACGGCAAGCTTTCACAGCAGCAGAGACGGTTACATAATAAGACGTGCAATCGCCCGAACTGGCGCCACTTGTAATAACTAACTCGAATATTGGCAGCATCGATGTCCACAGTACAATACACCTCTAAACAGATTACGACACAATCGCCCGAACTGGCGCCACTTGTAATAACTAACTCGAATATTGGCAGCATCGATGTCCACAGTACAATACACCTCTAAACAGATTACAACACAATCAAAGTCTGACAAAAGCACACAGACTAAGCAAAACTTCACAATCTGAATTGGGTCCCGGTCAACATGGCTCCATATCCATAGCGATCAGGCGGGCGCCTGACGCGCCGCGACACGCGCGGCGTCGGAACTGGAGGTTCCGTGCTCGCGGCATTCCCAACCTGGTCATGACATGAGACAGGTATACACTCGAAGGTCGACTCAAGGTCACAGGAGCGGTCAGGGGGACCCACGGCCTTCACCCCACTCGCACCCAGCGATAAGAAAACGCTCACAGGTGCGGATTTGTCTGAACATTTGGCCGGCTCATGGTTATGCAGTTCAGCCGACCCGGGACCAGCGACAGGTTCACGCCCATTCAACTCAGTCGGCACGGCAGTTCGAGGGGCGGGGGCAGAGTCTCAGCCTGTTTTGGTATACCAACATCTTGCCAATGTTCTCCAGCCGCCCCTTCTAATTGAGCTCGCCTACTTTGGTCACAACAGCGAGCTTCCATGGCCGAATGAACTTATAGTCCTCGCCTCGCCTGGCGACGCGCTTGAACAGAAACACTACTTCACCTGGCTGGTAAGTGAACTCGTTCAGCTTACGCTCGTATGACTGTTTGTTTCTGGCACTGTTCTCGTCCGACCTGCTAATAGCGAAATGATACGCTTTGCGCAGAGCCGCACACAGACGGTCAACATAAGCCGCCGTGTATTCAGATTCAAGAGCACAAGGTGCATCGAGCTCGGCGTGAATCGGCAGACGAGGCTCACGCCCAAACATGAGGAAGAAGAGGCTGTAGCCTGATGATTTGTCCGATATCCCACCATCAACAGTGGCAAGTGCACATCCCACTTGCCATGGTTATCGCCCAGGTATTTGGAGAGCATGTTCAATATGGTTCCCATCATTCGCTCACATTTTCCATCACTCGGAGGATGACTACTGTAAGCGTGCGTAGGTGCTTGGAATATGGTCCAAAGATAGGACAGTTACTTAAACTACCTATGAAAATTATGACTGCTCAGGGATAGTCTAATTTTCAGTTCTAGCCAAGTTTGGTCGTTTCGTTTTTGTCCAAGTTCACGTATGCTTAGGGGTGCGCAAAGTGCTTGAAGTTCGGCAGCTGCAATCCGTTTTTGCTCCTTGGGAACCAACAGGGTGTTATAAAGGACATTAACATGGGCTTGGACGCTTGCAACGAAGCCCTTGGAAAAGCTCCTCAGCCCATACGCTACAAAGCCCTTATCTCCCTTACCACGCCTATTCTGTTTTTCATATTTATTTACCATAACATCGAACGGGCGTCACTTGGCTGAAGAAAATGCGATTTATTTTCTGAGGAGGCAGCAGTGCTTTAAAAAAATATTTTGCTGCATCAACTGCGTCGAAATGTAAGTCGAACGATTCCTTACTAACACTAACGAAACACTTACGACGTCGACAGCGAAACACTAAGGAAAGCGGCTCAATGGTGCATGCGCATATAAATGCAATACGAATACGTTTGGCTTCCAACCCTATCTGACCTCAGTTCGACCTCTCTATCCTTTGTTTGACCTCGACAAAAAAAAGAGAAGAAAACGTCAAGCCATGTGAACTAGAATAATGTGCCAAACGGACGTTCATGTTGCATCGTCACTCCATCAGATAACTGTGATGAACACCTGTTACAAGCCGTTACACATCGCGAGGTGTCGCGCTTATGAGAAGTGTTGATATTCTACCGGTGGGCTTCCGCCTCCTGCAGGACCCAGTGCCGTTGATCCTTATTATCACCTATAATACTTGTGAAGACCTCAATCATTGGCACACCATTCCCAGCATCGCCTTTAGAAACTATTGAACACTGCTCAAAATTATTATAAATCGGATAGCCGCCGTTGTGATCTCGTTGATCGACTGGATTGTTTAGCCACCGGCTGACATCGATCTGCAGAAACTGGAATACCGGCCAAGGCTACCAGATCCAACGATTCTGTGTCGCATCGATGAATGGCACGGCATCCCCGAAATCGGTCGCCACTGACATAAGCAACAGGCAGCGTCTTTAAGGCAGTCCTCACGCGCGCTCCTTCTTTGGGATTGTTTGATTGATAATTGGAACAGGTTAGCATTTACAGCAATGCAAACTGGTGCCGGCATCTGGTGTTAGAACTGAAAATCTATATCTTTTGGTGGTAAATGGGCCGTTGTGGTACGTAAAAACAATGTTAAAAAACAAACTAAGATACCAAATTAGGTGCTAGATGAACATAAGAACTTTCCTCATGCATGCTGTGGGCAGCAAAAGTGGCACTGGGGACCGGAGATCGTCGACGTGGAAGACAAGTAAAATGCATCTCTTGACCTCTCACAGTCATCACTGGACTTGCTCTTACCTGAAAAACATTATGTTACAATGTTCCTGTTAAATAACTGAACTCTTCGATTCTGAGCATTTGAAAATTCGACCTCACTTGACCTTAAGTTTGACCCTTGCGTCACCTAAAATGACACTCGGTGCTTTGTTACCTCCTCACCTCGGTGCTTTATTACCTCACATAGTCAAGAATATAATTCGGCCATAAAAGTCTGGTCACGGGCAAAAAGAAAGAAAAGATGCTATACTTGCCCATGTGGGCCATTTTGGAATAATAATATACTTGACCTGACCCAAGTGAAGAGTTAGAAATTGTTTCATTTAACCCCTCATAGTCTCAAGATTCAATATTTACCGTTTAACCTGAGTTTCTCCCTGTCAGAATCTGACCTGTTCATTTAATCCCACTCACGCATCTTGATCTGTTTGTGGCGTGCGGTGATCACAACATGGACCGGGGCAAAAAGTACACGTGCTTTCGCCTTACATCGTCAATACCTTTCCGCCGGTGCCTTTTTTCCATGCCATCGATGAGGGGCGAGGTCATGGGGGAAGGGGGCGGAAATCCGCCCTTTCTCCGGCCGGGCGAAGGGCCACCTGAGGCCTGGCGGGGGCGTGTTTGTTAATGATCACCGGAATCAAATCTCGGTAGCGCTTTGCTGCTGGTTCACCTGATGATTTGATCGGGAACGTAACATTTACACAGAAACAAGTAATGGGTGGTGATCACGTATCAGGAAAAATGGTTTGCAACAAAAACCAAGCTGCTTTGGTCTAAAATACTTTGAAGGGTAGAAACGTAAAAAATAAAAGCGAAATGTTGTCCTAACTAGCCCAGCATAGCTACCCTTTTTGCAGCAGGTCGTCCTTCGTCAACGTCACCTTTGCCATCATCAGCAGCAGTCGTGCGGGAATCGGGAACGGGAATGGGCTTGGATGGAGACTGGAAACATATATACAGGAATTAACGCAAACAGTACTGAGAGGTATTGCAAACGTTCGAAAAGTGATACTAGCCCGACACCGGCGCCATCTTAAAATCCACATATAATGTCAACCAGACTCGGCATGTTTCACTTGAACTGGTATTTACCAGCACCTAATCTGGAAACACCCAGTGCAAACCACCATACTTTGGCAAAGATGTACGTACGACCAAATGAGCGTGTGTGTCGTGGGGAGGGAGGAAGGGGGGGGGGGGCAGTACCTCCTTCAACATTCAGTCCTTCCGTGCACAGCTACTCCGCAATGCTCCATCACGAAAAAAGCAGGGAAGAGGAGGACTCTCCTCCTATCCCCCCCCCCC
The DNA here is from genome assembly GCF_011947565.3 of Pollicipes pollicipes. Lineage (NCBI taxonomy): Eukaryota > Metazoa > Arthropoda > Thecostraca > Pollicipedomorpha > Pollicipedidae > Pollicipes > Pollicipes pollicipes. Next base: position 204,879 of record NW_023596549.1, on the reverse strand, counting down.
GCTGCTCCCACCCTATTCAAATCGTACTTTTTCTGGTAACGGCGAAGTTCATTGTAAGTCTAAACAAGTTCAATGCGGGTTCACTGAACATTGCATAGGCTGCTGCCACCGGTGTTCCGTTGAAAGAATCCTGAGTTTTGTGTATCTTCTGCCATGGAAGACAGCCTTTTTCTGGAATGTCAGTACCCACTAAGATTTTGGTCAGACTTGCGTCTTCCAGGATCCCTCGCACTTGGTTCTGTCATGCCCACTACCGGGGGGGGGGGGGGGGGGGGGGGGTTAATGAGAACGGGGAAGTGTTTTGGGGCCATTGATTAATTCCCAGCCCCCTGCCTTGCCGTGGCCGTGCTGAACGATGAACATTCCCCTGGGGCCAGGGGCTAGCTCTTTCTAGCAGTAAAAACTAAAGAGGCTCAGCAAGGGAACAGGAACGATGAGCCTTGACAAGGTAATGAGTGAAATCAAATACATTAGCCTTCCATAGCTGGCTGGATGTCTTTTTCAAGGAAATGGTACATTTTGATCGGCCATACCAAATAAAATTTGGGCTAAGTAGTGGGTGGAACACGTGTCTTTAGTTACAGTTCGCAATAAACAACTTCGCCTCTCCATCCCTCCCCTTCCCGCCAACGCTAACACAATCCTCACCTTTCGCTTGACACCTATCCACACCTATGGATCTCTGATTATTTCGATGTTTTGCCCATTACATACAATATTTCAGTTTGCTTCGATCTCCTGCTTCTAGCATCCCACAAAATCTACTATTTATAGTGAGCCGCGCCATTCAGACCTGCAGAATGCGGCAGGCCTTTCCTGCTTTCTTGCCCTGTGTTGTGACCCCGTGGACCCAAAAGAAGCAGCTGCACAGTGTCACCGCCATCCTGGTTCTCTTGGCTCTCTGCTTTTTACACGCACAATGCAAATTGACATCTATTGCACGAATTAACACATATGGTTTAAAAGTGACGGACTCAACGGACGCCGTGGTGAAGTGTTACCAATACTTTCAAAGAAGTCAGTTACATTACAATCATTCAGGTACGTTACATTACACTCATTCAAATACGTTGCATTACACTCATTCAAGTACGTTACATTATACATTAATATAAATCAATCGCATAGCACATTTAACATCCTTTACATATCTAGTACACCATGAAACTACCCATTCTTGACTGCACGTGACAAACAATTTTACTTGGCTTTTACTCGCTTGGAAGCTCACATCGTGCTACGACTGAACAGAACACCTCTCACTTGGGAGCAACAATAACTCAGTCACAACGCCAATAATTCAGTCGCAATACACAGTGCTTTTCGAACTGGGGATGAAAGAGCATCAAATAGCTACGTTTTTCGCAAAGAACCGCGGTATGTCCATTGCAGAGCCCAGCGACCTGAACGATTACACCAATCGACAACGGATCCACCACAGGCAATTGAATTAACGCTTACAGGGCCTTGCTTCTACCAAGCGCGGGTTTGCTGCCGTTGCCAAGCAACGAATCTGTATATGCTGCGTCGTTAAGTGCCTTAGTAAAAAAACGCCGGCTGCCAAGAAGTTACCATATTAGGAAAAACACGCTGTGAAAACTATGAAGAAAGGTTATAACGTCGTCTTTCGCACTAGTGAGCTTCGGACATGTTCCGCCATAGCTAATTTCTCTACTCAGGCAGTGCATTGCCGTTTTTTCTTATCTCTTTTCGGTGGCTCACTGGGGGGGGGGGGGGGCAAAATGTGTGCATTGGAGGGGGGGAAATTCAGTCACTGCGGTGGCATTCCCCCCCCCCCCCCCATCCCAGTCAACACGTTATCCGAGGTCTTGGGTCGCGCGGCTTCGGCCCGCAGTTATGACGCAAAGTAATGGTCAATGCGCAAACGAAAAAAGATGCATCTTGAGGAAGATGGATACTGAACTAGGTAAATCGGCATGCATGTTTAAGGTCATACAAAAGTAAGCTAAACGTAACATAAGACCACCCTCTGGCACCCTGTTCCTGCACTCATGCATTCATATGTATGTAGACAGATACTAACAACTAGCATTTCGAGGTCTACATGTAAACCTGAACAGATGGAGAGCATACACTTTTGGACGTCACAGAAGAAATTTGGTGCACCTACGGCGTGCTAAACTTGGTTTTTGTGACAGCATTTCCGTTGTATATCTGTTATATTATGCATCTTATCAGTGGCATCACTGAAATGATAAAAATTGGCATGCCTTTTTGGCATGCATAAAAATTTATCCCTTTCTGAACGTACTTTTGTGCATCATTAGCGTTCCAAAAGAGTTCAGTTTCGATTACTTCCCATTTCTGATTGTACTTTGCATTTGTAGGCGTTTCTAGGCAGCGAAAACAGAGCAACAGGTCTACGCCCAAAGTTGCGGGGAAACTTTTTTGAAACGTTTACAGGTTAAGCTTCATTGTCAGCTTCCGCCTTCAAACGGCAAAGTCACCACGGTAGATTACACTATTGCAGGGTCGAAATTCACCTTAATAGAATATAATCAAAGCAAACTTTATCACACTAAGACATCGGTGTAGTAACGGGGCAGCCAGGGTTATCCCCATTTTTCAGATTTGACACACGCCCGGGTAGCCGGTTGGATATCCTTCGCTCGGGTGGGGGGTCAATTTGACTCCCTCCCCCCGAGATCTCAGGGACTAAGAGAGCTAGAGATACCAAATTCACAGGTGTGTTGACCCGTACTCAAACTCACTTCGGTCAAAGTTTGAGGTTCCTAGGTCATGACTTTTGGGTCAGATAAGTTCAAACAAGGTCACATTCCAGGTTGGTCTCCAAAGGGCCCCTAGAACATAGATAATTGTTCTAGGCAAAATGTCACATGCTCATTTAAAGTCAGTAACCCTGCTTTACCCTTTGAAGAACATGGTGACCAAAATCGTACGAGGCTTCTTTGAGTTTTGCATTTCAGTAAGTGACGAAAATTACACTAAGCAGTATGTTCCTAAAAACAAATGTTGACCTGGGTCATTTTAGGTCAGTGACTTATTCTGACCATGGAAGTCCATGGAAAGTGTTAAATGCGGTTCCTGATATCAATACGTTTGGAATGAGCACCAGAAACTAATCCATACAGCAAGCCTTCGAGCAATAAAACAGACTGGCTTTCACCTTGGAATGACCTTCATACCTCACCCTGGGTCGATGTAATTTGTTCAGTCAATTGTTGCGGTGCCGAAGAAAATACCCCAGAAATGTATGGCTTCGTCTAGCACTCAGCTGTTGATTCGGATTGCACGACTCCCTAGAAAGTGCCTTCGCTGAAAACATGGCCTGACTTTGACCTGTCATAGATCCGAAACCTTACAAGTTACATCTAAATTTGTATGCCAGACAACCCGCTATTCAATTGTCTGCAGCTACACAACATCTGTGCGGGGCTACGCCGCACCATTCGAAAACAATTCCGGAAAAACCTTCGGGGGGGGGGATCAATTTGACACCCACACCCGAGCGCGTGTTAAGTTGCGTTTAGCTTACTTTTGCAATATCCTAAACTTCCATGCTGATTTACTTTGTTCATCGGCCATCTTCCTGATACTTCTGTGCACAAAACTGCTTCATGAGTTGAGTGACAGCATCTTATCCTATCATGGGCGGTGAACAGATATATTTAAGGGTAAATCTGAGGTTCCCTTAGTGCCAAAGGCTCCGTTCTGTCTTTTCAAAGTTTTTGTTTTTCTAACGTGCCGCTTACACTCCCCTCAGCACTTGTTTTTTCGTGCTCAAAGTGGTATGATGTATCCCTCTAAGGACCTCCGGATCGACCGGGAATCCCGCCCCCAGGTCACCAGAATGACAGCTGGAATGCACCTAGCGCTGGGACGGAATGACCCTTGTTCGCCTGGGGCATGGCAAGCTACTACCCAGGGCATGGTAATCAGAAATGAGAAGCTGCGTTTGAGGGCAGTTTGCCCTCCTCGACAGAAAATGGCAATTCATTTTCAGCCGTGCGCTGTATACCTCATGGAGATGAGGAAGTCACCGAACGCTCCTGACTGACCGACAATGGGGCTTCGTCGCGGCCGTCGCCGACATGAGCACAGAGCCAGCTGCCAAGACGCTGGGAGGCCTATATGGACCGCGTGCTTACTTCCGTAACCACGGTGCCATCTGGCCATGCAAGGTTAGTGGAATGCAGATGGATGCCATTAAGTCCGGCTTCACGCCCTCGCGCGCACACACACTCTAACAGGCCGCAAAACCCGTCTCTATGGATGGCTGAAACACCATGACCACCCGGTCACGGCGAAACTCTGGTCCGATGGTTGCAGCAGATGTTGAATTGAAACCAAAGCGCGATCCGGCGCACGACGTCTTTGACCTGTTCGTTTCCTCAGAGCCGGCTGCGCGACGCGCTCCTAGAGGACTCGGTCGCTGAATGTAACCACCATCTCGTCTGCGGCAACGTATACCGCGTGGCCGGGAAGTGCGTGGCCTGCGCGTGCGACTCACACTGCGGCCCTGGTCTCGTGTGCGCCGCGCGCCAGTGCGTGCAGTGCACGCTGGATGACGACTGCGCCGGTTCGGCTGTCTGCGTACAGAACCACTGCGCCGAGTGCCGGGCGGACGGCGACTGTGCCCATGGTCACCGCTGCTCGAGCTAAGGGTGCCGGCGGCAGGAGGCGGACGGCGGTCCCTGCTACAGCGGCTCCGACTGCATGTCCGGCCACTGCACCGACGGCCGCTGCGGAGACTGTGTCTACCACTCTGACTGCGGCTCGCTGCACTACTGCCATCGAGGCGCGTGCCTGAAACGGATCCGAGCCCGTGAGATCTGCGAGGACAACCGGCAGTGCAGTTCGGAACGCTGCCTGCACGGCGTCTGCACCGTTCGTTGTTGGGCGTCCCACCCTTGCCCACAACACGAGCTTTGCTTGGCCGGCGTCTGCCATAAGCCCGCTGGCACCGGCGCTCCTCGCTGGCTCAGCCAAAAGAACGCTGCGCAGACTGCCTGCATAATGATGACTGCGGCAGGGGTCAGTTCTGTGACGATGGCAATCGCCAGAAGCGCAAGGCGCCAGCAGCATGCTACACAGGCAGTCAATGCCTGTCCAAAATTTGCAAGGACGCCAAAGTTTGTGTCGACTGCATCAACGCCTGGCACTGCTTGAAGGACCATGTCTGCATCTACAACAGCTGCACATCCAAGGGTCTGTTCGGCGACCGCTGTCACACGGACAGCCACTGTCGCTCTCACAAATTCAGTGAGACAAATAGATGCGTACTCTGTACGCGGAATTCAGACTGCGATGCTGACCACTACTGCAACGCCGGGGGCACGTGCGACACTCGAAAGGGCCTCCGGGAGGACTGCTTGGTGGACGAAAAGTGCCATTCGGGTCTCTGTGGGCGGTCCGGCACCTGTGCCAACTGTCAGGTCAGCAAAGATTGCTCGGGCCGGCAGTGGTGTGACGACGGAGTATGTGCTCTCCTGAAGCACCCGGGAGAGCCCTGTAAGAGGCGCGACAGCTGCAACAGCGGAATCTGTCTCCGCAGTGAGTGCGTCGAGTGTAAGGTAGATCTCGCCTGTGACAGAGGACAGTTCTGTAACTTACTCGGCTCATGTGAGGAAGAGCGAGCACCCGGCGCAGAATGCGAACGACAGCGACAGTGCCGTGGAAAATGAAGAGGACACGAAGAAATGTGTCCAGTGCATTGAAGATGATGATTGCCAACCGACCGAATTTTGCACGTCAGGTAGCCCATGCGAAATGCTGAGAGAAACCGTATAGAGTTGCACGCATAGTGAACAGTGCAAATCTGGACTTTGTTTTGGATTGAATTGGACAGGACCTCCTGGAAAAAATGGGTCCTACCCACAGAGGGGCCACCTCGGCAGCGTTGTTTTGAAGGGGAGGAGCAATGAGGGCATGCACCCCTTATCGAAGTATTGCATTATCATATCCAGGTAATGTGCAGGATGGGGACCTTTTAACTATTCAGCAGCGTCTCGATATCCTTAAACAGTACCTCCTGTTCCACAAAAGGCCTCCTGATGCATAGGTAGGCCTCCTTTTCCAGAACAGGATGCTTCCGATCCTCGAAGAGGCCTCCAAATCTAGACAAGCGGACTCGTTATTCCAAAACAGGGCATCTTGACCTTGAACTGGGGCCATCCAATGCATGAAATGGGCCTCCTGAATGTAAAGGGTGCTTGCTAAACCGGAGCAGGGGCCTCTTTGTTCGAAACGCGGGTCTCCCAAACATGCGAACTTCCATAAAAGACATATTCTACCTTCGTATGGGGTTTTATACTGAAAAAGCCATGTTGAGGATTATTCGGTGCAGTTCACGTACCTGCCCTCTCCCCCGAAATACTATCTCTATTTTCGCGGGCACGCAGTTCAGAACTATAGGGGCTTAGGTCATACAAAGGGCAGGGTTGTGAACTGCACCGAAATGTATTCAAGCTGGCTATTTCAGTTCAAAACCCCATATGAACGTAAGACACTACCTTTAATGTATGCAATTGGCGGCACGCAAGGAATGAAGAAATAAAACGTGTTTTTGTGTACCCGTTATGTCATATTGGGGCCAATCACACCTAAAATGCCTTCTTGTACGCTGTGTTTTAGCAAAACTCTCCAGATGAAATCCTAGTGTGGTGTAGCTGAATTGATGGACAACTAACACTGACAATTATGAGTAAAGAATTTCAACAATCATTATGTTGTGTTCTTGCCATCAATGCAAACTGAAATATGTCGTGCTGGATTTTCGTTTCATCACTTTTTTAACATAGGTGAATGTGGCTAGACGCACCAAGAAATTGTGCAATTTGATAACCAATTCACTTGAGCAAAAGATGGGGACTGGATATTGCATAGTTTGTTTCCCACCTTGTTCACACAGTAATCACACATCAGCACCCCCTAGTCGAAACAGCTGGTCAAAGATAGCCGTCGCAGGTTGTCATTCAACATCATCGTCAACAAGTGATGACCTCTAGGCATTAAAGAAATACAACGCTCTAGGCATTAAATAAATACAACGCTTTGTTTAACATGCCTGAGTGCGTCCATGATGTTTCTTTCCTGACCCATTCCACGACCAATGGACGGGTGAAGAGGTGGAAATAACACCCACATTTTTTACTTCGCTGAAAGGATCAGCATGGAAATGTCTTATGTCCCAAAATCATCTCTGCCATTTTTTTTTTAGAAAGTTCAAAGCAACGCTTTAAGACTTAAAGCCTCAGGCCTTCTGGGAGGCCAAGTAACCAGATCGGCTATAAGGGTTCTTAACTCAAATATATTATCTTAATTGCAAAAAAATATAACACCAATGAGCTAGCAATGATCCAGTGCATCTTCTTGCTATTTTTAAATCCGTGTATACTTTGAGTTTCAAAAATCCTAAACTTGTGACGTAAAATCACGTGACCATTTCTAACATTTTGGCCTTCCACAATACAACTTTTCGAACCACAAAAAATTACAGCTCTGGCTCTTCCACCGAATCCAACCTTGAGAAAATTCTTCTGAAAGTTATAATTTTCGTTACCAAACCGGGAAGCAAGGCCCATTTTATTCGGACTTGGCAGATGATACAAATTACGAGCTCGAATGCCATAGAATATGTTGACAAGTATAAATTCATGCATATATATATATATATATATATATATATATATATATATATGGGTAGGTGTGGGTGGGTGTGTGAGGGTGCGCGTGCGTGGGTGCGTCCATGCGTGCGCACGCACGCACGCACACACGCAAATGATGACTTTGAATCAGGACTGTAGGCGGTATGAGGAGAATGATATGAAATGGCTGTCACTGCGAAATGTATTGACATATTCATATTCGTCACTCAACATACACGGCAGCATCAATTCGTGCATAAGCTGCACATCCAGAGGATCACGCGTGACGATCAGTCGTTTGTAAAAGTGTGTTGAGATGACCTGACGAGTGCTTTATGCAGCAATGACATGACCCGCTCATAAGCCAGCCGACTCCTGTGACGTGACCTGTGACCGCATTTCCAGCTGCAAACAATAACGACAATGTTGCAAATTTATTAATTGTGGCAAGATACTCCATTTCCAGTTACAAACAATAAGGACAGTGACTACTGTACACATCACATGATAGCAATGCCAGGACAACAGCACTGCGCACAACAATGGGTCGACGATGAAGTATTGACAAAATCATCAGCAGCAAAGCAGCAACGGAAGCAGCACGGCATATCGTGCTTTGATATTCATAGTCTGCCATAAAAGCTGGTGATCGCTACGTTGCTCAATGCCAAGCAGTCCACGAAAGCTTTTCTTACGGCCGGCGCCAATACAGAAAATCCACAAATAACCCACCCGCCAATCCGCCCCGACCCAGCCTCTGCGACGAGAATGGCCGGCTGGCGTCATCTTTCGTGTACTTCGAGGTATTCTTTAGGTATGGCTGCCAGATGCTGCCAGGTTTTGCTGTCGTCACAAACCCATTTCATGACGCCATCAAACAAAGGGGCAGTGGGGCCCATTTTTATAAACTGAAATTTTGCTACTTTACACCGTTTTTGAAATTTGAAAACTTACCAATGGTTACAGGGAAGCATTTTCCATCAGATCGGATGCCTATCTGAATATCCTCAAATGTGGAACGTTCCCTTTAACTTTTGCATCCACACATATGGCCCCGGTGCGCTCACAGTTACCGCTTTATTTTATATTTATGTTACCGCTGGCTGTTGAAGTACTGCAGTACTTTTAGGCAGTTTTTGCCGAAGATTCCATCGGTTGCTATCGACGACGGCGTGACGCTTTAATGCAGACGCAAGCAAGGCTGTCTAAGGCGAGGGTGGTCGACGAATCCAAAAACGATTGAGGGCTGAATAGCGAGTGTAAATTGCATTTAACATCGTAGGGAATGCCATTTCAAATCTTCAGTTATTTTATCCTGGTGAAGGTAGGCATGAAGTACGCAGCGTGTTTTATGTGTAGTGCGGTCTTTGTCTGAAAGAAGCAGTAGAGGTGGAATATTTATGGAGAGGGTGGGGAGGGGGAGGGGGGGAGGTGACTCGATTTGTACTTGTGGTTGTTCAATGTTACGCGAAATTGGAGGGGAGGGTCTGCCCCTCCAACCTGCCGCCCGCAGGAAGAACCACTAGTGTCCTGGCTCCCGGTTGGCGGCCTGCATTTAGGAAAGAGCGGAGCATTGATGTCTGAAAACTCTGCATTTTCTAGCATTGCTGTGCGTCAAATATACCATGCATAAATTGAACCAAATTTAGCGCCAGTGGCGCATGCAGAAGGGGAGTGGGTTCAAGGGGCACAAGCCCTCCCCCTCCTTAGGTTCCGGCTTCCGAGGATCCAGGAGGGTCCACCGGGCCGACGAAAAAGGACCCGACCGGAGGGCCTAAGGGCACGACCAAACGGAGTCTTCTTCAGGAGCCCGACCTGTGGCGACGGGTCCTCAGATGACGGTCAGCGGATCATTTGCGCGGTTAGGGGACTCCTGAGTCGACAAGGGTTTGGCACCGAGTCTGGCATTGGCACTAGCACCGGCACTGGCACTGGCAGTGCCACTTTCACTTTCACTGGCACTGGCACTGGCAGGGCCCACTTTCAGAACGACTGGCGACTAAACTGGGGCCCCTGCATCTCTCAGGGGCCTACAGAGCCTACCAGCTGGTACTGTGTTGGTAAGGGGTCCCAAGATGACCAAAAACAGTGTTCAGCGAGGCCCGAACACGGATCCGGGGGCTCGCCGCAACCGACAATCAAGAACCTGATTGGAGCGTAGGGTTGCTGGGGCCCCCTGAAATATCAGACAGGGGGCCCATTACGCCGTTTGAGGACCGCTGAGAAATTGCAACGCCAAACAGTTGGCTACGCATCGGTCTGAGCCCTGGGATCCCATTCCCCAAACAAAGATAAAGCCAGGGTCCATGATTTGCTTTCGTCTGGGTGCCTGAAACGATGACAGGACCCCAGTGTCGGCCATGGGTCTACGGTGCCTTACAGTGGGCCATATGTCAGCAAGTGTCCCCGAGTCCGTCACGGGCTTTGTCTGAGGAGGCCAAAAAGGGCCCAATACCCCTCAATAATAAAGATCAAGGGCCCCATTGGAAGGCTGAAGAGGCCATAGGGCTGGAAGAACTCCCCATATGTTGTAATAAGAACGCACCCCGTTCGATGGGCTATGACCTTTAAGGCCGCTCAGAGAGCCAATGCATCGATTGGGAATCTGTGGGACAGTGCGGGCCTCTCCTACTAGCGTGTGAGCACTCAGCCTCAATCTGTACCAGTCCAGCTTTAAATTGAATAGTGTCCGAATGAGTCCGCATTGAAAGGGAGAAGGCTTGGATACGCCCCTGGTGCGTGAGCTGGGTAGTTAACAAACAACAAATATGGCGGTAGAAAAAACTGCGCACTGTTCGGTTCTCTAACAGCCGGACATCCCGCGTTGAGCGTTTTTCACTGTTGGAGCCTGTGTCATCCTCAGATCTGGATTTGTCACCGGGACGCGAGCATACCCATCTGACTATGGGCGGACGAAGTCGCATGCCCAGCACCGAACCAACCGTCCTCGGGGATCGCTCGCCCACTGCGCCAGGTGTGCCAGCTCCTGCGGAATACTCGGGACCTGCAGCACGCCCAGACCGAGGGTGTCTTCGGCCGGCGACAGCTCAGCCAGTCAACTTAGCAACTCAGCCAGCATCGACTGGCCAAGGGTCGATTGAAGGATCTGATGTCGTCAATACTGTCGCACTACGCTCCACCTGCCGGAAGACCTATGCATTCGCTCAGCATGTGATGAACATGCCCTGCCTTCAAACAGCACGCTACCAAGGTGGATACGTGGCTTCCAAGGTTCAGCTCGGTGCTGGCACCATCCATGCGGCCCTCCGGGTGCTGAAGCTGGCGGTGGGGACCATGGACCTGCTGGAGTGCATCTGGTCCTGCTTCTGCGTTAACGAGATAACATTGCACAGTCGGCCGTCTCATAGCTTGCGCGTGCTGTCAGACGAGGAATATCGTTTCTATTGATCCACTGCATTCATTATGAATGCAGTGGAGCAGCCAAAAGGTTATGGACGTGGGTTGTGATGCGCTCTTAGGCTGCATTTCGTGAATGCTCGAACAAGTTTCATCCGGTATTTGCCAAGCGTAGGTGGAGCAAACCAGCGGTGCCTTTTGCACTATGAAACTAGCAACCGTCAGTGGTGAATAACTAGGCCCCAGTGTGCGTTGATATGACTGTTCCCGTTAGATGGAGCCGCGCGAATGTGCTTGGCCAGTTCCTGGTCGGGAGCGACGACTGAGGAGCTTAGGGCACCTTACAAGCTTCTTGCGCTGCAATACCCGACTGCTCCTCACATATATTTCAGCCAGGAAGGTGGCAGATACGCCCGCTCTCGCCCCGCTACACCGTCATAGGCCACGTCGATGTGACCATTTTGCTCCGTCGGGCGATTTGCTAAACCGAAGACCAATCCAAATGCCAACTGGGGCTCAGAAGCCTCATAGATTCGCTCGGGGTAGGTACCCCGCAGGGCGGCAGCTGTGGTGCACGAAATAAAGTGGTATCCCGAGTGTGCAGTTTTGAGTCCATCTGGTGCCTCCAAAGTCATAGATAAGTTCCTACGTTGAGCACTTCTTTAGTGTAAAACGCGGCGGATCGTCTTAGAAAAGCTTTCTTGCTGTGTCTTATGCTACCGCCTCGCTTCTTGAAATGTATTCAAAATCAGGCATAACTGTCAAGTTTTTCATTCATTCACATTTACTTTGACCTATGAATCACTCCACCCACCAAACGTGTTGTAAAACGTGCGGTGTCCATGACCCTTGTCACGCGCGCGGCCGTCTCAACGTTAAAGGAGTGTCCCGGTAACGTCAAATAAGGATTTTTGCTGAGAAGTGCGTTGTCGGGACGGTTTCGTCTGGTATGTATCGCCTTGAGCCTGCCCGACAATCATTTGTGAGCTGCAGCCACATGGAACGGTGTGCTGCCAGATGCTGCGAAGGCTGGCGTCGCCCGGGGATTTCCGCGCAGCACTGCTGAGCTGACTGGAGCATGATTTCCGGCTTCATTAGATCAACGGCCAGGTCACGTTTGATGTGCTCAGCTTATTCCCTCGTGGTCCGGGCCCATGTTCCGGAAATCGGAGGAGCCACGTGGACATGCTCACGAAATACATGGATGCATTGATATATTAATAGTTCGGGGTTCTTATACTGGCAGTTACCGACCGTCAGTATATAAGGACAGGGACGCAGCTGGAGCCTCGGTAAAGAGGGGGGGGGGGGGGGCTGGAGATCACGGAGATCCCTTTTTAGTGAAAGGCCCTCTCACACAAAAAAGCAGGTTCAGCATACTTGGTTTGGAGGAAGCCCACTGCTTCGTTTTGTTTTCACTTTTTGTCCTTGAAACTGAAACAAAAACCAGAAGTCACTACAATGTGACATTTGGGTTGTCTTTGGAAGTTAAAAAAATAAAGGAACCAAATGATGCGAATGCTGTTTATTTTACCATGGTTAAGAAGTCTCTTTTTCAACCGATAACAGGCGGGGGCGCTGTTGGAAAACCTCAGGAAAACACAGAGATATTGACGCGGCCAAATGCATTGAACGTGGGTTGTGGGCCGAGCGGGGGTCAAACCTTTTTGATGATACGGTTAACCCATGTTTTCCTTGTTATGTCCAGCCTTTCTTCAGAATCTATTGGCAAACAAGCATGAAGATAGTTTTTAGCATTTACGGGCCGAAGTCTTCACAAGCAAAAGTCGCGGCGCCCGTCATTGCACTCGGCGACGGTCTAGTATTGCCACTGCACGGCAGCGGTGGAGCACTTTATGACATCAACCCGTGCGTGTGGGGGGTGGCTCAGGTCACAGATTTTCTGTGGGCGACTGTGCCCTTACAACCGCGCGCAGACAGTGAGGCTGTGTGTTCAACAGCGCCGGCATACGACCATCAGCTGTCAGTGCATCACATTTCTTGGAATCAATTCTATAAGGTCGATTTCCCCAGAGAGTCTCAATCAATGCTGGAGAGTCTGATACAGCTGCGATTTACGAGCATACCGCATCCAATTTAAAATACTTTTGGTCGTGCGTGGCGGGTGCGACCATGCGCATACATCATTGATTGTGAAAGCATCATCAGCCGTCCATGTGGACTGCTCCCCGGCCGTGGCCTCTTTTGTTTCAGTCCCACGCTGACCGCGGACTGTTAACTGCTGGCGGCCCGCCCATTGTGGACTGCTCACCGGCCGTGGCCTCTTTTGTTTCAGTCCCACGCTGACCGCGGACTGTTAACTGCTGCCGGCCGGCCCATGTGGACTGCTCACCAGCCGTGGCCTCTTTTGTTTCAGTCCCACGCTGACTGCGGACTGTTAACTGCCGCCGGCCGGCCCATGTGGACTGCTCACCGGCCGTGGCCTTTTGTTTCAGTCCCACGCTGACTGCGGACTGTTAACTGCTGCCGGCCGGCCCATGTGGACTGCTCACCGGCCGTGGCCTTTTGTTTCAGTCCCACGCTGACCGCGGACTGTTAACTGCTGCCGGCCGGCCCTGAGATCATGACCGGATCCCTCGGGTCCTGGAAGGAAGGGCTTAATGGTGCGCGAAGAGTGCGACTGTGTACATTCGATTGTGTTGGTATGAGACTTAATTGACTCAAGACTCAATACCTGTCATCTGCGGCGGGTGTAACCGATATCATCGTCGGAGGATTGTCGTCCAGAAATGCAAACTGCTCATTGGCCCTAATGACTTGATTTGTTCGAATCACCCGCTGACTGCGCATTGGTAACTGAAGCAGGACTGCCCACAGCGAGATGTTCGGAATAAGGCGGGATGGGCAAAAATATCGCGCACGAATCGCAGCGTAATAATTCGTGCATCATATAAATGAACGAATAGTCGCACACGAAGAGTCCGGCTGACCGCATGGGACAGTATTTCTGTAAGATTATCAGCTGGCAGTAGAACACGCCTGACAGATTAGGGGATGCATTTCATGCGGTCAACTCCCCGATAGTCATCGTGATGTCGGAAAGACTGCAGCGGGCGATTCGCAAGGATGCAAAAAACACTAAAAAATCGCCCGCGCCGGCTACGACCATGCGCACATGATGTCCTTGTTGGACCACTGGCGGCCGGCAACGTAAATCGCACATTAGCGGATATGATCTATTTGTTCAAATCTACCACTCCTTGACGGCGCATCGCTTGCTACAGCCGGCCTGTCTGCGGCATGAGGCCGGAATTCGGCGCGCTAGGAAAAATGCTTATAATCATGCGCCAAAATGTGACCATATGCACTCGACTGTGCTGGAGCAGCACTATTAGCTGTCAATAATGAACACATGTCCGATTAGAGAATCCATTCTATTCATACATCCCTCGATAGCGTCTCACCCAATGCTGCCTGGATTCCCGCAGCGTCGGTTTGCAAAGCCACGGCCCGATGAGTTCAGTTTAAGTCTTTTCGCCCTGTACTTAAGTCATAACAATTATTTAAGTCTATGCTCACGGTCACGGCGGGCGCGACCATTCACACACGGTGGCATTGTGGAAGCGCCACTGGCCGGCGATGAGACCTGCTGTTTTGCTCGACTCAGCGCTATAAGGGGCATTGCTAACTGCTGCCGGCCAACACGCAGCTTAACACGCGCCCGGGTGGCCGGTTGAACACCATTTGCTCGGGTGGGGGTGGGGTCAGTTTGACTCTCCTGAGATTTAAAAAAAAACAAGGAGAGCTGAATACACCAAATTCACAGGGTGGCTAGGACTGCGTGTAAACTCACTTGTGTCGAAATTTTTGGCTTCTAGGTCATGACCTTGGGGTCAAGTAAGGTAAAAAGATTAAATTTCCGGTTGGTATCCAAAGTGTTCGAGAACTCCTTATGCAACCGCCTTGAACCCGGATGCCTGTTTTAAGCAAAAGATCACTGGTTCCACTTGATACCTGTGACCTTTTTTACCTGTAGAGGGTCAAAGTGATCCAAAACCTACCAGATCGCTTCTATTTTGTCATTGAATAAGCGGCAGGAATTACACTAGGCAGTATGTTTCTAAAACAAAATGTTGACCTAGGTTACTTGAGGTCAGTTAATCACTCTGACCTTTTTTACGTCCGCAACATGTCTGTCTTGGTTACTGTTTTTAATAATTCGAAATAAGCACGAGAAACTATCCCATACAGCAAGCTCTCAAGCAAAAAAAGAATTGATTTTGACCTCAGTCTGACCTTCATATGTTACCCTAGGTCAGTGGAATATGGTCAAATTATAAACTCAGTTGTCTTATTGCCGAGGACAGCATTTCAGGGGTGTATGGCTTCATACAACACTTCGTTGCAGCCTCAGATTGAACGATTCTCTAGAAATGGCCTTCGCTGACAGCCATGGCCTGATTTTGACCTGCCATAGGTCAGCGATCTTGCCAGGTACATCAATGTGTGCGCACTAAAAGATTCCTTATGCAATTTCCTACATCTAAGCAAAGATTGACGCGGCTATGCCACGCCGTTATGAAATCGTTCTGCAAGAACCTTCGCGGTGATCAAATAGACCCTCACCCGTTAGCGCGTGTTAATAGCCAGAATTTGAGCGCACGGGGAAAGCATCTATAATTGGCGCGCGAAGAAATAATTGCATTCGAAAGCAGTGATATAGAGGTACAAGCTGCTTGTACAACACCCCTGTCTAATTAATTTTTACTGTAATTCGGTCGAGTCCTGGCAGTATCTTATTCTATGGTAAAGGCCGCCTACAACAACGATTTGCAAAGTGACGACGTCCAAATTAAGAACTACTGTTCCTACCCGACGAGTACAGCCATGCGCACACCATGCCGTTGTGGGAGCTCTATCGGCCGGCACTACAAATCTGCACTCATGGACAGACGTGATCTTTTCTGTTCAAATCACCCTTTCCTTCGCATTGTTACAGAAGCTGTCGCCGCGCCCGCGGTCGTCTGCGGTGCTGGAAGCTACGCCCCTTCCTGCCTCACCGCACCGGGCCTCGTCTCGCGCGTCTGCCAATGACTGTTGTGCGAGAGACGTCACATCTTGTGTGATGTGACGTCGTGGATTCATGACGTAACGTGGCGTGCCGTGGACCTGCGTGCATGCTGTCAGCCGACAAAAGAGTTCTTCTGCTGCGGCAAAGACGCATCGCGATCTTGCCAACCATCTGGTGCTGCTGGTGTTGACCTACCTGCTCATATCATCTGCGAGACCAACACCACAGCCAGCTCCCGGACTCGGACCAGCACCATCCAAGGCTGTCCGGTAGCGACCCTCCCCCTCCCCAGCCCATCGGCCTTGTCAACACGCTGGCCGATTTCGAGACGAACTCGCCCCGCCCCACGGTCAAGGTGACCTTGACCGTGACCTGCCTGCGGCTCGAGCTGCCGGCGCGGCAGGCGCGGTGCCGGCACCAGGCGCCGGGACTGCAGGGCGGTCAGGTGTGGCGGCGCTCTTCTCCGGACGGTCGTTGTCGGAACCTGCTGGTGGGACTGATCATTATCCAGTCCCTGCTGCCGGTGATATTTCCACTGCAGCATGACCATCTGAGCCGGCTCCATTACGACTTTTGCCTGATCACCGAGACATGACTTCGATCCGCCACTGCGTCCAGGCTGGTCACAGTCCCCGGCCATGTGCTGCGCCGTGCGGACCGGCCGAGAGAGGTCGGCGATGAAGTCGTGGTGGTTTTGAGCCGTGACTGCTACAAAGCCACTGTCGCCCCACAGCCGGCATCTGAGTGTCCGGACTGTCGGCTAGCGTCCCTCTGACTGCCTGTGAGATCGGAGTCCGGTCCGCATTTCACTGCGGCTGTGGTCTATCGGCCTCCGCGCCGCGCCGTGGCCGCTCTCCAGGCGGACTTCAACGAACTGGAGCTGCATATCAGCGATTACTCCTTCGGCATCCTGGACCGATCGCCATCATTGGTGATTCAAATCGTAATTTATTGGACCCTCCTAGTGACGTTGCAAAGGACCGATTAAGTGAGATAATCCAATTGCTTCATCCGCACCAGTTTGTCGACTTTTTCTTCCGGGTCGCCTTTAGACGTGGCCATTTCTAACTTAGGTAACATCGTTGAGCGTGTTGGGGGTTTTCACTACGCTTTTAGCCCTCATCAGTTTGTTTGCACGCCCTTACTTTTGCCAGTGTCGTGTCAAGCCCCTCCGTATCCACACTCGACTGTTAAAACGGACTGGCCACGTTTGTTAGCTTTGAGATTTGTACCATGTCGACGGTCCTGTGTTTTGAGGCACCCATTAGCAGCTGATATGTGGTCCCATTTGCCTGACTGCGTCATACCAATCATCGACAAACACGCTCCGACAAAACTGATGTCATTGATGAATCCAAGCGCACCAGCTGCCACCCCGGTGACCTTTGACCTTGGCGCAGCGGAGGGGCGTGTTGTGTCGCAGGGGGAGATCGCCGGCTTTCCGCGGACTGGAGCGGAGAGAGGTCGGCGATCAGGCGTGACTGCCGGGCGAATCCTGAGAAGCTGCGTGGGCAGGGACAGTTCTCTGTGCCGCATAGACCGTCTGGTGTTAGCCGGAAAAAGAGCGGTGCTCGCAGCTTTGAGCGCGCTGCCAGGTCCTTTTTTGCGATAGAGGTGTTTATGCGCACATGCGCTTGTGCGTTTTCCATCACTTATCACTTTCCGTTGTTTTTTGACAAGCTGCCTTGCCTCTCAGGCTAAAGGCACGTTATAGCCACGTGTGTATGTGGATTGTCAGCTGCTATCAAATGCAAGCCGTTCTCCATGTAGCATGCTAGCCAGAATACGGCGACCCGGGAAGAAGATGTTTATAATTTCGCCCGAAGAGTGCGTTTAAGTGCATTTTACGGAGTTGCTATAAGAATATTAGCTGTGATCACAACACGCTTATCTGGTTAGAGCGTCAGTTTTAAATCTGGTCCCATCTTCCAGCAATATAAATCGTACATCGTCATCATCATCAATGGCAACTACCCGACCATCACTGTTCAAATCACCCATTGCTGGTGTATTGCTTACCTCTGCCAGCCTCACACTAACGAGCCAAAGCAGCCATTGGTGCTCCATAAACGGGGCACGACGACGTGCGTCGCGTGCTTTTAAAAAAAGAAAGTGAAAAGGGAAGAAAGCAAGATGTTATTGCGAGAACAATTTCTCCCGACAATGTGGATCACGCATCGGACCACACCATTTAAGAACGGTATGGTGAGAAAATATATATGCAAAAATGTTACACAGGATGAGCGCAGCGCTTGACCGCCCATAGAGGAAATCCGAAATTACCCGAAAGGCACCTTTGCCCTCGCTGTTCACCTGCGAAAGCAACCTCCGGACGGATGGATGGGGCGTTCCCCGGACGGATGGAGCGCCGCGTGGACGCACAGCGCAATTAAGCAGAGAGCGAGTCAACCAGATTCCGCGGATAAACACATGGTCTATGCTATATAATCAAAAAATTTGGACGAGACTGCTAGTTATCAAGGAAGTAAGACTTTCAATCAAAATAACTCAAGAATGGTGCCATAACCGAGCATACACGTCAGCCGAGCCGAGCATGTCAGTGAGCATGAGCAAGCCGAGCATAACCGAGCATGTCAATACAATGACGCATTTTAAAATCCCGGATAGATATGAAAAGCCACCACGAGAAAGAGGCAAAACATGAGCGCATAACGACATTTGGCTCAGTAAAAACATCCAGCACCTCCACCGCCATTTCTCGGCAAGAGAATTACTGCAAGTCAGCGCTAGGATGGCAATTTCGCACGGCTAGTTTGGCAGCAGCTCAGCGTCATGCAACCGTTCCATGACGCTTTGAAGTCAAACGTATTGAGCATATTTACTAAAAAGCTTTGTTATCTAGACGGGTTTTTGCCACGTAAAAGCATATCGCTAGTCTAAACGTGCTTGTTGCATCATGCCCGATACTGACTTCGATGTATCCAACATGGAACCTTCCTTTTCAGTTGCTTTGTTGTACATAAGTAATCAACGCGTTGGTTACAGCAGTTGCAACCTCTGAATTGCGTACGTACTTTGACTAATTACGATCTGTGATCTTAGAGCATCAGCGACGAACTGTGCCAACTATCCATAGTACTGAAAGTGATTCCGTGCCACGTGTTTTTCAGTGGAATTAGCCGCGTCTTGTGTTCATCAGTGGAACAAAGCACACCGTGATCCGCTAGTTAAAATGCGTCTCACGCTTTTTAGCCATTACAGTTATTCTAAGAACGCACGAGTGTCAAGTTTTTATGGCAAAAGAATTGCTGTGACTGACCTACATAGCGTTCACAAAGCTTTGGGTCCCAAGGTGCGAAGCTTTATTGATTTCATTTGCGCCGATTCTCACACTTATTATTTGATTGGATGCTAAAATGTATTATATATATATATATATATATATATACATGTATCAAAATTCTTACTTCACAACGATCACGACTTATGACAGGACACTTTGACAGCAAACCAAGACGATACAACCAATCAACCATTCACCCGTATTATCAAAATCAAATGACATCTGCCCACAAAGAAGACGAAAAAGCTCTACAGGAAATCATCTCTCGACATGTAAAAGACAAGAATGACCGCCAAACAGACCTTGTCATTTATTATCGCAATAAGAAAACATCTAACTTTCTTGTGAGAAACAGCCCAGACAAACCTGACGAACTAAAATGCACCAATGTGGTGCATCAATTCCAATGCAACACAAAGGCTGCATCTTCGTTCCATACACTACGTTGGTGCGACCACAACAATCTCACGACGCCTGACGATGCAATTACGTGACGGAGCACCGCTGGACCACATGCGACACCAGGGGCGGATCCAAGAGGGGGGGGGGGGGGCGGGCAGGAGGCCAGTGGGCCCTGAAGGGGTCCATTGGCTCCGAGGGGCCCATAGCCGGCCGAACAGGTGCGGTTTTTAAGTACAAGACGAAACAAAACTGGATGGCTCTGGACTTCCAGACGGCCCAGAACTGCTGTAAGCGGAAGTGAAGGGCTTATGAGAAGTCAAAAAATTATTCAATAATTGGAAAAGTTGTGAGCTGGAAATTTAAGCCTCATTACACTGTATAGGGGCTCCATGCTGTTTCTGGGAGACCTATATGCCCGCTTTCAGGATCATTTTGATAGTTACGGAGCATTCTACGTTGCCCTTTATTTTTGGCATTTGCTCGGGGCCCTGCGCCGTTGTTGGGCCCTTCCTGCTAGCGTTCCGGGGCACTATTGTCATTCACGGGCGCTTCCACGTGTTTTCTCCCTTCGCCAGAAAGGCTCTGTGGGCTATAGCCGGGGTCCCATATCTTAAGCTGCCGGGGTATTCTCGGTTGCTCAGGGGCCCTTTACGTGGATCTCAGTTAGGCTACCGACACACTTGCGATATGCTCATGGGCCCCCTTCATTGGTCTAGAGCGCTTCCGACTCTCTGTCACTTGTCTAGGGCCCTGCACTCTTGTCGGGGGCCATCTGATGGCCTGCTTGGCCACACCGGTCGTTCGCAGACCCTTCACACTGAGTCTTGGGTACTTCTTTCTTAATGGGGGGCCCTACGCTTTGGCATGCCTATCTTATAACCTGCTCGGGCATTCAACCGTTCGGGGGTCCTCCGCAGTGGGCATTGGGCATGTGCTATTTGAATGGGGCCCTACGCACTTGTCGGGAGCCCCTCTGTTCTCCTCCTCGGCCACTCTGGATTGTTCGAGGGCCCTGCACATTGGTTGTTGATGCTTGATTTTAGGGCCCTTTGCTCTCATCGGGGTTATCTGATAACCTGTCCGGATACACCCCATCTTTCGGGAGCCCTCCGCATCGGGTTTTAGGTGCCTCTTATTTGAATGGAGGGCCTTGCGCTCCTGTGGGGCCCCTTCTGATAAGGTGCTCGGGCCCCTTTGATCGTGGGGGACCTTTTCATGTGGTTTGGGCACTTTCTTTTTCAATGGAAGGCCCTCTGCGCTTTTCGGGGGCCCTATCTGTTAACCTGCTCTGGCGCACTCGATTATTCGGTGCTCTACATCGCGTCGTGGGCATTAAATATTTGAACGGAAGGCCGTACGCTCTTGCCAGGGCCCATCCGTTAACCTGCTCGGGCACACTCGAATATCCGGGGGCCCTTCACAGTGTCTCGGTACTTTCTATCTGAATGGGGGCCCCTACGTACTTTTCGGGGACCCCATCTGTTCACCGCTTTGGCCACACTGAATTGTCGGGGCCCTGCACATTGGGTGTTAGTGTTTGAATTTAGGGTCCTACACTCGCTCTAACACTCTACACTCTGGGCCACCTGATAATCTGCCCGGGTACACTTCATCTTTCGGGGCCTCCCACACTGGGTTTTGAGTACTTCTTATTTGAATGGAGGACACTACTTCCTTCTCGAGCTCCTTCTGATAAGCTGCTCGGGCACGTTCTTTCATTCTGGGGCCATTCAAATAAGATCTTCGGTGTTTCCCATTCGAATGGAGGGTCCTACGCTCTTGTTGGGAGCCCTATTTGTTAATCTGCTCGGGCACACCCGATCACTCGGGGGCACTCTTCATTGGGTTTTTGGCACTCCCTGCTTCAGTGGAGGGCTCTTCGCTCTTGACGGGGGTCCTATATGTTAACCTGCTCTGACGCACTGGATCATTCGGGGGTCCTCTGCGTTGGGCCTTGCATGCTTCCTGTTTAAACGGAGGGCTCTACGCTCTTTTCGGGAACCTTATCTGTTAACTTCACCGGGCGCACTCGATCATTCAAAGCTCTACACGTTGTGTCGTGAGTATTTCTTTTTTGAATGGATGACCCTATGCTCTTGGCGGGCCCCATCTATTAAGGTGCTCGGGCCGGTGGCGGATGCAGAGGGCTGGGAGAGGGGAGGCGCGAGACCATGCCCCATGGACCGTGCCGAAGAAAGCTAAAGGCTCCGAAGGGGTCCATAACCGGCCGGACGGACGCAGTTTTCTTACAACAAATTTGGAAGCCTTTGGGCCAAGAACAATCGTTGGCAAAAGTAAAGAGCTCATAAGCAGACCAAGATCACTTTTTGCTGATTAAAAGTGTTGCTTGGGGGAAATTCTGGAGCTCATTACGCTGTCCAGAGCCATTGCGCTGTTGGTTTCCTGGCCCTACATGTTCATTTGCCGGGTCAGTCTGATCGCTAGGGAGCTTTCCACGTTTCCCTTGATCTCTGCATTTTCCCGTAGGGCCCATGTGCTGTTAGGACGCTACCGCCTCCATACCTGGGCACTGCTGACCAATCAGGTTGTCCCCGCGGATTCTCCCCCCATTCGCCCGAAAGGCTCTTCACGCTTTTTCCAGGCCCCATATTCCAGGATACACTCAGTTGTTCAGGGGCCCTTCACTTAAGTCTCGGGCTTTTCCCACTTGCTTGGAGGGTCTAATGCTGTTGCTAGGGTTTTTATAAGGTGAGGCACGGAGACACTCCATGCTCGGAGGCCATCTACTTTGATTTGGTCTCATTTGCGGAAGACTCTTCACTTACTTCACTCCTATCGAGGCTCGTGTTGTTTACCCGCCCGCGCACTCTTGATCGCACAGGGCTATTCATTCATGATCTTGGATAATTTCCCTTCGCTCGGAGGGTTCTGTACTCTGGCCGAGGCTTTATATGACCGCCTGCCGAGGCACTACCGGTCGTTCATGGGCCCACCACGTTTGTCTCTTTTTGCTTGCTCTGCGGACACTATACTTGACGGGAGCTACTTTGTTGATCTCCTGCGGCACCCATGATCGCTCAGGTTTCGTCCCTATTGGTCTTGGTGGCCTCGCCTCAGAGCAGCGGTCGAGTACGCGCCAATGAATTTTTAAGAGCAATTGCTAAGCGCAATTTGTCATGCCGCCGACATATCTGTCCTTTTCCTTGGTTATGGAGTGAGTGACACTTATAATACTTGTGCATCACGTTCTTAACATATTTCGAATACCAGGACATGTTGCACTCCTTTGTAACGTTGGAAAAATTATGCAGTAATCAACAGTCATCAACTGATTACATCGCCCAGCTGGCTAGCCCTAAAGACATAAGCTAGGAATCAAGTCCAAGGTTGGTTTTGATGGTTGTTAGCAGCTAAGTCAAGTTTATTTCGCCTGTTGTCCCGAAACACTTAGCCTCAACATCACAGCATTTAACATGATATGTACAAAGTGAGTGAGCTCTATGTGTATGCATGCCTAGCACGCCCAGCTTTGTAAGGCCGCGCGCAGTAAGATGGGTTTTCGTATTTATGAAATAGATGAATTAGTGAATACATACATGCATATATGCGTACCCATATATATATATATATATATATATATATATATATATATATATTAAACATGACTTGTCTCAAGATGTACTGACTGAAATGTAGGGATAATTTTTTTAGGGAGGCCCCGAACCCCAGGGGGCCCCACAATGTTGCGTGCTCGCCCCCCCCTCCCTTGACGGAATCCTGGATCCGCCCCTGTGGGACACAAACACGCCAGGACATTGACACAGGTGACAGACAGCACCGACACTTTACGGCGTGCAATGACAGAAAACGCCTTCAAATTTGGGAAAGTATATTCATTGACGAGCCCTCTCTTGCCCTCAACAAATTCTTCTACAACCCTTAAATTATTAGGTGGTGGACGGTGAGCACTCTTGATGTGATTGTGGCAACATGTTTGTCTTTGTAGCGTTCCCACCAGCAGTGTATTTTATACGTATAAAAGTAAAAATAGGATTTCGTTTACTTCATTTGGCCATGCTTTATTTGCGTTCTCCATACCAAAATATGTTTTCCAGCAGTACTGCGCAAATGTCATCCTTTGAAAACCCAAAACTTACTTCTTGTCTCACTCAGTCTTCTCTGACGCTGCGATAATACCTCGAAACGTAGCAATGTAAAGAGCGACGAATATATGAGCGATTTTGTGCGGATCATCTTTATTATGATTAGCACAGCGGTTGAAGCCTCCGAGTTGCGTACTACATATATATATATATATATATATATATATATATATATATATATATGTATATATATATATGTATATATATATGTATATATATATATATATATATATGTATATATATATATATATATATATATATATATATGTGTGTGTGTATGTGTGTGTGTGTGTAGTTGCATCATACATACGTATATATATATATATATATATATATATATATATATATATATATATATATAAATCTCTCTCCCTCTCTCTCTCTCTCTCTCTCTCTCTCTCTCTCTCGTTCAGTCTCTTCACCCGATTTTCATCCACGACCACGTCCCAGAATCATTCCATCTTTTAATGCGTTGGCGCAAGCTGGAAGCGAGAACATTAAAAACGAGGCACTGCGAACCGCACCAATGGAAATAATCTAGGGAGCTTCGTAAGCACCTACATCTCAGAGGGCATCCTCATTATATGACTCAAGTCCCGCCTTGAGGACAAAGTGGTACATGGGCATGTGAACGTACAGTTCATTGATGGAAGGCGAAGTCCGCACTCGTTTATGTTACGTGAAGTCCGTGTTTCATCTGCAATAAACTACGAAATAGTGGCCCGATATAAACTCAAACATTTATTAGACGACGGCCCAAGTGAGGTAAACAGCATAGAGAGATCAGTAATGTGCAAAGGCTAAAATGCCCGCAACCGCGACCACATTCCAAGCCAATGCAACACAAACATGAGCGAGACAGCAATACGGCCCCGGAAGACAGCGCAGCGCTTGACCCGTGCCCACTGGCCGCTAGAAACGCGACATACAGGACGCCACGCACACGTGTGGCGCTCACTGCACTCCTCGGCAGATGGCAATGGCGCCAGCACCTCACCACGGGGTCAGCGCACGACCAGGCGTGCAACTGCTGGACTTCGCGGCCGGGATGCCGGGGGGACGGAGGTGCGCCCGCGACGGACATGAGCCTTTTGCTACCGCGGAACAGAACACATCGGCACTGGCACATCACCACCACATGTCGACAAATGAGTATATACTGTTCGCCGATGTACAGCAAAAGTCATGGAAGGCAAAGGGACGCGCTAAGCACACCGTCAACAGAAGTGTGTGCCTCAATCAACGAATGCGTTTTCGGTGCTGCGACTAAATCTACATTTTTGTCCACCACCATTCGCTTACGGTGGTGAGGGCGAGGGCGCACAATGTATGCAAAACTGCCGCCAGCACCGCCCTCCAATTTGACGATATCGGCAGGTAGCGACGCCCGCGCAATGCTTGGTTCAACTCTCGCTGACAGAACATCGCTGAAAAGCTGTGACTGACGCCTGTGACGATGCCGGTCGTTCTCATCCGTTGCGCACGCCCAATGCGTGCTCGAGCTCGGCGCGCTTCTGCTGCACCTTGGAGTAGAAGTAGCGGTTGACAGCTTCGCCAGCCCAGCCCTGCTGGTAGAACCCGCTGCGCCGCTCCTCCTCCGGGTTGCCGACCACGTCCGTGATGGTCTGCCAGCGGCGACCAAGCCGGTCACGGGTGGCACGCCAGCCAGGCAGACACGGGGCAGCGGACGAAGATGATGGCCCGGAGACACGGGGGAGTGGGCGGAGGTGATGGCCCGGAGACACGGGGGAGCGCGGGGAGATGATGGCCCGGAGACACGGGGAGCGGGGGGAGATGATGGCCCGGAGACACGGGGAGTGGGGGGGGGGGAGATGATGGTACGGAGACACGGGGGAGTGGGAGGCGAGGGAGGAGATGATGGTCCGGAGACACGGGCAGCGGGGGGAGATGATGGCCCGGAGACACGGGGAGCGGGGGGAGATGATGGCCCGGAGACACGGGGAGCGGGGCGAGATGATGGCCCGGAGACACGGGGAGCAGGGAGATGATGGCCCGGAGACACGGGGAGCGGGGGGAGATGATGGCCCGGAGACACGGGGGAGTGGGAGGGGAGGGAGATGATGGTCCGGAGACACGGGGGAGTGGGAGGGGAGGGAGGAGATGACGGCCCGGAGACACGGGCAGCGGGGGAGATGATGGCCCGGAGGCACGGGCAGCGGGGAGATGATGGTCCGGAGACACGGGCAGCGGGGGAGAGGACGGCCCGGAGACACAAGGAGCGGGGGGAGATGATAGCCCGGAGACACGGGGAGCGGGGCAATGGTGGCCCGGAGACACGGGGAGCGGGGCAATGATGGCCCGGAGACACGGGGGAGCGGGGGAGATGATGGCTAGGAGACACGGGGGAGCGGGGTTGATGGCGGCCCGGAGACACGGGCAGCGGGGGAGATGATGGCCCGGAGGCACGGGCAGCGGGGGAGATGATGGTCCGGAGACACGGGCAGCGGGGGAGAGGACGGCCCGGAGACACAAGGAGCGGGGGGAGATGATAGCCCGGAGACACGGGGAGCGGGGCAATGGTGGCCCGGAGACACGGGGAGCGGGGCAATGATGGCCCGGAGACACGGGGGAGCGGGGGAGATGATGGCTAGGAGACACGGGGGAGCGGGGTTGATGGTGGCCCGGAGACACGGGAAGCGGGGGAAGATGACCCGGAGACACAGGGAGCGGGGGGAGATGATAGCCCGGAGACAAGAGGAGCGGGGGAGATGATGGCCCGGAGACAAGGGGGAGCAGGGGTGATGGTGGCCCGGAGAAGCACACTGCTGAGGTTTTGATACTGCGGTGCTGAGTCCAGAGGAGACGTGGGATGGGGTGGTCAGGACGTCAGGGGTTCGAAGACGGGACGGAACTGAGGACCGGGAGGACGCGGACAAGGTCATGCCCGTCGCAGGAGACTTAGGCGACATTAATAAAACGATGACGGTATTAAGGTTAGGGGCGGGGGAGGGAGGGGGGGGGGGGGGAAGTGGTGGTGCTGGGATCCGAGATGCATGCGGAGAGCGCGAAAATGAGGTCCAGGATGCAGGGTTATTGAAATGGAGTGCAGTAATCGGTGCTAGATTTCATATGAAAAATACGTTGCTTAATATACATGATGCCATTTTGTGACTCAACAAAAACGACCCTGCTTTAGTGCATTCAGACTGAACCTTTTCTGATTTAGGATAAATCTGTCCTGGGTCAGAGCCCAAACCTTTTATGATTCAAAGGCTGAATCTTTTCTGATCCAGAGTCTGCATCTTTTCTGATTCAGAGGCTGTATCTTTTCTGATTCAGAGACTGTATCTTTTCTGATTCAGAGACTGTATCTTTTCTGATTCAGAGACTGTATCTTTTCTGATTCAGAGACTGTATCTTTTCTGATTCAGAGACTGAGCCTTTACTCTTTTGATTTTCCATAAAAAACAATTATCCTATTACATTATCAGGCATAGATAAGTCATACTTAAGCTTTCTGAACAAGCCCTGGCCCCAGTAACAGGCAGCTAGCAGAGTGACAGCGTCCAGCCAAACGTAGAACGAATGGCTCAATCGCAGCCACGACACAGCACAACTATCCTACCGGACGGGACGCTATTGCGCCGCATCAGTGACGTCACTGGCCGCACATCTCGCCCAACGAAACGGGCCATAAGGTCACGTGACACGCGACCTGACGAGCGTGACGGCCTGGCGCCGCGCCCACCTCCAACACTAGACCTGACGAGCGTGGCGGTCCGGCGCCGTACCCACCTCCAACACTAGACCTGACGAGCGTGGCGGCCCGGCGCTGCACCCACCCCCAACACGCGACCTGACGAGCGTGACGCCCGGCCCCGCACCCGCCCCCAACACGCGACCTGACGAGCGTGACGCCCGGCCCCGCACCCGCCTCCAACACGCGACCTGACGAGCGTGACGCCCGGCCCCGCACCCGCCTTCAACACCCGACTGACGAGCGTGACGCCCGGCGCTGCACCCACCCCCAACACGCGACCTGACGAGCGTGACGGCCTGGCGCCGCACCCACCTCCAACACCAGACCTGACGAGCGTGGCGGCCCGGCGCCGCACCCACCTCCAACACCAGACCTGACGAGCGTGGCGGCCTGGCGCCGCACCCACCTCCAACACCAGACCTGACGAGCGTGGCGGCCCGGCGCCGTACCCACCTCCAACACGCGACCCGACGAGCGTGACGCCCGGCGCCGCACCCACCTCCAGGTCGCGGCTCTGCGAGACGAGCCACTTATTGATGAACTGCTGCGGGTCGCGCGCGAAGCCCAGCAGAAACTCGCGGTTGACCTTGTACTGGTTGATCATCTCCACCGTCTCGTGCACCTTGTTGTCCAGCGTCTGGATCTCCAGCTGGCTGGCCGTCGAGAGCAGGAAACTGTTCATCTGCGCCTTCAGCGTGTCGTCCACCTGCACGGTGAAGGTATGCCGGGGCCGTCAGCGGCCGCTGCATGACCCCTCGCAGTGGATGCGCTCGAAAACCCTAAATCATAATTACCTATGCCGTAGAAGGGTTAACGGCGTTGGGCTTCGAGATATAAGTGCCTGAGTTGAATTCCCCGTATAAATAATAACGGTCTTGCTTTCCACCAGGGGTGACGGCGCACCATCAATCACAGTTAACATTGCTATAGTTACATTGTCACATAGTTACATAATTACAGTTACAGTTACACAGTTACTTGGTTCCTGCCCGGCGTCATAGTTACAGTTACAAGCATTCTAAAACTGACAGAGTTATGCCGAAGAGCAAAGGGAGCTAGGGCAGGGGAGTTTCACGAAGCCAGTTCATACTCTGTCACCACCGAATTCAGCAATGAGTTTAAACATTAAAACAACATTAAAAAGAGTATTAACTACCCAATATGTTCCTGCCCAGCGGCCCCGCCGGGACGCGCAGACAGACCGGGCTCGGTCGCGCAGGGGACTGGTTAGCAGGCAAAACAATGACCATGGTACTGCTACTGCAGCTTACACCTGCCAATACCCCACTACATTCATCCTGACGCCGCCTCGTGGAATGGAACACGGTCTCACGATCGCTAAACACTGCGTAGCACGCTGCGGTCGCGCCGCCCCGCTCCCTGCCACCCAGTCATAACTGCCACCCCACGACATCAACATTTGGCTGTCGGCGCGTATAAACACCGGAGGCCGGGCGAGGGGCCTGCCGCCAGCGACGGCGGCTCGCACCTCGGCCTCGATGTCGTAGCAGGACGTCTTCTTCTGCTCGGGCCCGTCCACGGTGATGGTGTGGTTAATGACGATCGGGTCGGGCGGGTGCAGCAGCGAGTTGAGCCGGTGCGGCACCTCGGCGAACTTCATACGCGAACACTGGAAGATCTGCTCCAGGTAGCGGTCGCAGTTGACGTACTCGCGCTCGCTCTGGTCCTGCGGCGGCGGGGGCGGCGCGTCAGGCCTCACGACACGACCAGGCGACGGGCAGCGGACGGGACCACCGTTCTGCACGACGGTAGGGATGGGGAAAGGCCACCACACACATCCACACATACACACACACCAAGTAGCTACCAGTCATAACGTCGTCTTATCTGGCCTTCCCCAAACACGCGCCACCTTCCAGAAAGCAGACCGGGAGCCACATTTCAACACCCTGCCCAAGATAATGACACCAACCAAAGCACAGCACAATTCCACTGTACGGATGACACACGAACGCCACGAGCCCGCGGCCTCTCACTGGCGCAGCTGTACTTTCCCCCGTGTCTCTTTCGGCCGAACTGTCGGACGGCGCGTTGGACGCCGACACGCTGCCTCGCTCTCACCTGCAGCTTGTTGTGCTTGACGTACTGCCAGAGCGCCTGCGTGATGACGGGCCGCGACTGCGTGTGCACGCCCAGCAGACGCGCCAGCCGCGAGTCCAGCTTGAACTGCGGCGGCTGGTTGTCCAGTAGCAGCAGGATCGTGCAGCGCACGTTACGGTCCCCTGGTCGCTTCACCTTGTCAGGGCAGGGGAGGCGCCGGTCAGCGGTGCACACGGAAGCTCATAGATGGCGCATGGAGCTGACAGGCAGAGGCCAGAGCTCACAAGCAGACAAAGTTTACTGCACAAGCACACAGTAACATTCAACCTCCACTCTGTAGCACTAAGCACCATTACATAGGGTTGCAAGATGACATGAGGAGGTTGTACGTTTTTCGTTTTATCTGTTCATAACAGTTGGAAGCCCGGCCTCCTGCCAGTCACAACGGATGCTTCTCCACAGTACACAAACATCACAGCCACCAGTGAGGACCCAGTTGGACCCACCTGCAGGGGCCAGTCTGCGACCTGACCCTGATAGTTGGCTGTGAGGTCTCACCTGGAAGCCATCTGTCTCCTGAGTGCTAGCTGTTCTGTGCCACTCCACCAGGTGATTGTCCGGACCGTACAAGTCCTTGTCCAGTTCGATCACCAATGACTTGAAGAATGAAGAGAACTTGCGCTTGCCCTGCAGAATGAACACAAACCGATCTAGCGCGTTCCGACTGATGTTCAAAACGAACGGTTACGGACAAAACACAGTACACAGTGTTGCATACAGTACATACAACAGGTACCACCAGCATAAAAAATGGGGTTGCAGGCACTTGAATTAAACGATTTTTTTCGATGTCCAAAGCAACATATGGCACAAACACCCACACCACTATCACACAACACCTGGCTGCCCACCACTTCTCACCAACAGCATCCACCACCTGTCATATACCCCACACCACAGCCCCCCCCCCCCCCCCCTGGGCAGCCCCCCGCGTCTTAACGCACCTTGGCCGACTGGTCAGGCTTGCCGTCGTCCAGCAGCTTGCCCTCGACGCGCAGCTCCCAGCAGGCGGCGCTGCCGTCCGTCTCGCCCTCGGCCGCCGCCTTCGCAGGGAAGTACGTATTGGAGATGAAGACGCGCAGCTTGCGCTTCTGCTTCATCGGCCGCTTCAGCGCCTCCTACGCCGGTGGGGCGTGGGCGGTGAGCGCGCCGACAATGCCATAAACAGACACAGACAAAGACAGAGAGGAAACCACACACAGGGGCAGACAGAGACAGAAGGAGAAAAAGACAGAGGAAGACAGAGACAGAAGGAGATGGAGGTAGAGGGAGACAGATACATAGGGTGACGGACAGAGGGAGACAGATACAATGAGTGAGTGACTGGGTGAGTGAGTGAGCGAGTGATAGTGAGCGTGAGATACAGAGGGAGAGAGAGATGCAGGAATATGGAGGTGGACGGCGAAAGACGGAGAGCAAAACCGGCAGAGCAGTGACTACCAACCGGGGCGAAGGTGTAGAAGTCTAGGATGGATCCACAGCCTTATACCACATTGCTGTGCAAGGTCAGCTCTGCATACAGGAAATATGCACACCTGCAGTGGGTGCCATATCTCAGAAAAACAAATTATGACGAAAACATCGCTGGCTGCGACCACTGCCCTGAGCCCTGATTTCACCTGCTCCCTTTGGCGAGAGAATGTGCGCCTCTTCCCATAACAGCTGCACACACTACAAAAACAATCAATCAGCGTATCACAACGATTGATTTCACAAGTGCTCCACCAACCAAAGCAGATGTCTTTGTAACAGAGCGTGGTGCCATACCCAAAGGCGTATATTGACAACCTATACTCAGCAGCAAACTCCACAACAAAGGTGCACAACATGGCATGCGCACCTGGATATCCAGCCGTTTGCGCATGATGGTGGCGTCCAGCTTGCGCTCAAAGGCTAGGAGGTCCATGTAGGCTTGCGACTCGGGTACCAAGTCCCGCACTTTCCACGGCAGGATCTTGTCTGCCATCCGCTTCCGCTTCTTAACGCTGAAATGACCGGGTCTGAGCACGGTTCGAGCCACGTAATGATCGGCAGAAGGCAATGGACTCAGACAAACAACAACACAATCAAATCACAACACTATCCTGCTTATTTTGGAGCTTACAGATAGATAGGGCTGAGTGCATGCCACTCTGTGGCTTCCTTAACATAATACATGTAATGAGGAAATTCAGAGTGAATGTAAAACCTTCCATATCACACATGGATGCAGAAAATTTCAGAACACCGCGAGTTACGACCAAGTTGAGGCATTTCATCAAAAGACCATCACCACCAAACAACACTAGACCAACAGTGCTAAGGGCAACTGTGTGCCTCGTCAGTCGTCGCTAGGCACGGTGGTCATCAGTTCACATTGGCAGCTTACGTTTTACCCTGCTGGGCGAGCGGTCCTCTCTGATCCGACGGACGTTTGATAGGCTGCGGTCCTGGCTGCGGTCGGACCACAGGGTACCGGTTTTGCACCATGTTTCCACCTGTCAAGGCACTGTGTTTTGGCAAAAGTCCACAGTATACATATAGCACAGCTCATTTATAGTTATGGAGTGGGAGGGGCAGCCGTCACACCTGATTTCTAACTGATTCCCAAAGGGAGCTAAAATTAACTAGTTATTGGCATCATGTGGGGGGGGGGGGGGGGGGGGTACCTATGACTTTGTCATCATTGGTGAAAAGGGCAAGTACAATACCTGATCGCTGCATCATATTTTGAGAGCTGCTTGATGGGTAGTGTCCATGCTGCATTCCCTGTAAGAACATGAAAATGTGATAGCATGCAAGCCATGCTTGAAACACAACCCAGATATAATATATAGTGAAACATGTTTGCAAGTAACAAATATCAAACAATTTGGACCACAATCAGTGTTACTATCACTACCATTGACCTGGCTTCAGTTCCATAACTTGCACTTACATTGTATGCAGATCCTCCACTGCCATATGTACGAGCCACAGGGGTCCCTGGAGTTCCAAAACAAGGCTGCTGAGGAGCAATCTGTGGACGTGGTTGCCCATCTTGTGGTGGGTAGTTGTGTCGTAGTGCCATAACCACACTGCGAGACTGGTTTTTGGTGTTTTGTGTTCTGGAAGAGTACAGTCTCAATGAAAGCATAATGCGCCTACTTCACAACACACAATGCTCACATGCATCACGAGCCAGCATGGCTACATCGCTTCCGCAAGAATAACACCAAAAGTATATTACCTGACATGACACAGTCTGTAATGACAATGCCATGACATAATGGCTGCAGAAAGAGCAGTAATACAACAAAATTCAAACAATACAAATCAAATGCACTGTATCTTATAAAAGTGGTGCATACTATAAATCTGCATCCCAACTGATTACAGTAAAAGCATATCATCAGTCACCTGAAATGGATGGCACAGGAACTGGGGGGAGGGGCAGGGCTAGAAGGAGAAAGGTTCTTGTCTACCAATCTGCAAAAGATTAGTCCATTGCACAGGATGTCTTCCAAACATAAGTGAGCTGAACCTGATGCACAAGGACCAGTGTTTTGAACTTACAATAGGCCAGGATGTGAAGAATATTGACCTTTGCATAATCAAGTTAAGGGGGAATTTTGGCCTAACAGAACATGGACAACATCACAATTCCTTCAAATATTGCCTGTCCACGCACTGACATTGGTGATGACCATGAAAAGCACGACTGTCAGTGCTCAAACTTATGGTATGCATGCTCTGAAACTAATGCTGGTAAGTCGCTTCCTGTCAGGATATCACTTGCTATGATGTTACTTGTTATACAGGTGGTCTGTCGCTAAACTGAACATGTTTGAAAAACAATTTTTGCAGGCTACAAGCCCACCCGACTTTCAAGAACAATGGGCAAACTAACTTTAACAACCTGATTGGGCAGCTTGTTTCAACCATCTTCAACCCCATTACTGAGAAAGAATGTTGCAATTTACTCCTGCTGAGATTAAATTTATTCCCATGTTGATCCATTCTTACTCTGTTGACTTCATTTATGCAAAAATCTAACAGTGCTCTGAAGTTGAACCAGGCCAAATAGTGATGAGATTTGTGATACTTTTCCCTAAAATGCTTCAAAAATATTCTTCAGAGCGACCAAATTATTGATGTGATGATTCCCTCAATCCTTCTATATTTCAGCAAATGCTTTCTTAGGTACTTTATTATCTCTGCAGGCTAGACTATAACAATATTTGAGGCATCACATCATTAGAGGCAGGTCAGGACAGGTGAGGCAACAGACACAGGTCTTCTTAACAAAATGAAATCTGATTGCTCCTTTGAGCACACAATGATATGAGCAGACTTTAAAGTGTCAACACTGTCCATACCTAATTAGAGAATACAATTAACCGCGTCAAAAAATTATTTCGACATCAGCATGAGTACTCTGAATACAATGCATCAATAAAAGAAAAACAAAAATAGCACGATACAAAAAAATACAATCCACGGATGCCTTCATACCGAAACAAAGAATGAAGCTTCAAGGTAGGACCAAGCCGTTGGACTATACCCCAATGCGCGGCCCACGGCTAACGACGTACCGGCGTCCAATGGCTTGTCCGCCAATTTTGCCGCAAGATGATAGTTCAAAGGCGGCCAGATAATCTGACCTTGAAAATTGTAGCTACCAGCTTTGAAAATCTCTTCAACAGTACTTCACCTACGTAAGTTACAATACATCAGGAAAAGAAAAGCAAAAAGTAACACCATACAAAGATTGTTTTAAGTGTTTTGCGTTCTGAAAGAGCTCAGTCTTAACGAATACATAATACGGCTACTTAAGAACACAAGCACTTGCATAAAATATGAGACAGCATGTCTTCATCATTTCTCCCAGAATTACACAAAAAGCATATCACCTGATATAGCAAAGGCTGCAATCGCGATGCCATAATGACTAGGATAGCGAGTAGGGTCATCGGCAGGTAATTTTGAATTCACATCTGCTATTGTTTCGATGAACGCATGTTGCCGAAATATCAACCCAACTATATCTCCTTCTGGTTTTCCTTCGAGGAATAATACCATTCCTACTGTCTTATCTGAGTCCTTCACCTACAGAAATTCGGGCATATGGGGATGCAGGGCCCCGTTCGATCCGTCGCTAGCACTGTTATCAGCTGGAACGCGTGACGTCATGCGTGCTGATGGTGCGTTTGATGTGTAGGCTGACGGGAAAGTTTTTTAACTTTGCTTTCCCTTCTACTACAGACCACAGACTAAGGCCCTGTTCGATCTGGTGTCAGCACTTTACACTTTTTCAAGCACAACCTTGATTCCTTGCTTATTTACAGCCAGCTGGTTGGTAAACGTGATCAACTGATGGCTGATGATTATGTAAACTTGCCTGTCAGCATGGATGATTTAGGAAGATTAACATTAGCATAGACCTGAAAAATTTGCACATGCAACTGACCTATGACGCCATAATTACGCAATAAACTTGCCCCCGAAACATGTTCATAGCAAACAGCGCGATTGCCTCTTCCTCTTTCCCGCTTCCGGCATAGCAGGTTATTCCAACCATAAAAAAATATGTTGCAATGGCAGCTCACTGCACTGGCTTTCCGACCAAATTTATTGCAGCACTCCTCACTCCCTAAATCCGAGGGTGTGTGTCGTTCAGAAATTTCATTGCGAAATGCGTGTTTTGGGTCATTTTCCCATGGTTTTCTCTTCCCATGGTTACACTATGTTAATTGAGCATAACATGCCAAAAACGCAACACCCTTACAGCCCTAACTGACGAGCTAGTGGTGCAAAACAAAGATGGGTGTGTTGTTTGTCATGATAGGGTGTCAGCAGTATACGACTTTAAATTTGTGAAGTATATATAAGGACTAATACAATTCGCCATAATGCCTGAATACAGGGGCAGATCTCGGATTTCGTCAAGGGGGGAGGGGAGGGTACGCATCGTTGTAAGACTCCCTAAATGTTAGGGTGCCTCCAAAAGGTCCTTGCATTCCGGCCATCAAATTTCAAGTTTCTTAGTATGCTATCTTGTATGCGGGAGCCTATCTTACTGTGCAGAGCCCTAGAAAGTTACATGTACTACGTATGCGCATATACGCAGCTTATTCATTTTCTCCGGACTACATTCTGTTATTCTGATGCCAAGCTGGGGTACTCTCGTTTGCTCAGGGGCCCTTTACATGGGTCTCGGTTAACCTACTGACACACTCGCGGCATGTTCAGGGGCCCTCTTCATTGGTCTAGAGCGCTTCCAATCCTCTGTCAAATGTTCAAATGTTTAGAGCCCTACGCTCTTGTCAGGGGCCCATCTGATAGCCTGCTTGGGCACACTCACTGGGGGACCTACGCGATTGTGGGAGGCGGGGGGGGGGGGGGGGCTATCTGATAACCTGCTCGGGCACAGTCGATCGTTCGAGGCCAACTTCATTGGGTCTTGGGCACGTCCAAATTGAATGGGGCCCCACGCTCTTGTCGGGGGTTCCCCTCTGTTCGCTTCATCGGTTACACTTGATTGTTCGGGGGCCCTGCACATTGAGTCTTGGTGTTTGAATTTACGGCCCTGCGCTCCTATCGGAGTCATCTGATAATCTGTTCGGGTACTGTCCATCTTTTGGGGGCTCTCCGCACTGGGTTTTGGGTATTTCTTGTTTGAATGGAGGGCCTTACGCTTTCGTCGGGGCTCTATCTGTTAACCTGCTCTGGTGCACCCCATTATTCGGGGCCTCCCACATCATGTCGTGTGTATTTAGTATTTAAATGGAGGGTCCTACGCTCCCGTCGGGAACCCCATCTGTTAACTTACTTGAGCACACTCGTTATGCGGGGGCCCTCCACATTGTGTCTTGGACACTTCCTACCTGAACGGAGGGCTCTACGCGCTTGTCGGGAACCTACCTGGTCGCCTCCTCGGCCACGCTGGAGTGTTCGAGGGCCCTGTATGTCGGGCCTTGGTGTTTGAATTTAGGCCCCTACACTCCTGTCGAGGCTATCTGATACTATTCTCGGGCACACTCGATCATTCGGGGGCCCTCTACATGGGGTCTTTGGTGTTTTCTATTTAAAGGGAAGGCCCTACCCTCTTGACGGGGACTGTTTATATTAACCTGCTCTGACACATTCTATCACTCGGGGGCCCTCTACTTTTGGTCTTGGTGCTTCCTATTTGAATGGACGTCCCCACGTTATTGTTGGAAGCTTTATCTGTTGATCTGCTCTGGCACATTCTATCACTCGGGGGCCCTCTATATTGGGTCTTGGGTGCTTTCTATTTAAATGGACGTCCCTACGTTCTTGTTGGGAGACTTATCTGTTAACCTGCTCTGGCACACTCGATTATTCGGGGCCCCCTACATTGGGTCTTGGGTACTTCCCATTTGAATGGAGGGCCCTACACTCTTAGCGGGGGCTCTATATGCCAGCCTGCTCCGACACACTTAATCGTTCGGAGCCCTACACATTGTGTCGTTAGTATTTCTTAGTTGAATGTGTGGCTCTGTGTTCCTGGCAGGCCCCATCTATTAAGCTGCTCGGGCCGGCGGCGGATGCAGAGGGCGGCTGAACGCAAGAGACCATGCCCCATTGGACCATGCCGAGAGGACCTGAAGGCACCTGTAGACGACCAAAAACAATTGCTAATAAAAGTAAAGAGTTCATAAGCAGACGAAGTTAACACGCACTCGAATGGAGGGTCAAATTGACCCCCCCCCCCCCGAAGGTTTTTCCAGAACGGCTTCCGAACGACGCGGCGCAGCTGCGCCAAATTCTAGATTGCTGCAGACAATTGAATAACGAATCGTTTGGCATGAACAATTGAGATGTATTCTGTAAGTTCACTGACCTATGGCGGGTCAAAGTCAGGCTATGGTTTCAGCGAAGTCAATTTCTATGGAATCGTTCAATCTGATGCAACGACGGAGTGTTAGACGAAGCCATACATCTCTGAGATGCTTTCTTAGGCAACACAAACATTGAGTGAGCAAATTAAGTTGACCTAAGTTCAGGTATAAAGGTCAGACCAAAGTCAAAACCAGCCTGCTTTATTACTCTAGGGCTTGCTGTATGGGATAGTTTCTAGTGCTTATTTCAAATTTATTGATAGCACGAACCGCATTATACATTTGCAATGAACTTCTCAGAGGTCAGAATAGGTCACTGACGTCAAATAACCCAGGCCAGCATCTTTGTTAAAGGGATATACTGTCTGGCGCAATCTTTGTCGCTTATTCAAATGCAAAACCCAACGCAGTCTTGTATGCTTTTGGTCACCATAACCTTCAAAAGGTCAGACAAGGTCACTGATCTCAGATGAGCATGTGACCTTTTTCTTAGAAAACGCTATCTAGGTTCTGAGGGCACTTTGGAGACCAGCCTGGAATTTGACCTTATTTGACCTTATTTGACCCGAAGGTCATAAACTAGGAACCTCAGTCTTTAACCTAAGTGAGTTTGCGTATACGTCAACACGCCCTGTAAATTTGGTGTATTTAGCTCTCTTAGTTCCCGAGATCTCAGGGGGGTCAAATTGACCCCCACCCGAGCGAAGGGTAACTAGCCGGCCACCCGGGTGCGTGTCAATGCTTTGCTGGTTGAGAACGTGTTGCTTGCGGGAAATTTGGGGGCTCATTACGCTGTCTACAGGCATTATGCTGTTGATTACTCTGACCCAATGTGCCCATTGCCCGGATTAATCTGATCGCTAGGGAGCTTTCCACGTTTCCCTTGATCTCTTTGCATTTTCTCGTAGGGCCTAACGCTGTCGTGACGCTATCTGCTTCCACACCTGGACACTCTTGGTCGGTGCAGGTTTTCCTCCACGGACTCTTCACATTTGCCCGAAAGGCTCTATACGCTTTTTCAGGGGCCCCATATACCAGGGTACATTCAGTTGCTCAGGGGCCCTCCACGTTAGTCCCGGGTTATTTTCACTTGCTCGGAGGGTCTTGTGCTGTTGCTGAGGCGCTTAATAAGGTAAGACACCGAGACACTCGATGCGTGGGGCCCTCTACGTTGATCGATGACTCCTTCCCTTTGATCTCATTCGCTCCTATCGAGGATTTTTCTGTTAGCCTTCTCGTGCATTCTTGATCGCACAATGGTATTAACTCATGGCCCTGGACAATTCCCTTTGCTCAGATGGTCTTTAATGTGCTGTGATCGGAGCCTTATATGTCAGCCTGGCGGGCCACTACCGATCGTTTGGGGGTCCCCCACGTGGGTCTTGGTTTCTTTTCTGCTTGGTCTGAGGGCCCTATACTTGCTGACGAGAGTCACTTTGTTGGCATCTTGCGGTACCCATGGTCGCTCAGTTTCCGTCCTCTTTGGTCTTTGTGCCTTCGCCTTAGAACAGCAGTCGGATATACGCAGGTGAATTTTTACGCGCAATCGTTGAACGTAGTTTTACGTGCTGCCGACATCGTATGCGCCATTTCCATTGGCTATTGAGTGCGTGACACTTATTATTAGACTAGTGCATCACGTTTTTAACGCCTTTTGAATGCTAGGATATTTTGTACCACTTTATAACAAAGGAAAAATTCTGCACGGGCCATCAGCCATCAGCTGATTACATCGCCCAGCTGCCTAGCCGTAAAAAAGCTAGGAATCAAGTCCGTGCCTGGTTTTGCTGGTTGTTACCAGCCAACTCCAGTCAATTTTGCCTGTTGTTCCGAAATACTTAGCCTCAGAATTACAGGACTTAACGTGATCTGTAGAACATGAATGAGCTCGATGTATATTAGGGTATGTCCTCGATAGGGTTAATCTCTTGGTATCAGCTGAGACAAAGTTTTTCCTTGGCACATGGGTGAATGATAAATTTCCAGGCCTGTTGCACCGTAACAATATTGGTATTTATCAGTCGAGAGGAGGTTTTCCTACCTGGGCCGAGAAAATCATCTTTCAATACTAGTGGCATCTATTATAAATAGCGACACCATCTATGGACAAGCCTCTTTCCTTTTTCTATGCTACCCACACCTGACGGATTAAATGCTTCTAAGTTGATTTTAAGTAACCGTCAGTTAAGTATGGAGCCTATATCAGGAAGGATATCAACGAAAATTTTCTTAACTGATAATAAATTAACTTTTTATGAAAAATGTTGTTAATTGGTAACGTACCAAAATGGGCAGTTATCAGAATGTTCCCGCAGAACGCAGAAAGTTGAAGGTTACAGCTGTTTACGCATCATTGTGATATTGATTTGCAGTTTATGCGCTTGTATGGGATATAAGAGGGTACAAGTTTGGTTTGCCGGTATTCAAACGTTCCTTTCGAGTAACTACTTGGATAAGCATGCCGAAGGCCACGCGGTCACGTGCAAACCATTTCGTGATAGGTCACCCGGCGCCGCTGTCCCACCGACTGCCGACTAAGGGGAAGGCTTAGCTTACATCAGATGGCTAAGCGAATCAAACAAGAATCCCACTAATACCGTGTTCAAGACCGTGGCGGCAGAGATCAGTGAGCTGTGGACGAACGAAGGGATCCCCGTTCATGACATAAAATACGTCACAAAAGATATGAAGAGGGATTGCCATGAACCACACAAAGCCATCAGCAAAAAAAAACG
Organism: Pollicipes pollicipes; assembly: GCF_011947565.3. Taxonomy (NCBI): domain Eukaryota; kingdom Metazoa; phylum Arthropoda; class Thecostraca; order Pollicipedomorpha; family Pollicipedidae; genus Pollicipes; species Pollicipes pollicipes. Next base: position 164,632 of record NW_023596549.1, on the reverse strand, counting down.
AAAAAGGAAAGAGGACAGAACATCGTCGTTACCGCGAAGTTCAATAATCTTCTCGACATCGCAAAATGTAAGTACCAGTCCCAGCGCAGCTGCAAATGTCCAGCTGCCTACAGAGTGCCGGAAGAAAAGGTTGCTTTCTTAAAAGACCAACGCATGCACCGGAGGCCTTCCCTGGGGATATGTGACTGGGCTACGACTGTGGCTAAGGAGGCTCACGAGATCCGAGGGATGGCCAGACAGCTCCAAGAGCGTCTAGCTCAGCCGCCAGTGGGGCGGTGTCTGCTGCTAAACCTGAGTCACCTCCCCCGCTGGCTGCTGAGCCCATGCTGCCTGCTGAGCCAGCGCTGGCTGCTAGTGCTGAATTCGAGCCTGCTCCGGGACCGAGTGGTCTCAGCGCTGGCGAGTCAGCCGAGAGTGCGGAATCTGGCACGGCTTCGCGCATGGTAGAAAGTGGCGACGACGCCGATTTCTTTGTTTCGGATGAGGCTGCTGTCAGAGCAGATCGTAACTTTAACGATCTCACCAACACCGCTCTTGCGGTTGACCGCTACAGTGTCTCGAACCGGGCGGCTGCTGCCATCATCAGCGCCTTTCAACAGGACGGCAGAGGAGGACAGGCTGCTTTAGATGTAGATCCTAATAAGATCTGGCGCGCAAGAGACAGAGCGAGAAAAGAGGCGGCCCCTCAGAATGCGGAATCAATCTACGAGTCAGGTTGGACTAGTCTTCACTTCGATGGCCGCAAAGACAGAACCTGCATGGCACATAGCCACGTGAATGTCGTCAAAGAACACGTGGTTGCCATCGCTGAGCCAGGCAGCCGCTACGTGACTCACTTCACGCCCGGGTCCGGCCGCGCCCTGCACTTGCTCAACGAGCTTCACTCCGTGAGCCAGCAGTTTGACGGTCTCGTCAAGGTCCTCGGCTACGACGGCACGGCCATCATCACAGGGACGACAGGTGGAGTGTGCCGGCTGTTTGAGCTGGTCACTGAGTCACCCGTGCAATGGTTCATCTGCCAGCTGCACGGAAATGAGCTGAATTTACGTCCCCTGCTGCTGAGTCTGGACGGCACGACTGCGGGACCGAAATCTTTTTTCTGGACCCATCGGCAAGACCTGCAACGGAGAGGTCTGGAAAACGGACGTCGTGGCATTCAAGCCTGTGCCCGGGCATGTGTCAAGCCTGCCGGTCGACCTGGTCCAGCGGCTGGACACCGACCAGCAACTGCTGTACCTGCTGGCCTCAGGCGTACAAAACGGCTCCGTCCGGACCGCGACAGCTCGGCAGCGAAACGGACCCCTGAACCATGCTAGGTAAATATGAAAGCACGGGTTCTTCTAATTCCGGACGTTTTTAATTGCATTTGCGAGAAATATTATGCACATTGATAAGACAGTAATAATAGCCTTATTCCACGCAGAGTATCGAGGAAAATGGAATAATAGACATATTGACATTTCGGCGATATACCTTGACGTAAACCAAGCTACGTTATTAATACTGTCGCCAAACAAAACCAACGATATTGGTACTGTTTTGTCTTCGAATTCATAGCAACGAATATTGAAACTTTCTCATGCATCATCTGGCATTTCATGTACTGATCGTTAAGCACTTACTCATTACCATGTGTTGTGGCATAGTATGTCGTATCATTTACTCGTTGGTTCATGCTTACGAGTATACTTGCTGATAAGTGTTGCCGTTGCGTTAAAATTGAAATAATTTTTGCATGACCTGGTGCTCAGTTCGGGACAAATTGTTTTAACTGTTCTGTAACAAATTGTTTTAACTGTGGCCGCTCGCCTGCTCCGAGATACATCTCCACCAAGACTTCCAGCAGGGCTATATAGGACCTCGTCCAGTACGTGGTTGGCCACCATGTGCCGGCGTGGTTCTTCATTCGACAGAACAGCAGCTGTGACGTGGGCTCACGCAACCTGTTCCGAAGCATCGCGCTGCCCGCGAGCTGCCGCAGCGCACACGGACCACGGTGCAGCCAGTGATCCAGCGCAACGGGTGCTGGGCCCATCCGGAACAGCTGCTGCTGGCCATGGTGGCGGACGAGGACGTGCGGTCCGCGAACAGGCGGTTCAAATCATCAGCGTCGCGGGTGAGCAGCAAACCGAGGGGCCCAGGATCTTCGCAATCCCAAGCTTTCAACTTCGAAGCCGTGAGCTACACGGAGCTGATCTGGCGCGAACCAGTCACGCAACCCCCACTTTTACGAGACATCAGTGACGGCGAGCTGCGAGGCATAGTGCACGCTTCATTGCCCATCCCTCCTTATCCGGTTCATACCCAGGCGATGGAGAAGGCCGTGCGCACAGTCACCGAGGCATGTTCGGCGGTGGTGGGAAAAGAGGCGCGGCATGGCCTCATCACGGCCAAGCTCATGCACCCACATATTCACCCCACTGTTTTACTGATCACAGAGCAGGGTCCAGATAAGGAATATGTAACAGAAGAGTCTTCGTTTTGTCTCTTGGTTTTTTAAAGGCAAAACTCCAGTTCTATGGTTTTTGTCACCCTGTCTTTGCCTGTTAGTATTTTAAGCTTTCGAATTTTTTTCCGCCTAAAATGCTGCGACAAATCTTATCCCTAACAAAGCAGCCGGCGAAATCTAGGCGCATGAGAATTCAGACGCACTATGGGTCATCGCCTTGCATTCAAAATTCTGACCAGCCCATGTCGTGTTTGTATTTTGACATCTACACTGTTGGGATAGATGCCTACTCAATGACCCAAAATGCCTATGCGCTCGTGGAATTTTACGCCTCCAGGGAAAGCAATGTTCAAATGGATGAATAATCGTTGGAAGCTGGAAAGGCTTCTTTGCTGAATGACATGGATGAGCAGAATGGCCAGGATCGCGCACCAGAGCGAAAGAGCTGTAGATGTATTCTAGCCAGCAATGACATTTAATTATCTCCAAAATATGCTATGTGAATTAAGAGCAGACAGCGGTCTCCGTCTCTACCCTCCCCCCTCCCCCCTCCCGCGGTCAGCGGGCTTGCCTCCCAGAACAAGGTCCTGAGGTATATCCTGAGCTTGCCCCTACTTTTTGAAACGTTCCTACGCCTATGTAGCGTACAGAACCTTTCGGGCGAATGGAAAGCATTTATGGAAGGACCCTGCATGACAAGAGTGCCCCGGCACGCCAGCAGAACGGGCCCAGCAACAGCGCAGGACACTCCGAGCAAATGCAAAAAATCGAGAGCAACATAGGAGGCTCGTTCACAATCAAATTAACCGTTCAGGTAGGCATAAAGGGCTCGGAAACGGCGTGGGAACTTTGGATAGCGTAAGAAGTTTTAAAAACTCCTAATGCCCCCCCCCCCCTTCCAATTAGCGGAGAATAATTTGTGTCGAGATGTGGGTACTTCACTTTTTCTTGCAACTGTTCTTGTTCGCCTGGAAACCTGGAGGCGGACAGTTTCGTTGCGTTTTGTACACAAAACTTCGTCTGTTCAGCCGGTTATGCGTTCCTCCGGAGCTTATGGGCCCCTTCGGGGCCCAATGGGGGGCATGGTCCCATGCCCTCCCCCTCTGGACTCGCCCCTGCCTGAGCATCATGTTACGCCCTTCAATGCCCTTCTCTCCTTCTTGCGCTAAGGTTATAGGCACTTAAAGAAAGTGTCCCACATGTATACAAGGTTTTGAACTGAAATAGTCATCTTGAAGACCTTTCGGTGCTGTTCACAATCTTGTCCGTTTTAAGACCTAAGTGCTTATAGTTTCTGAGCTACACACCCGCGAAAATGGCGAAAGGTATATCGAGGAGAGTATTTCAAAGATACGTTGGCACTCATGAAGTCATAATAACGTCATTCAAGTCCTGCCTTTCCATAAGCCATGCGACGATCAAGGCCAAGAAAATATGATTATCGAAATGTTTAAGTGTGGCGTTCGTGAGCGCAATGTCCAGGTAAAACGGCTGTCAATTGGTTCTCGATCAATGTTGTGCAAGGTACGATGACGTAATCGAACCATGACGCGTTGAGGAACATATTTACTAAACAGATAACTGTGCTGTCTAGAGCCGTCTTTTACGCTTCAAAGGTATACCGATAGCTATGAGTGAGCTTGTTCCATCGTATCTGATGTTTACTTCAATATCTTCAAATGTGGAACATACCCTTTAAGCGTGAGATTTACCGATGCAGGCAGCTTTGGGGGCTGCAGCCCCCACCCCCACCCCCAACATTTGAGAAAGTTTAACACTAGGCTTACGGCGAAGCAAAGCCTCCCAATCCTGGATAAACTCCCGCGTTGCCGTTACGCTACATCAAAGCCCTCTCCCATACATGTTTCCGCACGCCTCCAATTGTTTCCATTTCGCGTTGTGCATGTTAATGGATGTCGGTAAACAACGACAGGGGGACGTCCGACAGGGCAGAGAGCGGTATTCCAGGTTTCCAGTCTCGCACAGCAGTCGCGGCAGGCGAAGGCAGCCGTCGGCGGGCTGGCTCCCAGTATAACCGGCCGTCAGCTGAGCGGGGGTCGGGCGTCTCAGGGTGACTTGGCTTTTTGCCCGATGCGCGTCCTAACACGAACCGGTCTTGGTGTTTGATTCCTTTGTATGGCATGAAGAGGAGAGCTTCGGTCCCGTGATGCCGACATCAAAGAAATCGAAAAGCGCAAGTAAGATAAGCGTGATGAAGATGCTTGGCTTTGTTACACGCATCGCAAGGAATTTTCACGCTTGCGGTGAGCAAAAATGTTTTTTTCAGTGAATATTTTTAGTGGGGTCCCACCTTACTCATTGCGAAGTCCTGTAATCGCCCTTGCCTTATCCCAATTGCCTCAGATCTCCACTAGCAGATGGCCTGACTGAAGATAATGCGGGCCAGGCTCTTGACCTTGCCTGTTAGATGGCACCATGTTATCTTGCAAGATTGTCCTCGTTCTGTGTAACAGTCAGCTGTGTTCTTGTTTGCATCCATCCCGCCTAATCGATTGCATGTCTACACGGCATTCAACCAACTGAACTCGGATGCCGCTCGCAGTTATTGACGATAACTTTTACCGATAGCTTCATGTCAATATTTTCGTCCCAATTTCAGCGGGTCCAGTCATATTAAGGTATGTTTATTAATTTTGAGTCCTTAACCGGCATCACTAGACTCGTTACCTATGATGACTCTAAATTAGCAACTTAGGAACATGTCGCTCTCGATCTGATCAGCCTGAACGCATAACGTCATGTTCGTCAAAGCCAAGTTTTCGAGTTCACACTATCACTCTAGGCCCCAGCATAAGCACCAGCGTCTGCAACTCACAGAGCACCGCCTCATCCGGTGCGCCGCAGGCAGGAGCATGCGATCCGCTCCACAAGCTGACATCTGAGGCAGTCGTGCCCACCTCGACCCCGTCAGCTGTGACGACGCCCCTCAGACAACAAGCCGAATTGACTCGTTCAGCGCATCACGGCTGATTGCGGGCCGTCGTGCGCGGGCGCCGCCGTCCGCTGAGACGCAGTCAGCTGCAGCACCATGTGGCGCCCGGGCCTCGACCGCACCCTCCCGCCGCGGGCGGCCGGCGTGCTGCTGCTGCTCGCGACGGCAGCAACGACGCAGCTCCCCTGTCAGGAGAAGTACTTCTCGCTGGGCCGACCGCCGCGCGGCGCGCCTTTCGTGGAGGACGCGCGCCGCGTGGGCCTCTGCCAGCGGTACCACGGCGCCGACTACTACTTCACGCTGTTCGACACGCGCTACCGCATCCCCGTGTACTCGGCGTACGTGCCGGCGCCGGAGCCGGCCGACGGCGCGCGCAGCGGCAGGCGTCGCACCGGACGCTGGTACGTGGAACACTCCCTGGCCGAGGACAGCAACGGCACTCAGGTGAGATGACCGCGCTAGCGGGGAGGAATGCCAGGGCTGCGTAAAATAGCGCACCATCTGGCTTGAGTAAATGCGAATGCTAAAGAGGTTTATCAGTTGTGCAGCTGCGGAGCTTCGGTGCCAGTTATCTCCGACCAAGGCTGTGCGGTTGGTGTCTGCCGGCCGATTGTCGATTCTGTTCGGGGACTAAAGCGAGCGTGTCGGCCTGATGACAGAGTCTGAGTCTGTCCTGTCGTTGAGTATTGTATCATAACACGAAACCCCACCTTGCTGTTGCCTTTTCAAGCAGACGCTGCCTTTACCTTGCCCATGATTTTTTAGCCTGAAAGACTTAATAAGTCACAAATAGATAAGCAATGTTGTTAAATACCCTCTGAATACGCGACATTATTTCCACAGATTCTCACTGAGTTAACTCACTACATATAAAACTTCCTGGCCATGGGAACAGCACCTACACACACGTAAAAAAAAACTGCGCAATATCATAGGCGCCATGTTCACGAAGTAATAAAGCTGCGAAAGACGGGCCCGGGCTCGAGCCGTTTTTTGTGCACAGTGATCCTGTATCTGGCACGCTCGTCGCCAGCCTCGCAGCGCCTCCTCTGTCGTCTGTGGACAGGGTATGGACCAGTGGCCAGGCTCCAGAGGCCGAGTGTCACGCCGCATGCGGGACCAGCTGCCACGCCTCCAGGCCGTCGACGACGACTACGCCGAGTCGGGCTTCAACCGCGGCCACCTCAACCCCAACTTCCTGCAGGACGGCAAGAATCCGCGCCTCGCCACCTTCACCCTCACCAACGCCGTGCCTCAGGAGCCTTGCTTCAACCAGGGCGCGTGGAAGCGCGCCGAGCAGCTGTTCGATGATGTGTTCGTCACGTTCTGCTACGCCCGGAACGGTTCGCTGCACGCGCTGACCGGCGCCGTGCCGAACTACCCGGCTGAGGAGAGTGACCTGAGGACGACTCGGACCATATCCTGCGGCGACAATGAGGGCGGCTGCAGCGTCTGGAGGCCCCAGCACGAGGAAGACATGTACCACAGGTTAGACTGAGTTCCAGGACGAGCACCGCGGTGTCGTCTAAAGACGTGTACCACAGGTTAGACTGAGTTCCAGGACGAGCACCGCGGTGTCGTCTGAAGACGCTCAGACGTGCATAAGGCTTCGGGGAAATAATAATTGCAACGATTAAAAACTGAAAGCAGATATAAGTCGCTGGCGCTTAGAAGAACACCTTTGCAACGTAAAATCGTGTCAATTAACTCCAGGCAGTGTCCCTGAGCATAGGTCAAAGCCAATTCCTTGGCCATCATCATGGAACACCGGCCTGAGGCGTCGGTCAAATTCCCATGACATGTCGGAGCCCTGTCTTTAAACCGCAAGAGGCTGCAACACCCTATTTCGGGCTTTCTTGTCTGGCGTGTGATGCACGTGGCGTCTTAGGAGCTGAGTTTTAGGAATTCTGTCGCATACAAGACCTGGTCCTTGGACCTGGCAAGGAGAGAGTATCACAATACCTGTATGATGTGGATGATTTGTTAGGAAACGGGTACCAAGAGCCTCTTTAATTACTCGATGTTTCTGGAAATAAGGTACCGCGAGCAATCTGGAGACAGTATTTCATTCCTCAAAGACATGTTTTCAAAGTCCGGGCCCCTCAGCAAAGTGCAAAGACACTTCATTCAAGGAACACATCCCCTCTGCAGGGTCAACATTCCGTCCCGGATGTGGACGGCGGCCTGCTGCCGGTACATGGAGGATGGCCGCCAGATGGCGCTGCCCTACCTGCACTGGGGACTGAACGCGCGCGACGGCATTGCTCACCTCAACGTGGGCGGCCACGAGCTGCGCCACTTCGAGCTGCAGCTACGCGAGTGGCACTACGCAGAAAGCGGCGGCGGCGTCTCGCTGTTCGCCGACGGCTGCTGGCCGGCCGGCGGCGCGGGCCGCGAGCCGGCGCAGGAGGCCGAGGTGCGGGCCGCGCTGCAGCACGAGGCCGCCGATGACCCTACGCTACATGTGGGCGGCGACCTGCGCGAGCCGCCCACCGCCGCGGCCCAGCCGCCTGCTGACCATCGAACTCCGCCAGGAGCTCGACCCACTGCTGCTCCACGCCATGGGACGCCAGCGGCGCGTCCAGCAGCTGACCAACCGTATCTACGGCCTGCTGGCCACCGGCCGCTACTTCGTGAAGTGCGTCGACCCGCTGGACAGCTACGTGCACAGCCACGAAGCGAACAGCGCGCGCACGCACCACACGCTCGCCAGCCCCTACTGCTCGCTCTCGATGAGCTACGAGCCGGACGACCCCATTCCGGACCTAAACGCGCTCCAGCCGCCGTTCCCGCTGCCGGAGTCGGCCTCGCCCCGCGGCGCCGCCGCGTGCGGCGAGCCGGTCCAGCTTGCTGCGACGGGCACTCTCCATCACGCCGACGCCGTGCAGCCGGAGGGCGGGCGGGGGCCGTGCGAGCTGCGCCCTGGAGGTTGAGCAGCTGATGTTCCTGTCAGCCACGCTGCAGGCGCCGGGTCTCGGCGCCGGTGACTACATCGACGTGTACGACGGGCTCAGCTGGCTGCTACGCTGTGAACGACACGTCGCCGCGCCGCCTGCTGACGTCGCACCACCAGCTGGTGCTGCGCCTGTCCTCGCGGAGCGTCGCCTGGACGCTCGAGTACGCCGCTCACGCCGGCGCGCTGGCCAGCGGCGACACGGTGCTGCTGGTCGACCGCGAGACATGCGTTGGCCTTACCTACCCGCACCGGCGCCGTGGCTGGCCGCATGTGCGCTTCTACGCTAACCCGGGCGGCGCCGCGCGCCACCAGATGCTGCTGGACGGCGCGCCGCAGGGCCACATCGTCGGCAACGGTGCGCGGGTGCGACTGCGCACCGCACACACCACGGACGCGTCGTACGACATTCTGTACAGCTCGTACACGTCCAACATCTATTACGACCGGTTCGACGACAGCAGCAAGCAGCTGTGGCGGGTGGGCGGGCTCCCGCGCCACGGTGGCCAGATCACGTTAGAAAACGTGCGGTTTGACAAATGGTACTTGGCCTTAAAGGACAGCGTGACGGACGACGGGGGAGTGTTCAAAGGGAAGTTGTGCACCAACCACAACAAGTGGCTGGTCTACAAGCTGCCAGCTACGATCAAGGTCGAATACGGGTCGGAGATTCATGGGTTCGAGACAATGGTGCGCAACGCTTGCGCACCAGGGGAGAACAAGCCACTCTGCACTGTGTGAACAGAAATGCACAATGGTTCGCGAAGAAGGCCGCAACGGAATAGTGTTCAGTATCTCTGGCAGACTGGTGCACAGTTGTACCATGGTTCAGAGGTGTAAGGTTAGAAAACCAGTCGGGGGCCCAAACTTGATTAACCAAGGGTATCTAACCCTAATGTTGACTAACCAAAGGTATCCCCGAACACTATTATCTTTCCAGTCTGTGGTCATTTTATTTTGCTACAAGTTCAAGACTCAATTCCTATTTTTCTCATGTTAAAGCATTCACTTGTTGGGGTTATATGAGAGAACAGAAGCTGGTCGTGAGAAAAGGATCACCTCTGCACATAATTCCAACTCTGGGTTTCTCACTCCCCTGAATGACAGCCTGCTTACGCTCCCGTACACAGAGACTGTTTACCACGCAGGCCCGATTTATCACGACTGTCCGGTTGACTGTATGCACGAACAACCTGACGAGACCAAGGTTCATTCAAATACGCACGGCTATAAACAAGAGGCACCAGGGTACCGCTGCATCATATGGGGTCGGTCTGACGCAGGCTGACTTTGTATCATTCCGTGTAGCGGTATGCTCTTGGATGTCTCCCAAAAAAGTTATTACGAAGCGTGCAGTTATTAGTTTATGGAGATCTACTGTTTTGCAGAATGCGACTAGATAACAGAGATTGATTACTGGCGACAGGCGGCTCCCATACGGCGCATTACACCTGCTATTTTCTGGCTCGATTTACGCGTCATCCATGAAGCAATAAACGGACGGCTTAACGCACCAACGTTTTCGTCGCCAATTTCTTTCTCAGTTTGCAATACAACGGGTAAATTCCTCGACAAAATAACACATCCGGTACAAGGTGGCCCGGTGCAATAACAGTAACATGTGCACCAATATATATACATATGCATGTTCGGCGGTGAGCGTCTCACGAGTGTCAAGTCATGTGCACGACCTCCGTCTTGCCATACGGTGCATGGGTAATCTCGCAATGTAATAATCATGAATAATCATGAGTTTATTCCGGTTTCCGAGAATGCACTGATGAATGCTTCACCCCGGCAATGCGGCTGATAACGCTCCGTCGTTCAGTTGGGTTCAGTCCGGCAGCGGTGCGCCGCGCAGGAGTATTCTGCAGCCAACGGAGCGTTCATGGGTGAGGCACGGACGTCTGGGCCGGGCGTTCAACGCAGGGACTGAATGACCCGCTGCGCAGATTCGCCTTCTTTACATACATCTTGACTATTTTGGGGCGGATACTTGCATAGCCTTTGCAAATGCTTTTACACGACTTCCTCGCAGAAGGAGCGCCCGTCCAACGTACAGTGACCTTGTTTTGTTCACGCGGAACAGCGCCTTCGTTCATCTTTAAGCAGTCTCCCTCCAACACTGAAAAACAGGCAAACCTGTCGAGAGTTCTCAAAGCCTATCGGGAGGGGGGGGGGGGGGTCGATCTTACCTCTGTAGAGAGCCACACTTTGCAAGAACTGCAAAGGGGTTCTTTTCGTCTCGTGTCGTTCTTTTTTGGCCAGGTTCTCAGCGTCAACGCAAATTATCTCGCCTAAGAATGCTTGATTTTCTCTGTCACCGGCCAATGGCTACATATATATATATATATATATATATATATATATATATATATATATATATATGTCAAGAGAGACGCGTCGCTTTACCATGGAGCGCGTTGCTCTACTATGGAATACGTCATTCAATTGTGGATGCGTTGTTCTACTGTGCTGAGTTCCGACGACACGACATTGTGCTGTGACGCGTTTCCGGCGTATGCAGATGGAGATGCGTTGTTTTACTGTGGAATGAGTAAATCTGCTAAGATGCGTCGTTCTGTTGTTCCTATACATATGCGCCATTCTGTTGGGCTACGTTGTAACCACACTTGTTTGTGTTATTACGCTGATCTGAACGTTTTTGTTTTGTCTCTGGTGGGCTTCGATAGAGATGTAGAAACATATATATACATACATATATATATATATATATATATATATATATATATATATATATATATATATAGCCATTGAACATTCTCGAGCGAGATAACCTACACTGATTCCGAGAACCTTGCAAAAAACGTCCTCATACCAAGCAGACACCTGGATGGTTTCTGAGAACTCTCGAGGGTTTCAACCCTTTTTCAGCCATCACGTTGATTAACTTGCAATATACGACCATGCAATATGTTTTTACATCTCCATCGAAGCCCACCAGAGACAAAAACAAAAACGTTCAGATCAGCGTAATAACACAAACAAGTGTGGTTACAACGTAGCCCAACAGAATGGCGCATATGTATAGGAACAACAGAACGACGCATCTTAGCAGATTACTCATTCCACAGTAAAACAACGCATCTCCATCTGCATACGCCGGAAACGCGTCACAGCACAATGTCGTGTCGTCGGAACTCGGCACAGCAGAACAACGCATCCACAATTGAATGACGTATTACATAGTAGAGCAACGCGCTCCATGGTAAAGCGACGCGTCTCTCTTGACATACGATGACGGCAAAAACCAAAACTTTCAAATCAGCATTGCAAACAAACTTGTATAGCCATGACACAGCGCAATAGAACTACGCATCTCAATCAGAACGACAGAACGTTTTCCACAGCAGAACGACACATCCCGCGGCAGTACGACACACGACATAAGATCGTGTTCCAAAATCAGCCACAAGACAAAGCCGCGTCAACTATCAATGACGCTTCAGCGCCTCGCGCACTCACTGGACCTGCGTGTCATCACTACCGATCGGCAAGCTCCCTTGTGCCCTCTTCCCTTAAATCCCGCATTCCGGGCAGAGTCCAGCACGGCCCGGACACAACTACGCAATCACGCACCTGCAGCAAAAAGTGTTGCAGGAAGACGTGTGGCGGGTGGCGCTCGACCGGGCCCAGTGGTTGAGCGAAGAACTTGTATGATAACTCCTGCAGCAGAGCGGCCGCCACTATGCCCTGCACCTTCTCCACCGTCATCTCCTCCGCCTCCACGGTAAAGCGGCTTTCGGCCAGACCACAAGCCTCGGCTGCAGGTTGTTGTCCCCGACAGCTCGGAAACAGGTTATGTCAGCACCAATGTGTCCACAGCAGCCGCATCTGAGGAAAAGTCCCAACAGCAAGCTGCTGAAACCTGGATGTAATTAATATTTGACCTCAGCTCCAGCTTAGACATGAGCAGTTACAAGAGTTCACGATTGTTCGCTTGCCGTGGGGGTCGCGGGACGGCCGTGCGAGAAGGACAAGGTGGTAGCCAGGGGCAAGGCAGTAACCGGCTTATATTACGTGTGGCATAGACGCCACCAGCGCCACCAGGGTCGGGGGAGAGGACGACGCGCAATAGGTGCCGGGAGGACCGCTGCCTCCTCCCCCTCCCTCCCCCCCCCCCCCCGCCTGGCAGGCCCACGAACTCTATGCATTAATCCATAGCGACCAGATGAGCCACGATTCACGAGCCAGTGAGTCAGCGAGAGCCGGCTGAAAGAGCAAGCAAGAAATGCACGATGAATATTACTCCTGCGACAAAAAATAAAGATCCACCTCATTCCAGAAATGGGTAAATCACTCATCTGCATCAACACAGTACAAAATGACTGTACAGTTCTGCACGATGCTGTTGCACATTGAGTATTAATTATGGTGTTCACAGGCATAATGTATCAAATGTTGTTGCATTAATATATTTAAGTAACAGCTAATCAGGGACGGATCCAGAACTTTGCCGAGGGAGGGACCGCACTTCACTGTTGTGTTCCCGGAACCTGGAGCCAAACGTTTTACGAAATCGACTCTTATGCGTGTTATATATCCCGGACATGAGATTTCACCTGTGTGGCTTCTGGATCAACGCTCATGACGGATTAGCCCCTACAGCAACATCAACCCATGACGCAGTGCCTCAATATGTATCAGCCGTGTTACTGGAACTACTAATTTCGTTCAGAGCATCAGCTTGGAAAAACAGGCCGAAATTTTCTGGTCAGGGCCTGAATCACCCTTCCGGCCTGGCCCGGGGTATCCAGCAGCTGCCATTCTGGCGATACGGAGACCGTGCCTCCCTGGTCGATCTGGAGGCTCCCAGAGGGATACATCACACACTGCGCGGGTTCCCTCCCTGGTGCGACAAGTCCTGCGACCCGAGCACCTGGCCCTGGATCGACGCATCGGCCCCTCACTTACGCCAAGGACCCATTTCTAGCGCAGGAAGTCCAATAATTGGTACTGCGACATTCGGCTTATTGGTCGCTGGTTGAAACTGTCCGCAGGGGCCCTCGCTCCGTACTGTGACCTTTGACTCACACAGGATACCTCCACTATTTCAATGTGAAAGTGAAACCTTAGGCAGTCATTCCTCATGTGTCGTCACCGCGAAACGGTCCAGAACCAACGGCTGAGGCTTTTTTAATTTTTGAAAGTAGTTGTCATGTTCAGGAAATGTTTGGGAAAGGGCCCTCCTAGGGCTTGGACCGGCACGGAATCTACAGTTCGGTATCGGTGGTCTCAGTCAGCTGATAGAGGACCCTCACTGCCTCGGGGACACGCGATCAGTGCAACAGGCCGTATTACTGATACTTCAGAGTCAGGGCTGGGATACCTTGGATATGACCTACGGCCTACCCATCTAACTCTACGATCGGGTGCTTCGTTCGTGGGCCCCGTGAGTGTTGTTGAATGCTATGTGGCTTCTCTTGAACAATAAAGACTTTGGGCTATGTATGGTGCCCTGGAATCTGTCGTCACTTGAAATGAAGGCTTTGCTGCCCTTTGTGGTGTCCTCCGGAATTGGGTGCCTCTTGTAAATCAAGATTATGACGCCCCAAAAGGAGAGCCTTCGGTGCCCCGCGCCGAGTGGAGCTCATCCAGGATTTCGTCAGGGTGGAGTGCAAAATAAATTGTGTGCCTCTATATTTGGTACCACCCGAATCAAGACTTCGTGTTCCTTGGAATGTCCTCTTGAATTTGTTGCCTTTAGAGAACAAATGTTATGGTGCCCTTAATTCAATGCTTTGGTGCTTTTCGCCGCATGGCCGTCCAAGGGTTTAGTCAATGGAAGGACACGGGTAGACTGGTGTAACTTGGGATTTGGTAGCCTCTTGAAAAAAAGCTCTCGGGGGCCCGTTTGGTGCTAACTGGAATTTGGCGACTCTGAACAATAATTTGATGATGCCCGAAACGAAAGATTTTGGGGTTCCTCCACCGACCGGAAAAAAAAATACAGCATTTCGTCATGGTGAATGATAAAGCAACTGTGGTGCCACTGGATGTCAGTCTCCTTAGAAATAAGGACTTTGGGGCGGTTTAAATGGTCCGCTTTGATTTCGTGCCTCGTGAAAATAAGGTTGCGGCACCCAAAATGTCTCACTGAGAAATCAGAAGGAAAGAAAGCTCAAGAAAGAAATCAGAAAGAAAGAAGAATGTTTTCGTGCCCGGTCAACCTGTGACTTTGGTGCCTCTCTCGAGGCAGCCAAACCACGTTGGGCCCCAATGGGCAGGGCATGGCCCGATGCCCGCTCCCACGCAGGTAAATATACCACTGCCCTTGTGCAGGGTATTTGATGACGCAACATAAATATGGATACGGGGAGATGACAAGATGAAGCTGCCTGAGAAGACAGCAGAATATTCACCATTCAGCTGGTGGTCCCCGTCGTATTCTTCTCAGTTTGGCGAGAGCCCCAGGGCTGTTCTGTGTCGGCTGTCTCCGATCCTCGAGCCGTAAACTCGCAGAAATGTTGAGCCCGAAACAAAAAGCGTAAGCTTTCAAAACATTGGTCAAGAACCTGGTTACAACAGGAACCGCAAGGAACGAGTTTTGGGACAAAGTAAGATCGAACACACTTTTGGATAGCCCGCCTGTAAGACAACGTGTCTGCAAAGCACGAAACTCTTAGCTCGTAGCCTTGTGTAAATGACTGCTATTACTATTTGACCTGAACATGTTTGATGTTATGTTAACATGTGCCTGAGTGGCCGGCTGGATACCCTTCGCTCGGGTGGGGTGGGGGTGGGAGGTAATTTGAACCCCCTGCGATCTCAGGGACTAGGATTGCTAGAGACACTCAATTCACAGGGTGCGTTGACCTGTACGTGATCTCCGTTAGGTCAAATTTTGAGCCTCCTAGGTCATGACCTTCGGGTCAAATAAGGTCAAACAAGGTTATCTCCAAGTTGGTCTCCAAAGTGTCGTCAGAACCTAGATACCTGTTCTAAGCAAAAGGTCACATACTCAGCCAATGGAATTTGGTCATTCAATTGTTGTGCTGCCTAAGAAAGTATGTCAGAGACGCATGACTTCGTTTAACATTCGGTTGTTTCATCAGATTGAACGATTCCCTTCAAATTGACTCCGCTGAATCCTTTTCCTGGCTTTGACCTGCCGTAGGTCAGCGACCTTACAATGTACATCCAATTTTTAAATACCACACGACCCGCTATTCAATTGTCTACAGTTAAACAAAATTCGGCGTGGATACGCCGCACCGTTTGAAAACCATTCCGGAAAAACCCTCAGGGGTAGTTAACTGACCCCCACCCGAGTGCGTGTCAAGAATTGTAAATTGAAGTTAAAAAATATGCCTTGCGAATAATCTGTCAGAATCTCGTTTTGAACTGAAATTAGTACTAGGACCCTTGCCCTACGAGGGCGAAGTCCGTTGAACTTCTACTACGAACTTGATAACCATTGAAAATATCGAGTAAATTTGTCAGTGCCACCTCTGATATTTATACCATATGCAGTAGGTAGGAAGGTGCAAAAGCAGCCAATAATAGCGTATACTAATATCTAATGTTGCAATTTGGACAGCGCTGCCTGCTGCAAAAGTGAGGCCACATCGCACATCGTCACAATTCGGTTGACGGGGTTCTCGAGTGGACAGACATCAGTCGTTTTATATTTGTGGAAACACCGAGAGGCTCACCGAATATTTTGCCAAAACTGCACAGCTCCCTCGGAACACCACGCCTTCAGATATCACCACAATAGGCAACAACACGGCCTCCAGTGGCGCGATCGAGCCTGGCCCCGCAGCTTCCCCGCCCCGCTTGAGGCGCTTCTTGTCTCGTTTCCGGCCCCACTCGGCCTCTGGTCACCGAAGCCGTCTTTGCATGTCTTTGGTCGCGGAGCCGTGAAGCATGTCTTTGGTCGCGAGGCGCTGGCTCGCATTTACTGCCCGGTGGCCGAGAGGGTCGGCCGGCTGTCATTGCAGCCATCCTCCTCGCAGCAGTGGTTACAGGTGGTCTTGGTGACCCCGAAGCCGGTGGACTTGCAGTATGCGGCGCAGGAGTCGGGTGCAGGACCTCGCTAGCAGCAGCAGGATGCCGTTTTGCACGAACACGACTCCTGAAACGTGCGAGATGGGTCCTGTGTGGGTGATTTCCGCAGCCCTCAAGAGTGGTGCTTCAAGCTCCTGTTGCAGTTTGCAGTCGGAAGCCGTACGTACAGGGAAACAGACAATTTAGCATTGGTCTCTTCTAAAACAGCTCAGGGCGTCATCTATATTTGCACTTCACGCCGTACCTGATATAAAACAACTGCAGGAATGTTTTAATTGCCAAGAAACAGTTCAACATTTCTAGGTTTAGGTTGTATACCATTGCAGAACACAGTTGCTGAACGATCAATATTCTACTTGATGCAATTGAAAAAAAGTTATTGAGCAGCGAAAGCAAGAAATGTAAGAAAGAGCTCTTAATATTATATATATATATTATATTATATATACATGTTGTATATCTATATTTGATACATACTGCTGGCTCAGCATTGACGAGCTTTTTGACGTGTCGTTTCTAGCTTCCTGGCTTTGGACTTGGCATTATCGTTTAGGTTTTTTTAAAGATGGTTTGCACAAAATACTCATATCTTCGTCGCTCTTTACATTCTAACGTTTTGACATCCTATCTAATCGGCGGAGAAGTTTGAATGGCAAATGAATATTTTTTTAGTTTTAAAGGATAAAAATTGTGCAGTGCTATTGGGAAAGCATCTTTTGGTACAGAGAACACAGGGAAATATGACTAATTGAAGCAAGACAGAATCCTATTTTCACTTTGATACATATAAAATACATTCATAATGGGAGCACTACAACGATACAATGAGAACACTATTGGGACAATTACATCAATACTGCTCACCGCCCCATCACCTTATAGTTCAAGAGTGGTACAAGAATTTGTTTGGAATTGTTAATCAACATGTAAAGCAAGGATCTGCCAAAATATTCCAAAACACAACACAACACACACACACCACACAAGAATATATATATATAATATATATAGATATATATATAGATATATATATATATATATATATTATATATGTATATTATATATGTGGTGGTGTGTGTGTGTGTGTGTGTGTGGTGTGTGTGTGTGTGTGTGTGTGTGTGTGTGTGTGTGTTGTGTGTGGTGTGTGGTGTGTGTGTGGTGTGTGTGTGTGGGTGTGTGTGTGTGTGTGGGTGTGTGTGTGTGTGTGTGTGTGTGTGTGTGTGTGTGTGTGTGTGTGTGGTGTGTGTGTGTGTGTGTGTGTGTGTGTGGTGTGTGTGTGTGGTGGTGTGTGTGTGTGTGTGTGTGTGTGTGTGTGTGTGTGGTGTGTGTGTGTGGTCTGCCTGAAATTTGGACAGGAACTTTCAAGGGCGGCGGTTTTTGAGACAAGGGCCCTTGGCAAAGGTATAGCTTGTTCGAAGATCCTGACCACTCGGTGCAGCAATTCCAGCTCAACATATCAGTTTAAGCTGATATTTGAACGCCATTGCGTCATGCCATGCCGCTTCGTGCCAGTCTGACGCTCCCTGCCTTGGCGAAGTGGCCGACACAGATGCAGCACACAAGCCAGCTGTTTGGGGCGCCCAATGTACGTCTCCCCTTCACAGCTGACTGCCGAGTCGTCCGCTTTACCAGCGGAGGGATACTAGGTGTGAAATGGAAATTGCGGCTCAAAGTTAGACGTTATGCGCTTGTTTTTTTATTAGCTGTGGTACCAATTGGAATTAGCGTGGGCACGCGATCACTGATGACTCCGTGGCACCCTACCCGTCTAAGCGTTACTCGCATTTTTTCTTTTTTACGTCGACCCAGTCTGAATGGACTGAGAAGTGAAACACAGTGCACCCCGCAAGGTCAGCGACCTTCCCTATCACCTGCCAAAAAGTGTTCAGGCGCGCACGTTGGCAAAGCGGCCAGCCACGCCTCCACCCCACGATTCTCAGGCAGGTTGGAACTCCTAAGGTGGCCGGCGGTCGCCCGCCTCACCTGACAGATGACTTAATGGACGCCCGCCTGACCTGGAAGATGACCTGATGGGCGCCCGTCTGACCTAACAAATGAGCTGATGGGCGCCCGCCTGACCTGGCAGATGAGCTGATGGGCGCCCGTCTGACCTAACAAATGAGCTGATGGGCGCCCGCCTGACCTGGAAGATGACCTGATGGGCGCCCGTCTGACCTAACAAATGAGCTGATGGGCGCCCGCCTGACCTGGCAGATGAGCTGATGGGCGCCGCACACCACCAGGTAGTCGGTGGCCACCTGCTCTGCCCAGCCCAGGCACGCGTTATCGCCGTCCCAGGCCGTGTAGCGGAAGTCGAGGCTGCACGAGAAGCAGGTGCGGTTGGCCATGCCCGCGTCCGTCAAGTTGAAACCTGCCGCATGCAACCTTGGTCGAGACGCTCCTCGCTCGGTCATCACGCATGTGTTGGCGGCGTACCGGCTCAGGTATGCGTGTGCGTGAGGCCAGGTCGTAACCGGCACAATGGGGTCAGCGCATGCGTCTGCCTTGGTTGTGCTAAAGGAGAGGAAACTTCACTTTAGCAAACAAGTGGGAGTCCAATGAATGGGAAACGTTCGCACGTGCACAACAATTTTGGTTGTTACAGAGGTTCACTCTCATGGATCAAGAAGGATCTGAGCAAAGTGCAAGAATCAAGTATCGCTTGAGTAGCATTAGCCTCGAAGACGAACTGAATGATGCCAGAATATCGTGAATCACGTTAGTTTGTTGAAATTCTGATATTCATTGCGATGCACTCTGCGCCTTGAATATTCCGGAGGTGTTGGCATCTAAGCGAAAATCCAAGCGTCCATTCCCAAGGTCAGATCAAGTCACCAAGTGGCCTAACCTGACCTCTCCGCAGCAGTTATTTCAGAAGCCTACCTGCCATGGGTCACAGCAATGCTTTTTTAAGAACAGCCAAATGACAACGAGCTCTTGACTTCATTAATTTCATCATCATTGACAGAATTAATCAGAGACGAAGTGACAAATATAGCTTCCTGATTCGGGAGAGAGATACCGGTGGAACACACTCCAAACGCTCAGCAGCTGCCTTTTACAGCTCTTCTCGAGTCCTTACTTCGCTGATGGTTCGAGACCACCTGGTCAACACGGACCGTCATAATAGCCAGCCCTGCCACAAGGCCTGCCATGGTGAACTTCATGGTGCTGAACTGTGGAGAAAGTCGTACGTCAGCTCAGTTTCAGTAATTGAAATCATGCACTGCTATCTCTGTCCACTTTTGTCTCTTTCATTCTTTCATCTCTCAAGTGAAAAAGGCTAGGAGCAGCCAAACTGTACTCAAAGCGCATTTCCGATGGACCCGGGTGCCCAGAAAAACTGCCCAATGACATTATTTGTCTTGCAAACCTCGTGCGTCAATATTTGTATTCGCAATAATTCACGGATGTAGAGGTTCGTACTCAAGTCTCCGTTCGAGAACCTTCGCTGTTCGCAAGTGCCTCGCACGTAAACTTTTTCTCACAATATTGTTGATTGATTGTGAAAAACGTTGCATGCACATTATTGATATAGCCGTCCTTCAAATACGCCAATATTCGCATCGCATGTCTTATCGTGCGCTCTCATTTGTTTATGAAAATTAATCGTCGTATTGCATGCATTTGTATATGCGTTCCTTCATATATTATCTATTCTCAAATGTTATTCTTTGTATTACGTTTGTTTGCAGATAATAGTTTTTGCCATCCATTCGTAAACGTTGTGATCGCGCAACATTTTTGGACGTACTTAATGTTGTGCATGAAACAAATGATATTGGGAGCAGAGACCTCGCTGCTTTCTCATCCTCTGCCGTTATCACGCTGTTCGCCCTCCACCATTCTTTCCCTCTTCTGTTCCTTAGCTATGATCCGTATTCTGAGGAGTGCTGTGACATTATCACATATAGTGTGTTTTTTACCCCATTTATGACAAACGGAGTTGCCAAATGGCATGATTCTCTGCGATGCCACAATAAAATGCATGGAAAGTGCGACACGAATAATTGCACAAACTAAGAAATGGGATACGTGGCATAAAGGGAATTCAAATGCGTGGAAGTTATAGCGCACAAGCCTTGGGTGGCTCTTAAATTGGCGGAAGACGCACACATCTCTATTTGTGATCACTGGACGACGTCATTGGATCACATGACCTTATGTCATAGACTACGCCTTACTTCACTTTACCTTTTAGACTCTTACACAACACGGAAATTGTAAATTCCATTAAGCACGGTGCGAAGAATTACGTGTGGGACAAAATGCGATACAATGATAGCGTATACGGAGCGATCGGCACGAATAAATTCGTTCGCAGAGAAATGCGGTACAGATAAATGCACAAGCCAAAATACGACGCGGAAATTTGCGCGTGCGGAAGAAATTTATATAGCAGGATTTCCGAATGTAAATAATTACGCTTACGATGAAATCGATGAGAGTAGATGGCATGTGAGAAAAACAATGAGAAAACTCATCACACACACTATTGAGTGGCAGCCGTTTTTGTGGCTACAAGTTTCTTGCATTCGGGTTTGCCGCACCAAGCGTTGCGTTTGCGAAGAATGCGTCTACAAATATTCGCACGAATAAATGTTAGACACAGGGGCGCGATACAAAGTCTGCAAGCAAAAATTGAGCCGGGAGAAACTCAACCCAAAGTTTCATGCTAGAGTGCCGGTTATGCGACTATGTCTAGTAGAACCTAGGATGGACCCTGTCCGACAATTAGCGTGGGCTGGCATTGAGATAAACGTGCTCCCTGACCACCAAAATGCGCTTACCTGCGTCACCAACGGAGCCTTGGCGGGCCACTCCAACCGTCCTGCTGCGAATTTCAGGCGACTTCTTCCACAGCAAGGCGCTGCCGAATGTCAGCACACCTAAATCCAAGCCTCGACGCTGTCACATTGTGCCGGCGCTCGGGGTCCGCCGCCGCCGCGAGCCACACCCCCGTGCGGTTCAGTTGTGTGACCACCTGCCCCCTGGCAGGTGCCGGGTCCGCCCGTCATCAGCCGACAGCGCTGTCGTTCATCACCCGATGCATCGGCGCCGGGCCGCACGCGTCGCCCGTCTTCATAATGCACGAGGCGGTGGGTGTGTACCCCAGCTCATCAGAGGGACGCGGTTCGGATGGCTTGTCCGGGCTTTGATCCCGGGCTGCCATTGATGTGGCGTTGTACAGTGCGTAAGGTATGCCGCACGTGACAACGGTCGTTCGGCTTTTGAGGAATGTATTTGGAGACGCCCAGGCAAAAGACAACGGACGCTTCATAAAGCTCGGTAGCCCTTCCACCACAATAAAAAACGCGATTTATGTACGCTTTTCCCGTATTGTAGGGAGTTCACACAATCGCGCCACTCCTCTCGTGCATGCAAGGGGATGTTCCACATTTGAAGATATTAAAACAAGCATCAGTTATGATATGATAAGCTCACTGATAATTACTGACACACTTTTGAGTAGAAAAGATCGAGACAAACAACTTCTCTGCTTAGTAAATATTCTCCTCAATAAGTCATTGCCTGATACGTCATCGTAACATTGCTCAACATGATTGAGAGCCAACTGACGACCGTTATATATGAAAATCGTGTTCACGAACACTAAAGATGACCGACTCGAACAATTGTGCTTTTCTTGGCCTTGATTGCTACATGACTAATGAAATGTCAGGATTGGAATAACGTTATCATGGACCTCATGGATGCCGCCACTGTAGCATCGACAAGACATAATAAGGTTAAAAATTTCAAATATTTTCGAGTCCAAATGACGCTGTCAACGCTTTGTAACAGCGCTACCCAATGCTAATACACTGCTTCCCTGCAGTCGCAGGCCCGTCGTCACGACAACGACCGTACACACCGCTCCTGGGGCCAATAAAATAACGTCTGTGATTGACCCAGCGGGCAAGAGCCTGTTACCGAGAAGTTGGTTGGTTGAAGTTTGAACCAGTGCGTCACATGGATCATGTGACACCCCGTTTCACAAAGCCAAATTGCGCCTCGAAAAGGGCCACGGCGGTAAACGCTGTAGGGCAGACATCAAAGCCATAGTAAAATATTTTGTTACGTTCGCGGGATAATAGCTCCATGTCCGCACATAGTTCAGTCTAAACAGAGGGTTCCAAGCTTTCACAGCATCTATCACACAAATAATTTGACACCTTAGTGTGTGCAAACATTACAGAGCACCCTTGGTGAAAATATCGAGGAAAATCCAACGTCTCACTTTCGTAGTGGTGGGGAGGGAGTCAAATAAGATATCTCCCCCAGTGTCGGCTACTTCAAATATAAATTCTGATTTATTCGGAAAGATTTCTAGAAAACTGGTCGCACTGATCAAATCGCACTCGTCTGATATCACAAAAGTGAAATTGGCGGAATTGATCCCTTAAATTACTGTCCGCACTACTCGACTGCGCATTACCGGCACTGGAGCCGTAGCTGACCTGCCTTTGATTGGCACTAGAGCTCGCCAGAGCTTCTCACGGCCAAAGGAGGTCGGATCAAGTCCGTTCGCGGAGCTTCCGTTTCGGCATAAAGTCTTCTAAAGCGATATCGAGCACTAGTCATGCAGTTCTATTTGGAGGGATCTGGCCTTGCGCAAAACCATTCATAAGATATGTATGTAGAGAGCCTCTGCACGCTGTTGTCATCCGCCTAGAGCCATTTATTTGGCTAGATATTTATATTTTCGTCAAGATGTAACAGAGCAACGCAGCGTTTATATCACGTTCACAGAGCGAAGCATCCACAGCTTACATAGCATTTGCGGGCGTTTACATGAAGTTTACCTTCAATGTGCATGCCTGTCTACCACATAAAAATTAGCATTCACACTAAAACGGACTTAGTATCTTCGGTCATCCAAAGTATTTTTGTTGCAGTATACAATCAATATGAGATTAAAATTCCAAAAGTATACTATTTTGTGTTGCCTAGAGACTGCTTTGCCTCTTATACGAATTCAAGCTGCATGTTCACAGATAACGCCGCTTTCATGTAGTCTGAACTCCAGGCTGGTCCTTATTCTGACCTGAATAATGAAAGATTAAGCAGTTGACAAAT
>NW_023596549.1:0-140258 GCF_011947565.3 Pollicipes pollicipes | reverse complement strand
ATTTGTCAACTGCTTAATCTTTCATTATTCAGGTCAGAATAAGGACCAGCCTGGTGTTCAGACTACATGAAAGCGGCGTTATCTGTGAACATGCAGCTTGAATTCGTATACGAGGCAAGGCAGTCTCTAGGCAACACAAAATAGTATACTTTTGGAATTTTAATCTCATATTGATTGTATACTACAACAAAAATACCTTGGATGACCGAAGATACTAAGTCCGTTTTAGTGTGAATGCTAATTTTTTATGTGGTAGACAGGCATGCACATTGAAGGTAAACTTCATGTAAACGCCCGCAAATGCTATGTAAGCTGTGGATGCTTCGCTCTGTGAACGTGATATAAACGCTGCGTTGCTCTGTTACATCTTGACGAAAATATAAATATCTAGCCAAATAAATGGCTCTAGGTGGATGACAACAGCGTGCAGAGGCTCTCTACATACATATCTTATGAATGGTTTTGCGCAAGGCCAGATCCCTCCAAATAGAACTGCATGACTAGTGCTCGATATCGCTTTAGAAGACTTTATGCCGAAACGGAAGCTCCGCGAACGGACTTGATCCGACCTCCTTTGGCCGTGAGAAGCTCTGGCGAGCTCTAGTGCCAATCAAAGGCAGGTCAGCTACGGCTCCAGTGCCGGTAATGCGCAGTCGAGTCGTGCGGACAGTAATTTAAGGGATCAATTCCGCCAATTGCACTTTTGTGATATCAGACGAGTGCGATTTGATCAGTGCGACCAGATTTCTAGAAATATTTCCGAATAAATCAGAATTTATATTTGAAGTAGCCGACACTGGGGGAGATATCTTATTTGACTCCCTCCCCACCACTACGAAAGTGAGACGTTGGATTTTCCTCGATTTTTTCACCAAGGGTGCTCTGTAATGTTTGCACACACTAAGGTGTCAAATTATTTGTGTGATAGATGCTGTGAAAGCTTGGAACCCTCTGTTTAGACTGAACTATGTGCGGACATGGAGCTATTATCCCGCGAACGTAACAAAATATTTTACTATGGCTTTGATGTCTGCCCTACAGCGTTTACCGCCGTGGCCCTTTTCGAGGCGCAATTGGCTTTGTGAAACGGGGTGTCACATGATCCATGTGACGCACTGGTTCAAACTTCAACCAACCAACTTCTCGGTAACAGGCTCTTGCCCGCTGGGTCAATCACAGACGTTATTTTATTGGCCCCCAGGAGCGGTGTGTACGGTCGTTGTCGTGACGACGGGCCTGCGACTGCAGGGAAGCAGTGTATTGGCATTGGGTAGCGCTGTTACAAAGCGTTGGCAGCGTAATTTGGACTCGAAAATAATTGAAATTTATAACCTTATTATGTCTTGTCGATGCTGCAGTGGCGGGCATCCATGAGGTCATGATAACGTTATTCCAATCCTGACATTTCATTAGTCATGTAGCAATCAAGGCCAAGAAATGTACAATGTTCGAGTCGGTCATCTTTAGGGTTCGTGAACACGATTTTCAGATATAACGGTCGTCAGTTGGCTCTCAATCAGTGTTGAGCAATGTACGATGACGTAATCAGGCAATGACTTATTGAGGAGAATATTTACTAAGCAGAGAAGTTGTTTGTCTCGTCTTTTCTACTCAAAAGTGTGTCAGTAATTATCAGTGAGCTTATCATATCATAACTGATGCTTGTTTTAATATCTTCAAATGTGGAACATCCCCTTGCATGCACGAGAGGAGTGCGCGATTGTGTGAACTCCCTACAATACGGGAAAAGCGTACATAAATCGCGTTTTTTATTGTGGTGGAAGGGCTACCGAGCTTATGAAGCGTCCGTTGTCTTTTGCCTGGCGTCTCCAAATACATTCCTCAAAAGCCGAACGACCGTTGTCACGTGCGGCATACCTTACGCACTGTACAACAGCCACATCAATGGCAGCCCGGGATCAAAGCCGGACAAGCCATCCGAACCCGCGTCCCTCTGATGAGCTGGGGTACACACCACCGCCTCGTGCATTATGAAGACGGCGACGCGTGCGGCCCGGCGCCGATGCCATCGGGTGATGAACGACAGCGCTGTCGGCTGATGACGGGCGGACCCGGCACCTGCCAGGGGGCAGGTGGTCACACAAACCGCACGGGGGTGTGGCTCGCGGCGGCGGCGGACCCCGAGCGCCGGCACAATGTGACAGCGTCGAGGCTTGGATTTGGGTGCGCTGACCTTCGGCAACACCCGCTGTGGAAGAATTCGCCTGAAATTCGCAGCAGGACGGTTGGAGTGGCCCGCCAAGGCTCCGTTAGTGACGCAGGTAAGCTCATTTTTGGTGGTCGGAGAGTCTGTTTTATCTCAATGCGATGTCCATGCTAATTGTCGGACCAGGTGCCTCCCAGGTTCTATTAGACATAGTCGCATGGCCGGTACTCTAGCATGAAACTTTGGGTTGAGTTTCTCTGGCTCCATTTTTTGCTTGCAAACTTTTGTATCGCGCATCTGTGTTTAACATTTCTTCTTGCGAATATCTGTAGACGAATCTTCGCAAACGCAACGCTTTGTGCGGCAAACCCGAATGCAAAGAAATTTGTCGCCACAAAACGGCTGCCACTCAACAGTGTGTGTGTGTGATTGATTTTTCTCATCGTTTTTCTCACATGCCCATTTCATTGATTTCATCGTAAGCGTAATTATTTGCATTCTGAAATCATGCTATTAAATTTATTTGCACACGCAAATTCCCGCGTCGTAATTTTGGGGTATGCATTTATCTTTACTGCATTTCTCTGCGAACGAATTTATTCGTGCTGATTGCTCCGTGCACGCTATCAACTGTATCGCATTTTGTCCCACACATAATTCTTCACACCGTGCTTAGTGGAATTTACAATTTCCGTGTTGGTGAGTCTAAAAAGGTAAAGTGAAGTAAGGCGTAATCTATGACATAAGTTCATGTCATCCAATGACGTCGTCCAGTGATCACAAATAGAGGTGTGTGCGTCTCCGTCAGTTTGAGAGCCACCCGAGGCTTGGGCGCTATAACTTCCACACATTTGAATTCCTTTATGCCACGCATCCCATTTCTTAGTTTGTGCAATTATTCGTGTCGCACTTCCCTTGCATTTCATCGTGGCATCGCAGAGAATCACGCCATTCGGTAACTCCGTTTGTCATAAATGGGGTAAAAAAACACACTATATGTGATAATGTCACAGCACTCCTCCGAATACGGGTCATAGCTGAGGAACAGAAGAGGGAAAGAATGATGGAGGGCGAACAGCGTAATAACCGCAGAGGATGAGAAAGCAGCAAGGTCTCTGCTCCCAATATCATTTGTTTCATGCACAACATTAAGTACGTCCAAAAATGTTGCGCTATCAAAACGTTTACGAATGGATGGCAAAAACTGTTATCTGCAAACAAACATAATACAAAGAATAGCATTTGAAAAAAGACAATATATGAAGGAACGCATATTCGAAGGTATGCAATACGATGATTAATTTTCATAAGCAAATGAGAGCGCATGATAAAACATGCGATGCGAATATTGGCGTATTTGAAAGACGACTATATCAATGATGTGCATGCAACGTTTCTCACAATCAATCAATCAATTTGTGAGAAAAAGTTTTACGTGCGAGGACTTGCGACGCGAAGGTTCTCGAACGGAGACTTGAGTACGAACCTCTACATCCGTGAGTTATTGCGATACAAATATTGACGCACGAGGTTTGCAGACAAATGAATGTCATGGGCAGTTTTTTTCTGGGCACCCGGTCATCGAAATGCGCTTTGAGTACGTTTGGCTGCTCCTAGCCTTTTTCACTTGAGAGATGAAAGATGAAAGAGACAAAAGTGGACAGAGATAGCAGTGCATGATTTCAATTACTGAAACTGAGCTGACGTACGACTTTCTCCACAGTTCAGCACCATGAAGTTCACCATGGCAGGCCTTGTGGCAGGGCTGGCTATTATGACGGTCCGTGTTGACCAGGTGGTCTCGAACCATCAGCGAAGTAAGGACTCGAGAAGAGCTGTAAAAGGCAGCTGCTGAGCGTTTGGAGTGTGTTCCATCGGTATCTCTCTCCCGATCAGGAGATCTATTTTTGTCAGCTTTGTCTCTGATTAACTCTGTCAATGATGATGAATTATGAAGTCAAGAAGCTCGTTGTCATTTGGCTTTTCTTTAAAAAAGCATTGCTGTGACCCTGGCAGGTAGACTACTGAAATAAGTGCTGCGGAGAGGTCAGGTTAGGCCACTTGGTGATTTGATCTGACCTTGGGAATGGACGTTTGGATTTTCGCTTAGATTCCAACACCTCCGGAATATTCAAGGCGCAGAGTGCATCGCAATGAATATCAGAATTTCAACAAACCTAACGTGATTCACCATATTCTGGCATCATCAGTTCGTCTTCGAGGCTAATGCTACTCAAAGCAATACTTGATTCTTGCACTTTGCCCGGATACTTCTTGATCCATGAGAGGGAACCATCTGTAACAACCAAAGTTGTTGTGCACGTCCGAACGTTTCCCATTCATGTGGACTCCCACTCGTTTGCCAAAGTGAAGTTTCCCTCCTTTAGCACAACCAAGGCAGACGCATGCGCTGACCCCATTGTGCCGGTTACGACCTGGCCTCACGCACACGCATACCTGAGCCGGTACGCCGCCAACACATGCGTGATGACCGAGCGAGGAGCGTCTCGACCAAGGTTGCATGCGGCAGGTTTCAACTTGACGGACGCGGGCATGGCCAACCGCACCTGCTTCTCGTGCAGCCTCGACTTCCGCTACACGGCCTGGGACGGCGATAACGCGTGCCTGGGCTGGGCAGAGCAGGTGGCCACCGACTACCTGGTGGTGTGCGGCGCCCATCAGCTCATCTGCCAGGTCAGGCGGGCGCCCATCAGCTCATTTGTTAGGTCAGACGGGCGCCCATCAGGTCATCTTCCAGGTCAGGCGGGCGCCCATCAGCTCATTTGTTAGGTCAGACGGGCGCCCATCAGGTCATCTTCCAGGTCAGGCGGGCGCCCATCAGCTCATTTGTTAGGTCAGACGGGCGCCCATCAGGTCATCTTCCAGGTCAGGCGGGCGCCCATCAAGTCATCTTCCAGGCCAGGCGGGCGTCCATTAAGTCATCTGTCAGGTCAGGCGGGCGGCCGCCGGCCACCTTGGGAGTTCCAACCTGCCTGAGAATCGTGGGGTGGAGGCGTGGCTGGCCGCTTTGCCAACGTGCGCGCCTGGGCACTTGTTGGCAGGTGATAGGGAAGGTCGCTTACCCTGCGGGGTGCACTGTGTTTCACTTCCCAGTCCATTCAGACTAGGTCGACGTAAAAAAGAAAAAAATGCGAGTAACCCTAGACGTGTAGGTGCCACGGAGTCATCAGTGATCGCGTGCCCACGCTAGATTCTAATTGGTATCACAGCTAATAAAAAACAGCGCATGACGTCTAACTTTGAGCCGCAATTCCATTTCACCCTAGTATCTCCGTTGGTAAAGCGCACGACTCGGCAGTCAGCTGTGAAGGGGAGGCGTACATTGGCGCCCCAAACGCTGGCTTGTGTGCTGCATCTGTGTCGGCCACTTCGCCAGAGGCAGGGAGCGTCAGACTGGCACGAAGCGGCATGGCATGACGGCAATGGCGTTCAAATATCAGCTTAAAATGATATGTTTAGCTGGAATTGCTGCACCGGAGTGGTCAGGATCTTCGAAACAAGCTACACTTTGCCAAGGGCCCTTGTCTCAAACTGCCGCGCTTGAAAAGTTCCTGTCCAAATTTCAGGCAGACACACACACACACACACACACACACACACACACACACACACACACACACACACACACACACACACACACACACACACACACACACACACCACACACACACACACACACACCACACACACACACCACACACCACACACACACACACACACACACACACACACACACACACACACACACACACACACACACACACACACACACACACACACACACACACACACACACACACACACACACACACACACCCCACCCACACAACACACACACACACACACACACACACACACACACACACACATATATATATATATATATATATATATATATATATATATATATATATATATATATATATATATGTGTGTGTGTGTGTGTGTGTGTGTGTGTGTGTGTGTTTTGGAATATTTTGGCAGATCCTTGCTTTATACATGTTTGATTAAAAATTAAACAGCCAAACAAATTCTTGTACAACTCTTGAACTATAAGGTGGTGGGCGGTGAGCAGCATTGATGTAGTTGTCCCAATAGTGTTCTCATTTTGTCTTTGTAGTGCTCCCATTATGAATGTATTTTATATGTATCAAAGTGAAAATAGGATTCTGTCTTGCTTCAATTAGTCATGTTTCCCTTGTGTTCTCTGTACCGAAAGATGCTTTCCCAATAGCAGTGCACAATTTGTATCCCTTAAAACTAAAAAGTTATTCATTTTGCCATTCAAACTTCTCCGCCGATTAGATAGGATGTCAAAACTTTAGAGTGTAACGAGCGACGAAGATATGAGTAATTTTGTGCAAACCATCTTTAACCTAAACGATTATGCGAAGTCCAAAGCCAGGAAGCTAGAACGACACGTCAAAAAGCTCGTCAATGCTGAGCCAGCAGTATGTATCAAATATAGATATACAACATGTATATATATATATATATATATATATAATATTAAGAGCTCTTTCTTACATTTTCTTGCTTTCGCTGCTCAATAACTTTTTTTCATTGCATCAAGTAGAATATTGATCGTTCAGCAACTGTGTTCTGCAATGGTATACAACCTAAACCTAGAAATGTTGAACTGTTTCTTGGCAATTAAAACATTCCTGCAGTTTGTTTTATATCAGGTACGGCGTGAAGTGCAAATACTAGATGACGCCCTGAGCTGTTTTAGAAGAGACCAATGCTAAATTGTTTGTTCCCTGTACGTATGGCTTCCGACTGCAAACTGCAACAGGAGCTTGAAGCACCACTCTTGAGGGCTGCGGAAATCACCCACACAGGACACATCTCGCACGTTTCAGGAGTCGTGGTTCGTGCAAAACGGCATCCTGCTGCTGCTAGCGAGGTCCTGCACCGACTCCTGCGCCGCATACTGCAAGTCCACCGGCTTCGGGGTCACCAAGACCACCTGTAACCACTGCTGCGAGGAGGATGGCTGCAATGACAGCCGGCCGACCCTCTCGGCCACCGGGCAGTAAATGCGAGCCAGCGCCTCGCGACCAAAGACATGCTTCACGGCTCCGCGACCAAAGACATGCAAAGACGGCTTCGGTGACCAGAGGCCGAGTGGGCCGGAAACGAGACAAGAAGCGCCTCAAGCGGGGCGGGGAAGCTGCGGGGCCAGGCTCGATCGCGCCACTGGAGGCCGTGTTGTTGCCTATTGTGGTGATATCTGAAGGCGTGGTGTTCCGAGGGAGCTGTGCAGTTTTGGCAAAATATTCGGTGACCTCTCGGTGTTTCCACAAATATAAAACGACTGATGTTCTGTCCACTCGAGAACCCCGTCAACCGAATTGTGACGATGTGCGATGTGGCCTCACTTTTGCAGCAGGCAGCGCTGTCCAAATTGCAACATTAGATATTAGTATACGCTATTTATTGGCTGCTTTTGCACCTTCCTACCTACTGCATATGGTATAAATATCAGAGGTGGCACTGACAAATTTACTCGATATTTTCAATGGTTATCAAGTTCGTAGTAGAAGTTCAACGGACTTCTCCCTCGTAGGGCAAGGGTCCTAGTACTAATTTCAGTTCAAAACGAGATTCTGACAGATTATTCGCAAGGCATATTTTTTAACTTCAATTTACAATTCTTGACACGCACTCGGGTGGGGGTCAAGTTAACTACCCCTGAGGGTTTTTCCGGAATGGTTTTCAAACGGTGCGGCGTATCCACGCCGAATTTTGTTTAACTGTAGACAATTGAATAGCGGGTCGTGTGGTATTAAAAATTGGATGTACATTGTAAGGTCGCTGACCTACGGCAGGTCAAAGCCAGGAAATGGATTCAGCGGAGTCAATTTGAAGGGAATCGTTCAATCTGATGAAACAACCGAATGTTAAACGAAGTCATGCGTCTCTGACATACTTTCTTAGGCAGCACAACAATTGAATGACCAAATTCCATTGGCTGAGTATGTGACCTTTTGCTTAGAACAGGTATCTAGGTTCTGACGACACTTTGGAGACCAACTTGGAGATAACCTTGTTTGACCTTATTTGACCCGAAGGTCATGACCTAGGAGGCTCAAAATTTGACCTAACGGAGATCACGTACAGGTCAACGCACCCTGTGAATTGAGTGTCTCTAGCAATCCTAGTCCCTGAGATCGCAGGGGGTTCAAATTACCTCCCACCCCCACCCCACCCGAGCGAAGGGTATCCAGCCGGCCACTCAGGCACATGTTAACATAACATCAAACATGTTCAGGTCAAATAGTAATAGCAGTCATTTACACAAGGCTACGAGCTAAGAGTTTCGTGCTTTGCAGACACGTTGTCTTACAGGCGGGCTATCCAAAAGTGTGTTCGATCTTACTTTGTCCCAAAACTCGTTCCTTGCGGTTCCTGTTGTAACCAGGTTCTTGACCAATGTTTTGAAAGCTTACGCTTTTTGTTTCGGGCTCAACATTTCTGCGAGTTTACGGCTCGAGGATCGGAGACAGCCGACACAGAACAGCCCTGGGGCTCTCGCCAAACTGAGAAGAATACGACGGGGACCACCAGCTGAATGGTGAATATTCTGCTGTCTTCTCAGGCAGCTTCATCTTGTCATCTCCCCGTATCCATATTTATGTTGCGTCATCAAATACCCTGCACAAGGGCAGTGGTATATTTACCTGCGTGGGAGCGGGCATCGGGCCATGCCCTGCCCATTGGGGCCCAACGTGGTTTGGCTGCCTCGAGAGAGCACCAAAGTCACAGGTTGACCGG
Source organism: Pollicipes pollicipes (assembly GCF_011947565.3). Classification (NCBI taxonomy): domain Eukaryota; kingdom Metazoa; phylum Arthropoda; class Thecostraca; order Pollicipedomorpha; family Pollicipedidae; genus Pollicipes; species Pollicipes pollicipes. The sequence continues at coordinate 131,293 of NW_023596549.1, read as the reverse complement.
GCACGAAAACATTCTTCTTTCTTTCTGATTTCTTTCTTGAGCTTTCTTTCCTTCTGATTTCTCAGTGAGACATTTTGGGTGCCGCAACCTTATTTTCACGAGGCACGAAATCAAAGCGGACCATTTAAACCGCCCAAAGTCCTTATTTCTAAGGAGACTGACATCCAGTGGCACCACAGTTGCTTTATCATTCACCATGACGAAATGCTGTATTTTTTTTCCGGTCGGTGGAGGAACCCCAAAATCTTCGTTTCGGGGCATCATCAAATTTATTGTTCAGAGTCGCCAAATTCCAGTTAGCACCAAAACGGGCCCCCGAGAGCTTTTTTTCAAGAGGCTACAAATCCCAAGTTACACCAGTCTACCCGTGTCCTTCCATTGACTAAACCCTTGGACGGCCATGCGGCGAAAAAGCACCAAAGCATTGAATTAAGGGCACCATAACATTTGTTCTCTAAAGGCAACAAATTCAAGAGGACCATTCCAAGGAACACGAAGTCTTGATGTCGGGTGGTACCAAATATAGAGGCACCACAATTTATTTGCCCTCCACCCTGACGAAATCCTGGATGAGCTCCACTCGGCGCGGGGCACCGAAGGCTCTCCTTTTGGGGCGTCATAATCTTGATTTACAAGAGGCACCCAATTCCGGAGGACACCACAAAGGGCAGCAAAGCCTTCATTTTCAAGTGACGACAGATTCCAGGGCACCATACATAGCCCAAAGTCTTTATTGTTCAAGAGAAGCCACATAGCATTCAACAACACTCACGGGGCCCACGAACGAAGCACCCGATCGTAGAGTTAGATGGGTAGGCCGTAGGTCATATCCAAGGTATCCCAGCCCTGACTCTGAAGTATCAGTAATACGGCCTGTTGCACTGATCGCGTGTCCCCGAGGCAGTGAGGGTCCTCTATCAGCTGACTGAGACCACCGATACCGAACTGTAGATTCCGTGCCGGTCCAAGCCCTAGGAGGCCCTTTCCCAAACATTTCCTGAACATGACAACTACTTTCAAAAATTAAAAAAGCCTCAGCCGTTGGTTCTGGACCGTTTCGCGGTGACGACACATGAGGAATGACTGCCTAAGGTTTCACTTTCACATTGAAATAGTGGAGGTATCCTGTGTGAGTCAAAGGTCACAGTACGGAGCGAGGGCCCCTGCGGACAGTTTCAACCAGCGACCAATAAGCCGAATGTCGCAGTACCAATTATTGGACTTCCTGCGCTAGAAATGGGTCCTTGGCGTAAGTGAGGGCCGATGCGTCGATCCAGGGCCAGGTGCTCGGGTCGCAGGACTTGTCGCACCAGGGAGGGAACCCGCGCAGTGTGTGATGTATCCCTCTGGGAGCCTCCAGATCGACCAGGGAGGCACGGTCTCCGTATCGCCAGAATGGCAGCTGCTGGATACCCCGGGCCAGGCCGGAAGGGTGATTCAGGCCCTGACCAGAAAATTTCGGCCTGTTTTTCCAAGCTGATGCTCTGAACGAAATTAGTAGTTCCAGTAACACGGCTGATACATATTGAGGCACTGCGTCATGGGTTGATGTTGCTGTAGGGGCTAATCCGTCATGAGCGTTGATCCAGAAGCCACACAGGTGAAATCTCATGTCCGGGATATATAACACGCATAAGAGTCGATTTCGTAAAACGTTTGGCTCCAGGTTCCGGGAACACAACAGTGAAGTGCGGTCCCTCCCTCGGCAAAGTTCTGGATCCGTCCCTGATTAGCTGTTACTTAAATATATTAATGCAACAACATTTGATACATTATGCCTGTGAACACCATAATTAATACTCAATGTGCAACAGCATCGTGCAGAACTGTACAGTCATTTTGTACTGTGTTGATGCAGATGAGTGATTTACCCATTTCTGGAATGAGGTGGATCTTTATTTTTGTCGCAGGAGTAATATTCATCGTGCATTTCTTGCTTGCTCTTTCAGCCGGCTCTCGCTGACTCACTGGCTCGTGAATCGTGGCTCATCTGGTCGCTATGGATTAATGCATAGAGTTCGTGGGCCTGCCAGGCGGGGGGGGAGGGAGGGAGGGGGAGGAGGCAGCGGTCCTCCCGGCACCTATTGCGCGTCGTCCTCTCCCCCGACCCTGGTGGCGCTGGTGGCGTCTATGCCACACGTAATATAAGCCGGTTACTGCCTTGCCCCTGGCTACCACCTTGTCCTTCTCGCACGGCCGTCCCGCGACCCCCACGGCAAGCGAACAATCGTGAACTCTTGTAACTGCTCATGTCTAAGCTGGAGCTGAGGTCAAATATTAATTACATCCAGGTTTCAGCAGCTTGCTGTTGGACTTTTCCTCAGATGCGGCTGCTGTGGACACATTGGTGCTGACATAACCTGTTCCGAGCTGTCGGGGACAACAACCTGCAGCCGAGGCTTGTGGTCTGGCCGAAAGCCGCTTTACCGTGGAGGCGGAGGAGATGACGGTGGAGAAGGTGCAGGGCATAGTGGCGGCCGCTCTGCTGCAGGAGTTATCATACACGTTCTTCGCTCAACCACTGGGCCCGGTCGAGCGCCACCCGCCACACGTCTTCCTGCAACACTTTTTGCTGCAGGTGCGTGATTGCGTAGTTGTGTCCGGGCCGTGCTGGACTCTGCCCGGAATGCGGGATTTAAGGGAAGAGGGCACAAGGGAGCTTGCCGATCGGTAGTGATGACACGCAGGTCCAGTGAGTGCGCGAGGCGCTGAAGCGTCATTGATAGTTGACGCGGCTTTGTCTTGTGGCTGATTTTGGAACACGATCTTATGTCGTGTGTCGTACTGCCGCGGGATGTGTCGTTCTGCTGTGGAAAACGTTCTGTCGTTCTGATTGAGATGCGTAGTTCTATTGCGCTGTGTCATGGCTATACAAGTTTGTTTGCAATGCTGATTTGAAAGTTTTGGTTTTTGCCGTCATCGTATGTCAAGAGAGACGCGTCGCTTTACCATGGAGCGCGTTGCTCTACTATGTAATACGTCATTCAATTGTGGATGCGTTGTTCTGCTGTGCCGAGTTCCGACGACACGACATTGTGCTGTGACGCGTTTCCGGCGTATGCAGATGGAGATGCGTTGTTTTACTGTGGAATGAGTAAATCTGCTAAGATGCGTCGTTCTGTTGTTCCTATACATATGCGCCATTCTGTTGGGCTACGTTGTAACCACACTTGTTTGTGTTATTACGCTGATCTGAACGTTTTTGTTTTTGTCTCTGGTGGGCTTCGATGGAGATGTAAAAACATATTGCATGGTCGTATATTGCAAGTTAATCAACGTGATGGCTGAAAAAGGGTTGAAACCCTCGAGAGTTCTCAGAAACCATCCAGGTGTCTGCTTGGTATGAGGACGTTTTTTGCAAGGTTCTCGGAATCAGTGTAGGTTATCTCGCTCGAGAATGTTCAATGGCTATATATATATATATATATATATATATATATATATATATATATATATATATATATATATGTATGTATATATATATGTTTCTACATCTCTATCGAAGCCCACCAGAGACAAAAACAAAAACGTTCAGATCAGCGTAATAACACAAACAAGTGTGGTTACAACGTAGCCCAACAGAATGGCGCATATGTATAGGAACAACAGAACGACGCATCTTAGCAGATTTACTCATTCCACAGTAAAACAACGCATCTCCATCTGCATACGCCGGAAACGCGTCACAGCACAATGTCGTGTCGTCGGAACTCAGCACAGTAGAACAACGCATCCACAATTGAATGACGTATTCCATAGTAGAGCAACGCGCTCCATGGTAAAGCGACGCGTCTCTCTTGACATATATATATATATATATATATATATATATATATATATGTAGCCATTGGCCGGTGACAGAGAAAATCAAGCATTCTTAGGCGAGATAATTTGCGTTGACGCTGAGAACCTGGCCAAAAAAGAACGACACGAGACGAAAAGAACCCCTTTGCAGTTCTTGCAAAGTGTGGCTCTCTACAGAGGTAAGATCGACCCCCCCCCCCCCCTCCCGATAGGCTTTGAGAACTCTCGACAGGTTTGCCTGTTTTTCAGTGTTGGAGGGAGACTGCTTAAAGATGAACGAAGGCGCTGTTCCGCGTGAACAAAACAAGGTCACTGTACGTTGGACGGGCGCTCCTTCTGCGAGGAAGTCGTGTAAAAGCATTTGCAAAGGCTATGCAAGTATCCGCCCCGAAATAGTCAAGATGTATGTAAAGAAGGCGAATCTGCGCAGCGGGTCATTCAGTCCCTGCGTTGAACGCCCGGCCCAGACGTCCGTGCCTCACCCATGAACGCTCCGTTGGCTGCAGAATACTCCTGCACGGCGCACCGCTGCCGGACTGAACCCAACTGAACGACGGAGCGTTATCAGCCGCATTACCGGGGTGAAGCATTCATCAATGCGTTCTCGGAAACCGGAATAAACTCATGATTATTCATGATTATTACATTGCGAGATTACTCATGCACCGTATGGCAAGACGGAAGTCGTGCACATGACTTGACACTCGTGAGACGCTCACCGCCGAACATGCATATATATATATTGGTGCACATGTTACTGTTATTGCACCGGGCCACCTTGTACCGGATGTGTTATTTTGTCGAGGAATTTACCCGTTTTATTGCAAACTGAGAAAGAAATTGGCGACGAAAACGTTGGTGCGTTAAGCCGTCCGTTTATTGTTTTACGGATGACGCGTAAATCAAGCCAGAAAAGAGCAGGTGTAATGCGCCGTATGGGCGCCGCCTGTTGCCAGTAATCAATCTTTGTTATCCAGTCGCATTCTGCAAAACAGTAGATCTCCATAAACTAATAGCTGCACGCTTCGTAATAACTTTTTTGGGAGACATCCAAGAGCGTACCGCTACAAGGGATGATACAAAGTCAGCCTGCGCCAGACCGACCCCATATGATGCAGCGGTACCCTGGTGCCTCTCGTTTATAGCCGTGCGTATTTGAATGAACCTTGGTCTCGTCAGGTTGTTCGTGCATACAGTCAACCGGGCAGTCGTGATAAATCGGGCCTGCGTGGTAAACAGTCTCTGTGTACGGGAGCGTAAGCAGGCTGTCATTCAGGGGAGTGAGAAACCCAGAGTTGGAATTATGTGCAGGGGTGATCCTTTTCTCACGACCAGCTTCTGTTCTCTCATATAACCCCAACAAGTGAATGCTTTAACATGAGAAAAATAGGAATTGAGTCTTGAATTTGCAGCAAAATAAAATGGCCACAGACTGGAAAGATAATGGTGTTCGGGGATACCCTTGGTTGGTCAACATTAGGGTTAGATACCCTTGGCTAATTAAGTTTGAGCCCCCGACTGGTTTTCTAACCTTACACCTCTGAACCATGGTACAACTGTGCACCAGTCTGTTAGAGATACTGAACACTTTTCCGTTGCGGCCTTCTTCGCGAACCATTGTGCATTTCTGTTCACACAGTGCAGAGTGGCTTGTTCTCCCCTGGTGCGCAAGCGTTGCGCACCATTGTCTCGAACCCATGAATCTCCGACCCGTATTCGACCTTGATCGTAGCTGGCAGCTTGTAGACCAGCCACTTGTTGTGATTGGTGCACAGCTTCCCTTTGAACACTCCCCCGTCGCCCGTCACGCTGTCCTTCAAGGCCAAGTACCATTTGTCAAACCGCACGTTTTCTAACGTGATCTGGCCACCGTGGCGCGGGAGCCCACCCACCCGCCACAGCTGCTTGCTGCTGTCGTCGAACCGGTCGTAATAGATGTTGGACGTGTACGAGCTGTACAGAATGTCGTACGACGCGTCCGTGGTGTGTGCGGTGCGCAGTCGCACCCGCGCACCGTTGCCGACGATGTGGCCCTGCGGCGCGCCGTCCAGCAGCAGCTGGTGGCGCGCGGCGCCGCCCGGGTTAGCGTAGAAGCGCACATGCGGCCAGCCACGGCGCCGGTGCGGGTAGGTAAGGCCAACGCATGTCTCGCGGTCGACCAGCAGCACCGTGTCGCCGCTGGCCAGCGCGCCGGCGTGAGCGGCGTACTCGAGCGTCCAGGCGACGCTCCGCGAGGACAGGCGCAGCACCAGCTGGTGGTGCGACGTCAGCAGGCGGCGCGGCGACGTGTCGTTCACGCGTAGCAGCCAGCTGAGCCCGTCGTACACGTCGATGTAGTCACCGGCGCCGAGACCCGGCGCCTGCAGCGTGGCCGACAGGAACATCAGCTGCTCAACCTCCAGGCGCAGCTCGCACGGCCCCCGCCCGCCCTCCGGCTGCACGGCGTCGGCGTGATGGAGAGTGCCCGTCGCAGCAAGTTGGACCGGCTCGCCGCAGCGGCGGCGCCGCGGGGCGAGGCCGACTCCGGCAGCGGGAACGGCGGCTGGAGCGCGTTTAGGTCCGGAATGGGGTCGTCCGGCTCGTAGCTCATCGAGAGCGAGCAGTAGGGGCTGGCGAGCGTGTGGTGCGTGCGCGCGCTGTTCGCTTCGTGGCTGTGCACGTAGCTGTCCAGCGGGTCGACGCACTTCACGAAGTAGCGGCCGGTGGCCAGCAGGCCGTAGATACGGTTAGTCAGCTGCTGGACGCGCCGCTGGCGTCCCATGGCGTGGAGCAGCAGTGGGTCGAGCTCCTGGCGGAGTTCAATGGTCAGCAGGCGGCTGGGCCGCGGCGGTGGCGGCTCGCGCAGGTCGCCGCCCACATGTAGCGTAGGGTCATCGGCGGCCTCGTGCTGCAGCGCGGCCCGCACCTCGGCCTCCTGCGCCGGCTCGCGGCCCGCGCCGCCGGCCGGCCAGCAGCCGTCGGCGAACAGCGAGACGCCGCCGCCGCTTTCTGCGTAGTGCCACTCGCGTAGCTGCAGCTCGAAGTGGCGCAGCTCGTGGCCGCCCACGTTGAGGTGAGCAATGCCGTCGCGCGCGTTCAGTCCCCAGTGCAGGTAGGGCAGCGCCATCTGGCGGCCATCCTCCATGTACCGGCAGCAGGCCGCCGTCCACATCCGGGACGGAATGTTGACCCTGCAGAGGGGATGTGTTCCTTGAATGAAGTGTCTTTGCACTTTGCTGAGGGGCCCGGACTTTGAAAACATGTCTTTGAGGAATGAAATACTGTCTCCAGATTGCTCGCGGTACCTTATTTCCAGAAACATCGAGTAATTAAAGAGGCTCTTGGTACCCCTTTCCTAACAAATCATCCACATCATACAGGTATTGTGATACTCTCTCCTTGCCAGGTCCAAGGACCAGGTCTTGCATGCGAAAGAATTCCTAAAACTCAGCTCCTAAGACGCCACGTGCATCACACGCCAGACAAGAAAGCCCGAAATAGAGTGTTGCAGCCTTTTGCGGTTTAAAGACAGGGCTCCGACATGTCATGGGAATTTGACCGACGCCTCGGGCCGGTGTTCCATGATGATGGCCAAGGAATTGGCTTTGACCTATGCTCAGGGGCACTGCCTGGAGTTAATTGACACGATTTTACGTTGCAAAAGTGTTCTTCTAAGCGCCAGCGACTTATATCTGCTTTCAGTTTTTAATCGTTGCAATTATTATTTCCCCGAAGCCTTATGCACGTCTGAGCGTCTTCAGACGACACCGCGGTGCTCGTCCTGGAACTTAGTCTAACCTGTGGTACACGTCTTTAGACGACACCGCGGTGCTCGTCCTGGAACTCAGTCTAACCTGTGGTACATGTCTTCCTCGTGCTGGGGCCTCCAGACGCTGCAGCCGCCCTCATTGTCGCCGCAGGATATGGTCCGAGTCGTCCTCAGGTCACCCTCCTCAGCCGGGTAGTTCGGCACGGCGCCGGTCAGCGCGTGCAGCGAACCGTTCCGGGCGTAGCAGAACGTGACGAACACATCATCGAACAGCTGCTCGGCGCGCTTCCACGCGCCCTGGTTGAAGCAAGGCTCCTGAGGCACGGCGTTGGTGAGGGTGAAGGTGGCGAGGCGCGGATTCTTGCCGTCCTGCAGGAAGTTGGGGTTGAGGTGGCCGCGGTTGAAGCCCGACTCGGCGTAGTCGTCGTCGACGGCCTGGAGGCGTGGCAGCTGGTCCCGTATGCGGCGTGACACTCGGCCTCTGGAGCCTGGCCACTGGTCCATACCCTGTCCACAGACGACAGAGGAGGCGCTGCGAGGCTGGCGACGAGCGTGCCAGATACAGGATCACTGTGCACAAAAAAAAACGGCTCGAGCCCGGGCCCGTCTTTCGCAGCTTTATTACTTCGTGAACATGGTGCCTATGATATTGCGCAGTTTTTTTACGTGTGTGTAGGTGATGTTCCCATGGCCAGGAAGTTTTACATGTAGTGAGTTAACTCAGTGAGAATCTGTGGAAATAATGTCGCGTATTCAGAGGGTATTTAACAGCATCGCTCCTCTATTTGTGGCTTATTAAGTCTCTCAGGCTAAAAAATCATGGGCAAGGTAAAGACAGCGTCTGCTTGAAAAGGCAACAGCAAGGTGGGGTTTCGTGTTATGATACAATACTCAACGACAGGACAGGACTCATACTCTACATCAGGCCGACACGCTCGCTTTAGTCCCCGAACAGAATCGACAATCGGTCGGCAGACACCAACCGCACAGCCTTGGGTCGGAGATTACTGACACCGAAGCTCCGCAGCTGCAAAACTGATAAAGCTTTTAGCATTCGCATTTACTCAAGCCAGATGGTGCGCTATTTTACGCAGCCCTGACATTCCTCGCAGCCCGGCATTTCACTCCCGCTAGCGCGGTCATCTCACCTGAGTGCCGTTGCTGTCCTCGGCCAGGGAGTGTTCCACGTACCAGCGTCCGGTGCGACGCCTGCCGCTGCGCGCGCCGTCGGCCGGCTCCGGCGCCGGCACGTACGCCGAGTACACGGGGATGCGGTAGCGCGTGTCGAACAGCGTGAAGTAGTAGTCGGCGCCGTGGTACCGCTGGCAGAGGCCCACGCGGCGCGCGTCCTCCACGAAAGGCGCGCCGCGCGGCGGTCGGCCCAGCGAGAAGTACTTCTCCTGACAGGGGAGCTGCGTCGTTGCTGCCGTCGCGAGCAGCAGCAGCACGCCGGCGACGCGCGGCGGGAGGGTGCGGTCGAGGCCCGGGCGCCACATGGTGCTGCAGCTGACTGCGTCTCAGCGGACGGCGGCGCCCGCGCACGACGGCCCGCAATCAGCCGTGATGCGCTGAACGAGTCAATTCGGCTTGTTGTCTGAGGGGCGTCGTCACAGCTGACGGGGTCGAGGTGGGCACGACTGCCTCAGATGTCAGCTTGTGGAGCGGATCACATGCTCCCTGCCTGCGGCGCACCGGATGAGACGGTGCTCTGTGAGTTGCAGACGCTGGTGCTTATGCTGGGGCCTAGAGTGATAGTGTGAACTCGAAAACTTGGCTTTGACGAACATGACGTTATGCGTTCAGGCTGATCAGATCGAGAGCGACATGTTCCTAAGTTGCTAATTTAGAGTCATCATAGGTAACGAGTCTAGTGATGCCGGTTAAGGACTCAAAATTAATAAACATACCTCAATATAACTGGACCCGCTGACATTGGGACGAAAAGATTGACATGAAGCTATCGGTAAAAGTTATCGTCAATAACTGCGAGCGGCATCCGAGTTCAGTTGGTTGAATGTTGTGTAGACATGTAATCGATTAGGCGGGATGCATGCAAACAAGAACACAGCTGACTGTTACACAGAACGAGAGCAATCTTGCAAGATAACATGGTGCCATCTAACAGGCAAGGTCAAGAGCCTGGCCCGCATTATCTTCAGTCACGCCATCTGCTAGTGGAGATCTGAGGCAATTGGGATAAGGCAAGGGCGATTACAGGACTTCGCGTTGAGTAAGGTGGGACCCCACTAAAAATATTCACTGAAAAAAACATTTTAGCTCACCGCAAGCGTGAAAATTCCTTACGATGCGTGTAACAAAGCCAAGCATCTTCATCACGCTTATCTTACTTGCGCTTTTCGATTTCTTTGATGTCGGCATCACGGGACCGAAGCTTTCCTCTTCATGCCATACAAAGGAATCAAACACCAAGACCGGTTCGTGTTAGGACGCGCATCGGGCAAAAAGCCCAAGTCACCCTGAGACGCCCGACCCCTCGCTCAGCTGACGGCCGGTTATACTGGGAGCCAGCCCGCCGACGGCTGCCTTCGCCTGCCGCGACTGCTGTGCGAGACTGGAAACCTGGAATACCGCTCCCTGCCCTGTCGGACGTCCCCCTGTCGTTGTTTACTGACATCCATTCACATGCACAACGCGAAATGGAAACAATTAGAGGCGTGCGGAAACATGTATGGGAGAGGGTTTTGATGTAGCGTAACGGCAACGCGGGAGTTTATCCAGGATTGGGAGGCTTTGCTTCGCCGTAAGCCTAGTGTTAAACTTTCTCAAATGTTGGGGGTGGGGGTGGGGGCTGCAGCCCCCAAAGCTGCCTGCATCGGTAAATCTCATGCTTAATGGGTATGTTCCACATTTGAAGATATTGAAGTAAACATCAGATACGATGGAACAAGCTCACTCATAGCTATCGGTATACCTTTGAAGCGTAAAAGACGGCTCTAGACAGCACAGGTATCTGTTTAGTAAATGTGTTCCTCAACGCGTCATGGTTCGGTTACGTCATCGTACCTTGCACAACATTGATCGAGAACCAATTGACAGCCGTTTTACCTGGACATTGCGCTCACGAACGCCACACTTAAGCATTTCGATAATCATATTTTCTTGGCCTTGATCGTCGCATGGCTTATGGAAAGGCAGGACTTGAATGACGTTATTATGACTTCATGAGTGCCAACGTATCTTTGAAATACTCTCCTCGATATACCTTTCGCCACTTTTCGCGGGTGTGTAGCTCAGAAACTATAAGCACTTAGGTCTTAAAACGGACAAGATTGTGAACAGCACCGAAAGGTCTTCAAGATGACTATTTCAGTTCAAACCTTGTATACATGTGGAACACTTTCTTTAAATGCCTATAACCTTAGCGCAAGAAGGAGAGAAGGGCATTGAAGGGCGTAACATGATGCTCAGGCAGGGGCGAGTCCAGAGGGGGGAGGGCATGGGACCATGCCCCTCATTGGGCCCCGAAGGGGCCCATAAGCTCCGGAGGAACGCATAACCGGCTGAACAGACGAAGTTTTGTGTACAAAACGCAACGAAACTGTCCGCCTCCAGGTTTCCAGGCGAACAAGAACAGTTGCAAGAAAAAGTGAAGTACCCACATCTCGACACAACTTATTCTCCGCTGATTGGAGGGGGGGGGGGGCATTAGGAGTTTTTAAAACTCTTACGCTATCCAAAGTTCCCACGCCGTTTTCCGAGCCCTTTATGCCTACCTGAACGGTTAATTTGATTGTGAACGAGCCTCCTATGTTGCTCTCGATTTTTTGCATTTGCTCGGAGTGTCCTGCGCTGTTGCTGGGCCCGTTCTGCTGGCGTGCCGGGGCACTCTTGTCATGCAGGGTCCTTCCATAAATGCTTTCCATTCGCCCGAAAGGTTCTGTACGCTACATAGGCGTAGGAACGTTTCACAAAGTAGGGGCAAGCTCAGGATATACCTCAGGACCTTGTTCTAGGAGGCAAGCCCGCTGACCGCGGGAGGGGGAAGGGGGGGAGGGTAGAGACGGAGACTGCTGTCTGCTCTTAATTCACATAGCATATTTTGGAGATAATTAAATGTCATTGCTGGCTAGAATACATCTACAGCTCTTTCGCTCTGGTGCGCGATCCTGGCCATTCTGCTCATCCATGTCATTCAGCAAGGAAGCCTTTCCAGCTTCCAACGATTATTCATCCATTTGAACATTGCTTTCCCTGGAGGCGTAAATTCCACGAGCGTATAGGCATTTTGGGTCATTGAGTAGGCATCTATCCCAACAGTGTAGATGTCAAAATACAAACACGACATGGGCTGGTCAGAATTTTGAATGCAAGCCGATGACCCATAGTGCGTCTGAATTCTCATGCGCCTAGATTTCGCCGGCTACTTTGTTAGGGATAAGATCTGTCGCAGCATTTTAGGCGGAAAGAAATTCGAAAGCTTCAAATACTAACAGGCAAAGACAGGGTGACAAAAACCATAGAACTGGAGTTTTGCCTTTAAAAAACCAAGAGACAAAACGAAGACTCTTCTGTCACATATTCCTTATCTGGACCCTGCTCTGTGATCAGTAAAACAGTGGGGAGAATATGTGGGTGCATGAGCTTGGCCGTGATGAGGCCATGCCACGCCTCTTTTCCCACCACCGCCGAACATGCCTCGGTGACTGTGCGCACGACCTTCTCCATCGCCTGGGTATGAACCGGATAAGGAGGGATGGGCAATGAAGCGTGCACTATGCCTCGCAGCTCGCCGTCGCTGATGTCTCGTAAAAGTGGGGGTTGCGTGACTGGTTCGCGCCAGATCAGCTCCGTGTAGCTCACGGCTTCGAAGTTGAAAGCTTGGGATTGCGAAGATCCTGGGCCCCTCGGTTTGCTGCTCACGCGCGACGCTGATGATTTGAACCGCCTGTTCGCGGACCACACGGTCCTCGTCCGCCACCATGGCCAGCAGCAGCTGTTCCGGATGGGCCCACCGTGGTCCGTGTGCGCTGCGGCAGCTCGCGGGCAGCGCGATGCTTCGGAACAGGCTGCATGAGCCCACGTCACAGCTGCTGTTCTGTCGAATGAAGAACCACGCCGGCACATGGTGGCCAACCACGTACTCGACGAGGTCCTATATAGCCCTGCTGGAAGTCTTGGTGGAGATGTATCTCGGAGCAGGCAAGCGGCCACAGTTAAAACAATTTGTTACAGAACAGTTAAAACAATTAGTCCCGAACTGAGCACCAGGTCATGCAAAAATTATTTCAATTTTAACGCAACGGCAACACTTATCAGCAAGTATACTCGTAAGCATGAACCAACGAGTAAATGATACGACATACTATGCCACAACACATGATAATGAGTAAATGCTTAACGATCAGTACATGAAATGCCAGATGATGCATGAGAAAGTTTCAATATTCGTTGCTATGAATCCGAAGACAAAACAGTACCAATAGCGTTGGTTTTGTTTGGCGACAGTATTAATAACGTAGCTTGGTTTACGTCAAGGTATATCGCCGAAATGTCAATATGTCTATTACTCCATTTTCCTCGATACTCTGCGTGGAATAAGGCTATTATTACTGTCTTATCAATGTGCATAATATTTCTCGCAAATGCAATTAAAAACGTCCGGAGTTAGAAGAACCCGTGCTTTCATATTTACCTAGCATGGTTCAGGGGTCCGTTTCGCTGCCGAGCTGTCCCGGTCCGGACGGAGCCGTTTTGTACGCTTGAGGCCAGCAGGTACAGCAGTTGCTGGTCGGTGTTCAGCCGCTGGACCAGGTCGACCGGCAGGCTTGGCACATGCCCGGGCACAGGCTTGAATGCCACAACGTCCGTTTTCCAGACCTCTCCGTTGCAGATCTTGCCGATGGGTCCAGAAAAAAGATTTCGGTCCCGCAGTCGTGCCGTCCAGACTCAGCAGCAGGGGACGTAAATTCAGCTCATTTCCGTGCAGCTGGCAGATGAACCATTGCACGGGTGACTCAGTGACCAGCTCAAACAACCGGCACACTCCACCTGTCGTCCCTGTGATGATGGCCGTGCCGTCGTAGCCGAGGACCTTGACGAGACCGTCAAACTGCTGGCTCACGGAGCGTAGCTCGTTGAGTAAGTGCAGCGCGCGGTCGGACCCGGACGTGAAGTGAGTCACGTAGCGGCTGCCTGGCTCAGCGATGGCAACCACGTGTTCTTTGACGACATTCACGTGGCTATGTGCCATGCAGGTCCTGTCTTTGCGGCCATCGAAGTGAAGACTAGTCCAACCTGACTCATAGATTGATTCCGCATTTTGAGGGGCCGCCTCTTTTCTCGCTCTGTCTCTTGCGCGCCAGATCTTATTAGGATCTACGACATCTGAAGCAGCTAGTCCTCCTCTGCCGTCCTGATGAAAGGCGCTGATGATGGCAGCAGCCGCCCGGTTCGAGACACTGTAGCGGTCAACCGCAAGAGTGGTGTCGGTGAGATCGTTAAAGTTGCGATCTGCTCTGACAGCAGCCTCATCCGAAACAAAGAAATCGGCGTCGTCGCCACTTTCTACCATGCGCGAAGCCGTGCCAGATTCCGCACTCTCGGCTGACTCGCCAGCGCTGAGACCACTCGGTCCCGGAGCAGGCTCGAATTCAGCACTAGCAGCCAGCGCTGGCTCAGCAGGCAGCATGGGCTCAGCAGCCAGCGGGGGAGGTGACTCAGGTTTAGCAGCAAACACCGCCCCACTGGCGGTTGAGCTAGGACGCTCTTGGAGCTGTCTGGCCATTCTCCGGATCTCGTGAGCCTCCCTAACCACAGTCGTAGCCCAGTCACATGTCCCCAGGGAAGGCCTCCGGTGCATGCGTTGGTCTGTTAAGAAAGCAGCTTTTTCTTCCGGCGCTCTGTAGGCAGCTGGACATTTGCAGCTGCGCTGGGACTCGCACTTACATTTTGCGATGTCAAGAAGCTTATTGAACTTCGCGGGTAACGACGATGTTCTGTCCTCTTTCCTTTTTTGTTATTTTGCTGATGGCTTTGTGTGGTTCATGGCAATCCCTCTTCATAACTTTTGTGACGTATTTTATATCACGAACGGGGATCCCTTCGTTCGTCCACAGCTCACTGATTTCCGACGCCACGGTCTTGAACGCGATATTAGAGGGATTCTTATTTGATTCGCTTAGCCATCTGATGTAAGCTAAGCCTTCCCCTTAGTCGGCAGTCGGTGGGACAGGGGCGCCGGGTGACCTATCACGAAATGGTTTGCACGTGACCGCGTAGCCTTCGGCATGCTTATCCAAGTAGTTGCTTGAAAGGAACGTTTGAATGCCGGCAAACCAAACTTGTACCCTCTTATATCCCATACAAGCGCATAAACTGCAAATCAATATCACAATGATGCGTAAACAGTTGTAACCAACTTTCTGCGTTCTGCGGGAACATTCTGATAACTGCCCATTTTGGTACGTTACCCAATTAACAACATTTTTCATAAAAGTTAATTTATTATCAGTTAAGACAATTTTCGTTGATATCCTTCCTGATATAGGCTCCATACTTAACTGACGGTTACTTAAAATCAACTTAGAAGCATTTAATCCGTCAGGTGTGGGTAGCATAGAAAAAGGAAAGAGGCTTGTCCATAGATGGTGTCGCTATTTATAATAGATGCCACTAGTATGGAAAGATGATTTTCTCGGCCCAGGTAGGAAAACCTCCTCTCGACTGACAAATACCAATATTGTTACAGTGCAACAGGCCTGGAAATTTATTATTCACCATGTGCCAAGGAAAAACTTTGTCTCAGCTGATACCAAGAGATTAACCCTATCGAGGACATACCCTAATATACATCGAGCTCATTCATGTTCTACAGATCACGTCAAATCCTGTAATTCTGAGGCTAAGTATTTCGGAACAACAGGCAAAATTGACTGGAGTTGGCTGGTAACAACCAGCAAAACCAGGCACGGATTTGATTCCTAGCTTTTTTACGGCTAGGCAGCTGGGCGATGTAATCAGCTGACGGCTGATGGCCGGTGCAGAATTTTTCCTTTGTTATAAAGTGGTACAAAATATCCTAGCATTCAAAAGGCGTTAAAAACGTGATGCACTAGTCTAATAATAAGTGTCACACACTCAATAGCCAATGGAAATGGCGCATACGATGTCGGCAGCACGTAAAACTACGTTCAACGATTGCGCGTAAAAATTCACCTGCGTATATCCGACTGCTGTTCTAAGGCGAAGGCACAAAGACCAAAGAGGACGGAAACTGAGCGACCATGGGTACCGCAAGATGCCAACAAAGTGACTCTCGTCAGCAAGTATAGGGCCCTCAGAGCAAGCAAAAAAGAAACCAAGACCCACGTGGTGGACCCCCAAACGATCGGTAGTGGCCCGCCAGGCTGACATATAAGGCTCCGACCACAGCACATTAAAGACCATCTGAGCAAAGGGAATTGTCCAGGGCCATGAGTTAATACCATTGTGCGATCAAGAATGCACGAGAAGGCTAACAGAAAAATCCTCGATAGGAGCGAATGAGATCAAAGGGAAGGAGTCATCGATCAACGTAGAGGGGCCCCACGCATCGAGTGTCTCGGTGTCTTACCTTATTAAGCGCCTCAGCAACAGCACAAGACCCCCCGAGCAAGTGAAATAACCCGGGACTAACGTGGAGGGCCCCTGAGCAACTGAATGTACCCTGGTATATGGGGCCCCTGAAAAAGCGTATAGAGCCTTTCGGGCAAATGTGAAGAGTCCGTGGAGGAAAACCTGCACCGACCAAGAGTGTCCAGGTGTGGAAGCAGATAGCGTCACAACGACAGCGTTAGGCCCCACGAGAAAATGCAAAGAGGTCAAGGGAAACGTGGAAAGCTCCCTAGCGATCAGATTAATCCGGGCAATGGGCACATTGGGTCAGAGTAATCAAACAGTATAATGCCTGTAGACAGCGTAATGAGCCCCAAAATTTCGCGCAAGCAACACGTTTTCAACCAGCAAAGCATTGACACGCACCCGGGTGGCCGGCTAGTTACCCTTCGCTCGGGTGGGGGTCAATTTGACCCCCCTGAGATCTCGGGAACTAAGAGAGCTAAATACACCAAATTTACAGGGCGTGTTGACGTATACGCAAACTCACTTAGGTTAAAGACTGAGGTTCCTAGTTTATGACCTTCGGGCCAAATAAGGTCAAATAAGGTCAAATTCCAGGCTGGTCTCCAAAGTGCCCTCAGAACCTAGATAACGTTTTCTAAGAAAAAGGTCACATGCTCATCTGAGATCAGCGACCTTGTCTGACCTTTTGAAGGTTATGGTGACCAAAATCATACAAGACTGCGTTGGGTTTTGCATTTGAATAAGCGACAAAGATTGCGCCAGACAGTATATCCCTTTAACAAAAATGCTGGCCTGGGTTATTTGACGTCAGTGACCTGTTCTGACCTCTGAGAAGTTCATTGCAGATGTATAATGCGGTTCGTGCTATCAATAAATTTGAAATAAGCACTAGAAACTATCCCATACAGCAAGCCCTAGAGTAATAAAGCAGGCTGGTTTTGACTTTGGTCTGACCTTTATACCTGAACTTAGGTCAACTTAATTTGCTCACTCAATGTTTGTGTTGCCTAAGAAAGCATCTCAGAGATGTATGGCTTCGTCTAACACTCCGTCGTTGCATCAGATTGAACGATTCCCTAGAAATTGACTTCGCTGAAACCATAGCCTGACTTTGACCCGCCATAGGTCAGTGAACTTACAGAATACATCTCCATTGTTCATGCCAAACGATTCGTTATTCAATTGTCTGCAGCAATCTAGAATTTGGCGCAGCTGCGCCGCGTCGTTCGGAAGCCGTTCTGGAAAACCTTCGGGGGGGGGGGGGGGTCAATTTGACCCTCCACTCGAGTGCGTATTAACTTCGTCTGCTCATGAACTCTTTACTTTTATTAGCAATTGTTTTTTGGTCGTCTACAGGTGCCTTCAGGTCCTCTCGGCATGGTCCAATGGGGCATGGTCTCTTGCGTTCAGCCGCCCTCTGCATCCGCCGCCGGCCCGAGCAGCTTAATAGATGGGGCCTGCCAGGAACACAACCACACATTCAACTAAGAAATACTAACGACACAATGTGTAGGGCTCCGAACGATTAAGTGTGTCGGAGCAGGCTGGCATATAGAGCCCCCGCTAAGAGTGTAGGGCTGTCCATTCAAATGGGAAGTACCCAAGACCCAGTGTAGAGGGCCCCGAATGATCGAGTGTGCCAAAGCAGGTTAACAGATAAGTCTCCCAACAAGAAGGTAGGGACATCCATTTAAATAGGAAGCACCCAAGACCCAATATGGAGGGCCCCCGGGTAATAGAGTGCGTCAGAGTACGTTAACAGATAAGGCTCCCAACAAGAACGTAGGAACGTGCATTGAAATAGGAAGCACCCAAGACCCAAAGTAGAGGGCCCCCGAGTGACAGAGTGTGTCGGAGCAGGTTAACATAAACGGTCTCCGTCAAGAGCGTAGGACCCTCCCTTTAAATAGGGAGCACCCAAGATCCCATGTAGAGGGCCCTCGAATGATCGAGTGTGCCCGAGAACATTATCAGATAGCCTCGACAGGAGTGCAGGGGCCTAAATTCAAACACCAAGGCCCAATATACAGGGCCCTCTAACACTCCAGAGTGGCCGAGGAGGCGACCAGGTGGGTTCCCAACAAGCGCGCAGCACCCTCCGTTCAGATAGGAAGTGCCCAAGACACAATGTGGAGGGACCCCGCATAACGAGTGTGCTCAAGTAAGTTAACAGATGGGGCTCCCGACAAGAGCGTAGGGCCCTCCGTTCAAATATTAACTACACACGACATGATGAAGTGGGCCCCGGATACTGGAGTGCACCACAGCAGGTTAACAGATAGAGCCCCGACAAAAGCGTAAGGCTCTCCATTCAAGCAAGAATACCCATAACCCAGCGCGGAGAGCCCCCGAAAGATGGAGTGTACCCGAACAGATTATCACAAGACTCCGATAGGAGCGCAGGATCCCAAATTCAAACACCAAGACTCAATGTGCAGGGCCCCGAACACTCAAGTGTCACCGAGGGAGCGAACAGAGGGGAGCCCCCGACAAGTGCGTGTGGCCCCATTCAATTTGGACGTGCCCAAGACCCAATAAATAGGGCCTCGAACGATCGACTGTGCCCGAGCAGGTTATCAAATGGGCGCCTGACAGGAGTGTAGGGCACTAAACAAGTGACAAAGGATTGGAAGCGCCCTAGACCAATGAAGAGGGCCCCTGAGCATATCCCGAGCGTGTCAGTAGGTTAACCGAGACCCAGGTAAAGGGCCCCTGAGCAAACGAGAGTACTCCGGCTGGGCCTCAGAATAACAGAATGTAGTCTGGAGAAAATGAATAAGCTGTGTATATGTGCATACGTAGTATATATAGCTTTCTAACGCTCTATACAGTGAAATAGGTTCCCATACACAAGATAGCATACTAAGAAACTTGAAATCTAATGACCGGAATGCGAGGACATTTTGGAGGCACCCTTACATTTAGGGAGCCTTGCAACGATGCGTACCCTCCCCCCCCCCTTGACGAAATCCGAGATCTGCCCCTGTATTCAGGCATTATGGCGAATTGTATTAGTCCTTATATATACTTCACAAATTTAAAGCCGTATACCGCTGGCACCCTATGATGACAAATAACACACCTATCTTTGTTTTGCACCACTAGCTCATCAGTTAGGGCTGTAAGAATGTTGCGTTTTTGGGATGTTAAACTTAATTAACATAGTGTTACCATGAGAACAGCAAACCATAGGAAAATGACCCAAAATGCGCATTTCGCAATGAAATTTATAAACGACACGCACCCTCGGATTTAGGGAGTGAGGAGTGCTGCAATAGATTTGATCGGAAAGCCAGGGCAGTGAGCTACCATTGCAACAGACTTTTTTATGGTTGGAATAACCTGCTATGTCGGAAGGGGGAAAGAGTGAGACAATCGTGCTGTGTGCTGTAAATATGGTCCGGGGCAAGTTTATTGTGTCATTATGGCGTCATAGGTCAGCTGCATGTGCATGTTTTTCAGGTCTATGCTGATGTTAATCTTCCTAAATCATCCATGCTGACAAGGAAGTTTACATGAGGCGTCAGCCATCAATAGATCACGTCGACCAACCAGCTGGCTGTAAATAGGCTAGGAATCAAGGTTGTGCTTGAAAAAGTGCCAAGTGCTGACACCAGATCGAACATGATGATGATGATGATTTGGGGATTTAGGGCGCATCGACTGCTAAAGGTCATGCAGCGCCCATAACTATCGATTCATGCAGAGCCGTCAATCAGAGAAGTGCATCAATCAGGTCACCCTATAGAGCCATGATGATCGGCCCTAGCATCATGATGAGAAGATTACAGGAAAATCTATAGCGCGAAGGAACTGGAGCACTTTACCAAACCCGACGATGTTCGAAGAATCCCCTAAAAAGTCGCGTAGCGTGCGACTCTGGACGTGGCGTCCGAAAAACTGCGCTCTCGTTGCAGTAAGGTGGCGGCAAGCGACCAGTACGTGATGCACGGTCAGTGGATCAGAGCATCGACCGCAGCATGGTCTGTCGCCAGCCAATAGCAGGTGACGGTGCGTAGCATATGTGTGACCTATGCGTAACCGGCAAAGGGCAACTTCTTCCACCCTATTGTCCCGAAAGCACGACTGCCATAATCCAATGCGGGGTTTCACCGACTGCAGCTTGTTGGCGCTCAGCGAGTTCCAGTAGAACTGCCATCGCTTCTGCATAAACAGCGACACTGCGGGGTACATGTCTTGAGCAGGTAGTGGTGTTATAGGAATTCTAGTCCCTGTCGTAGCGCGCTTTGCTGCCGCGTCAGCAAGATCATTTCCGCATATCCCCACGTGACTTGGGATCCAGCATAGAACGACCGTTTTTCCTGCTCGATCCAGTGAGCTAAGACGAGACTGAATGTCCTGGACAAGTGGATTCGACGGGGAGAAGCCGCTAACAGCCAGCAGGCTGCTCAAGGAGTCGGAAAGAATTAAATGCAGATTGCTATCGTCCACTTCAATAAAACAGAGAGCTTTGCTAATGGCTATAAGCTCGGAAGTGTAGACCGACGCGTGTGAAGGCAGTGTGAATGACCGTGTGGTCGATCCGCACACAAAAGCGCACCCTACACCTGCATCCGTCTTCGAACCATCTGTATAAGTCATCTTGTACCCGTCAAAGGAGGCCATGTGCTCTAAAGCTGCGCCTTTGAGTTCCGCCATGAGGACATGTTGCTTTTGCATATTTGATAGAGAAACATCCACTCTTGGCGATGCTAGCTCCCAAGGAGCAGTCTCCATGGGTTTAGGTCTGATGACACGCCGTAGGTTCAGGCCGCTCGCATCTAAAAGCTCTCTCATTCGTACACAGAAGGGAGAAGTTTTAGGTGACCGTTGACGTAGGAAAAGCCTTCGTAAGCTACGCGAAAACACTGCTTTGTAGGTGGGATGATCTGGGAACTGCGCCAGCTTGCACGTGTAGCGCAGTCCCAGCATCTGCCTTCGCAATGCTAGTGGGGGCTCGTGAGCCTCCACCAGAAGACTGTCTATGGGCGATGTCCGAAAAGCCCCTGTGGCGATACGGAGTGCGGCGTGATGCACCGTGTTCAGAGTACGTTTGATCAGGTCTGATGAGCTGTCGTAGATAAAACAGCCGTAGTCAAGTTTTGAACGAATCAGGGAGCGGTATAGGAGTAAGAGTGTCCTCCTATCAGCACCGTATGACGTACGTCCCACGCACCTTAGGATGTTAAGAGATTTTAAACATTTGTCGCGGAGATTTCTGATGTGCTCACGGTATGTTAGGCGTCGGTCAAAACGTTATACCGAGAAATTTCGCGGTATTCTCATTGGCGACGCGTTCCCCATACAGCCTGATTTCCATATCAGGACAGTGACGGCGACGACGACAGAAATGAACTGCAGTTGTCTTCGATGTAGAAAACCGGAAACCGTTGAGCGCACTCCACTTCTCCAGACGTGTGACAGCCAGCTGCAGCTGTCGCTCCATCGTGCGAGTGGTCGATGAGCTACACCAAATAGCAAAGTCGTCTACAAACAGGGAACGGCTGATCCCATGTGGAAGCGTGTCCCCTATGTCGTTTATCATCACTGCGAAAAGAATGACACTTAATACGCTGCCCTGAGGCACACCATTGTCCTGTGGATACCTGTCGGATTGATAAGAACCAACACGCACCCGAAAGAATCTGTCAGTCAGAAAGTTTTGTAAAAACTTTCCCATGTGACCACGGATGCCACAATCGAGTAACTTCATCATAATTCCATGTCTCCATGTGGTGTCATAAGCTTTTTCTATGTCAAAGAAGATGGCGCCGGTATGACGCTTGCTACTAAATCCGGCTCGCACTGCGGTATCAAGAGTTAAGATGTGGTCAATCGTGCTCCTGTTCTTACGGAATCCGCACTGAGCATTCGTGAAAAAGTTCTGGCGTTCTAAAGTCCACGAGAGCCGCACATTCACCATTCTTTCCATGAGCTTACAAAGCGAAGATGTGAGGGCGATCGGGCGGTAGTCAAGAGCGTTCGTCCCACTTTTCCCGGGCTTTAGAATAGGCACTACTATTGCCTCTCGCCAGATTGGCGGGAAGTTACCTGACACCCATATGCAGTTGAAAACTGCCAGCAACGCTCGTAGTACACGGGGAGGAAAATGCCGTATCATATCATTGTGGATGAGGTCGGGCCCCTCCGCTACACTACGCAGCGAGCGAATGGCCGCTTGAAGCTCCATCATAGTGAAATGTTTGTTGTACGTCAGGACGTCATCTGTACAAAAATTAACCTGCGAAGTTTCACATCGTGCCCTGTGCCGCAAAAACCGCGGATCGCAGGTGCCATTTCGGCAACGGTCTGACAGGGCTTCCCCAATGGCTTCTGCCACATCACTTGGGTGGGTGATGTCTTGACTTCCCACTCGCAGTACGGGAAGAGAAACTGCTGGATGCAGTCCAGCGATTCGCTTAATGCGGCCCCATACCTGTGACGTCGGCGTGTGGCGATTTAGTAAATTGACGTAGCTGCGCCATGATGCACGTTTCGCCTCTCGTATAGTGTGGCGTGCGGCCGCGCGTGCTTGCCTGAAAGCCAAGAGGTTTAATGTGCTGCTGTGCCGGTCAAAAGCCCTAAAAGCTCTCCGACGTGCACGAATAGCGTCGCGACACTCGTCGCTCCACCAAGGTACAGGGGTACGACGAGGGCATCCGGAGGTGCGCGGAATGCATCCTTTCGCCGCATCCAACACGAGAGACGTAAATTCCTCCGTAGTCGGAGTTGCAGAGTCGAAATCGTTGGAAAACGTTTCGTCCAGGCGAGTCTCAAATCCCCTCCAGTCCGCCTTCTTGAAATTCCAACGCTGAGGTCGAGTACCAAGAACAGTACCACCACGGTACCGAACCCAGACCGGAAAGTGGTCACTTCCAAGGGGGTCCTCTGAAGCATCCCAGGTGAAGTGTGGTACCAACTGCGGACTACAAATGCTCAGGTCTAGCACCGACGATTGTCCGGATGGCAATGTAAAATGCGTTCTTGATCCTGTATTTAAAACGCACAGACCTTCGTCACGCACGAGAGCCTCACATAGCCTCCCGCGAGTGTTCGTGGAAGTACACCCCCCACACAGTGTGATGTGCATTAAAATCGCCTAAAACGAGTAGAGGGGGAGGGAGTTGAGAGACTAACTCTCGTAGTCCTCCAGATGGAAATGAAACCCCAGGTGGCAAGTAGAGAGAGCAGACAGTTATGGTGCGGCGGTTGAAATTCACCGTTGCTGCGACAGCCTGCAAGTCTGTTCTCAACACCAGACGCCGCGTAGGTACGCTTTGGTGTACAGCCAAAAGAACGCCACCGTAAGCAACGGTATCTGTTGGCATGTCAGTGCGGAAGGTAGTGTACCCTTTCAGGCTGAAGGCCGCATTAAAACAATGCACCAGATCGAACAGGGCCTTAGTCTGTGGTCTGTAGTAGAAGGGAAAGCAAAGTTAAAAACTTTCCCGTCAGCCCACACATCAAACGCATCATCAACACGCATGACGTTACGCATTCCAGCTGACAACGGTGCTGGCGACGTGTCGAACGGGGCCCTGAATCCCCATATCCCTGAATTTCGGCAGGTGAAGGGCTTAGATAAGACGGCAGGAATAGCCTTATTCCTCGAAGAAAAACCAGAGGGAGATATAGTTGGGTTGATATTTCGGCAAGATGCATTTATCGAAACAATAGCAGACATGGATTCAAAATTACCTGCCGATGATCCTCCTCGTTATCCTAGTCATATAGCATCGCCATTGCAGCCTTTGCCAGGTTAGGTGATTACTTTTTGTGTAATTCTGAGGAGAAATGATGAAGCCATGCTGTCTCATATTTTATGTAAGTGCTTGTGTTCTTAAGTAGTTGTATTGTGTATTCATTAAGACTGAGCTCTTTCAGAACACAAAACACTGAAAACAGTCTTTGTATGGTGTTACTTTTTGCTTTTATTTTCCTGATGTATTGTAGCTTACGTAGGTGAAGTACTGTTGAAGAGATTCTCGAATCTGGTAGCTTCAATTTTCAAGGTCAGATAATCTGGCTGCCTTTGAACTCTCATCTTGCGGCAAAATTGGCGGACAAGTCATGGGACGCCGGCACGTCGTTAGCCGTGGGCTGCACATCGGCGTATAGTCCAACGGCTTGGTCCTGCCCTGAAACTTTGTTCTTTGTTGCGGTATGAAGGCATCCGTGGATTGTGTTGTTTTGTTTTTTGTATTGTGCTATTTTCGTTTTTTTTTATTTTCTTGATGCATTGTATACAGAGTTTTCATGCTGATGTCGAAATAAATTGTGTGCCGCGGTTAATTGTATTCTCTAATTAGGTATTGCCAATGTTGACACTTTTGAGCCGGCTCAAATAATTGTGTGTGCTCAAAGGAGCAATCAGATTTCATTTTGTTAAGAAGATCTGTGTCTGATGCCTCACCTGTCCTGACCCATCTCTGATGACCTGGTGCTTCAAATCTTGTTATAGTCTAGCCTACAGAGATAATAAAGTACCTAAGTATGTGTTTACTGAAATGTAAAATGATTCAGGGGATCATCACATCGATAATTTGGGCCCTCTAAAAATATTTTGAAGCATTTTATGGAAAAGTATTACAAATCTCATCACTATTTGGCCTGGTTCAACTTCAGAGCACATTGCTAGATTTCTTGCATAAATAAAATCAACAGAGTAAGAATGAATCAATGTGGGAATAAATCTGATCTCAGCAGAAGTACTTTGCAACATTCTTTCTCGGTAATGAGGTCAAAGATAGTTGAAACAAACTGCTCAGTCAGGTTGTTAAAGTTAGTTCACTCATTGTTCTCAAAAGTAGGGTGGGCGTGCAGCCTGCAAACATTATGTTTTTCAAACATGTTCAGCATAGCAACAGACCACCTGCATAACAATTGGCATCTTGTGCTTTTCATGGTCATCATCAATGTCAGCACATGGAAAGGCAGTGTTTGAAGGAATTATGATGTTATCTATGTTCTGTTAGGCCAAAATGCCCCCTTAACTTCATTGTGCAAATACAAATATTATTCACATCTTGGCCTGTTCCAAGTTCAGAACACTTGTCCTTGTGCATCAGGTTCAGCTCACTTATGTTTTGAAGACACCCTGTGCAATGGGTGGGTCTTTTGCAGACTGGTAGACAAGAACCTTTCTCCTTCCAGCCCTGCCCCTCCCCCAGTTTCTGTGCCATCCATTTCAGATGTCTGATGGTATGCTTCTACTATAATCAGTTTGGATGCAGATGTATAACATGCACCTTTTTTATAAGGCAAAGTGCATTTGATTTGCATTATTTGAATGTTGTTTGTTACTGCTCTTTCTGCTGTCATTATGTCATGGCATTGTCATTACAGCCTGTGTCAGGTGACATACTTTTGGTGTTATTCTTAGGGGAAGTGATGTAGCCATGCTGTCTCATTATTCATGTGAGTATTTTGTGTTCTGAAGTAGTTGTATTATGTTTTCATTAAGACTACTGTTCCAGAATGCAAAACACTGAAACCCAGTCTCACAGTGTGGTCATGGCACTACGACACAACTACCCACCACAAGATGGGCAACCACGTCCGCAGATTGCTCCTCAGCAGCCTTGCTTTGGAACTCCAGGGACCCCTGTGGCTCGTACATATGGCAGCGGAGGATCTGCATACAATGTAGGTACAAGTTATGGAACTAAAGCCAGGTCAATGTTGGTGATAGTAACACTCTGATTGTCGTGCAAATTGCTTGATATTTGTTACTTGCAAACATGTTTCACTATATATTATATCTGGGTTGTGTTTCGAGCATGTCTTGCATACTAATGCATTTTTATGTTCTTACAGGGAATGCAGCATGGACACTACCCATCAAGCAGCTCTCAAAATATGATGCAGCGATCAGGTATTGTACTTGCCCTTTTCACCAATGATGACAAAGTCATAAGTACCTCCCCCCCCCATAATGCCGAATAACTAGTTAACTTTAGTTCCCTTTGGGATCAGTCAGAAATCAGGTGTGGCTGCTGCCGCTTCCACTCCCACTCCATAACTGTCAGTGAGCTGTGCTTTATGTGTGCTGTGGACTATTGCCAAACCACAGTGCCTTGACAGGTGGAAACATGGTGCAAAACCGATACCCTGTGGTCCGACCGCAGCCAGGACCGCAGCCTATCAAACGTCCGTCGGATCAGAGGGGACCGCTCGCTCAGCAGGGTAAAACGTAAGCCGCCAATGTGAACTGATGACCACCGTGCCTAGCGACGACTGACGAGGCACACAGTTGCCCTTAGCACTGTCGGTCTAGTGTTGTTTGCTGGTGATGGTTTTTTGATTAAGTGCCTCAACTTGGTCGTAACTCGCGGTGTTCTGAAATTTTCTGCATCCGTGTGTGATATGGAAGGTTTTACATTCGTTCTGAATTTCCTCATTACATGTATTATGTCAAGGAAGCTACAGAGTGGCATGCACTCAGCCCTATCTATCTGTAAGCTCCGAAATAAGCAGGATAGTGTTGTGATTTGATTGTGTTGTTGTTTGTCTGAGTCCATTGCCTTCTGCCGATCATTACGTGGCTCGAACCGTGCTCAGACCCGGTCATTTCAGCGTTAAGAAGCGGAAGCGGATGGCAGACAAGATCCTGCCGTGGAAAGTGCGGGACTTGGTACCCGAGTCGCAAGCCTACATGGACCTCCTAGCCTTCGAGCGCAAGCTGGACGCCACCATCATGCGCAAACGGCTGGATATCCAGGTGCACATGCCATGTTGTGCACCTTTGTTGTGGAGTTTGCTGCTGAGTATAGGTTGTCAATATACGCCTCTGGGTATGGCACCACGCTCTGTTACAAAAGACATCTGCTTTGGTTGGTGGAACACTTGTGGAATCAATCATTGTGATATGCTGATTGTTTGATTGTTTTTGTAGTGTATGCAACTGCTATGGGAAGAGGCGCACATTTTCTCGCCAAAGGGAGCAGGTGAAATCAAGGCTCTGGGCAGTGATCGCAGCCAGCGATGTTTTCGTCATAATTCTTTTTTCTGAGGGATATGGCACCCACTGCAGGTGTGCATATTTCGTGTATACAGAGCTGACCTAGCACAGCAATGTGGTATAAGGCTGTGGATCCATCCTAGACTTCTACACCTTCGCCCTGGCTGGTAGTCACCCTCCTGCTTTGCCGGTTTTGTTCTCCGTCTTTCACCGTCCACCTCCATATTCCTGCATCTCTCTCTCCCTCTGTATCTCACGCTCACTGTCACTCGCTCACTCACTCACCCAGTCACTCACTCATTTTATCTGTCTCCCTCTGTCCGTCACCCTCTGTATCTGTCTCCCTCTACCTCCATCTCCTTCTGTCTCTGTCTTCCTCTGTCTTTTTCTCCTTCTGTCTCTGTCTGCCCCTGTCTGTGGTTTCCTCTCTGTCTTTGTATGTGTCTCTGTTTATGGAATTGTCGGCTCGCCTCACCGCCCGCGCTCCACCGTCGTAGGAGGCGCTGAAGCGGCCGATGAAGCAGAAGCGTAAGCTGCGCGTCTTCATCTCCAATACGTACTTCCCTGCGAAGGCGGCAGCCGAGGGCGAGACGGACGGCAGCGCCGCCTGCTGGGAGCTGCGCGTCGAGGGCAAGCTGCTGGACGACGGCAAGCCTGACCAGTCGGCCAAGGTGCGTTAAGACGCGGGGGGCTGCCCAGGGGGGGGGGGGGGGGGGGCTGTGGTGTGGGGGTATATGACAGGTGGTGGATGCTGTTGGTGAGAAGTGGTGGGCAGCTGGGTGTCGTGTGATAGTGGTGTGGGTGTTTGTGCCATATGTTGCTTTGGACGTCGAAAAAAATCGTTTAATTCAAGTGCCTGCAACCCCCTTTTGTATGCTGGTGGTACCTGTTGTATGTACTGTATGCAACACTGTGTACTGTGTTTTGTCCGTAACCGTTCGTTTTGAACATCAGTCGGAACGCGCTAGATCGGTTTGTGTTCATTCTGCAGGGCAAGCGCAAGTTCTCTTCATTCTTCAAGTCATTGGTGATCGAACTGGACAAGGACTTGTACGGTCCGGACAATCACCTGGTGGAGTGGCACAGAACAGCTAGCACCCAGGAGACAGATGGCTTCCAGGTGAGACCTCACAGCCAACTATCAGGGTCAGGTCGCAGACTGGCCCCTGCAGGTGGGTTTAGCTGGGTCCTCGCTGGTGGCTGTGATGTTTGTGTACTGTGGAGAAGCATCCGTTGTGACTGGCCGGAGGCCGGGCTTCCAACTGTTATGAACAGATAAAACGAAAAACGCACAACCTCCTCATGTCATCTTGCAACCCTATGTAATGGTGCTTAGTGCTACAGAGTGGAGGTTGAATGTTACTGTGTGCTTGTGCAGTAAACTTTGTCTGCTTGTGAGCTCTGGCCTCTGCCTGTCAGCTCCATGCGCCATCTATGAGCTTCCGTGTGCACCGCTGACCGGCGCCTCCCCTGCCCTGACAAGGTGAAGCGACCAGGGGACCGTAACGTGCGCTGCACGATCCTGCTGCTGCTGGACAACCAGCCGCCGCAGTTCAAGCTGGACTCGCGGCTGGCGCGTCTGCTGGGCGTGCACACGCAGTCGCGGCCCGTCATCACGCAGGCGCTCTGGCAGTACGTCAAGCACAACAAGCTGCAGGTGAGAGCGAGGCAGCGTGTCGGCGTCCAACGCGCCGTCCGACAGTTCGGCCGAAAGAGACACGGGGGAAAGTGCAGCTGTGCCAGTGAGAGGCCGCGGGCTCGTGGCGTTCGTGGGTCATCCGTGCAGTGGAATTGTGCTGTGCTTCGGTTGGTGTCATTATCTTGGGCAGGGTGTTGAAATGTGGCTCCTGGTCTGCTGTCGGGAAGGTGGCGCGTGTTTGGGGAAGGCCGGATAAGACGACATTATGACTGGTAGCTACTTGGGATGTGTGTGGTGGCCTCTCCCCATCCCTGCCGTCGTGCAGAACGATGGTCCCGTCCGCTGCCCGTCGCCTGGTCGTGTCGTGAGGCCTGACGCGCCGCTCCCGCCGCCGCAGGACCAGAGCGAGCGCGAGTACGTCAACTGCGACCGCTACCTGGAGCAGATCTTCCAGTGTTCGCGTATGAAGTTCGCCGAGGTGCCGCACCGGCTCAACTCGCTGCTGCACCCGCCCCGACCCGATCGTCATCAACCACACCATCACCGTGGACGGGCCCGAGCAGAAGAAGACGTCCTGCTACGACATCGAGGCCGAAGGTGCGAGCCGCCGTCGCTGGCGGCAGGCCCCTCGCCCGGCCTCCGGTGTTTATACACGCCGACAGCCAAATGTTGATGTCGTGGGGTGGCAGTTATGACTGGGTGGCAGGGAGCGGGGCGGCGCGACCGCAGCGTGCTACGCAGTGTTTAGCGATCGTGAGACCGTGTTCCATTCCACGAGGCGGCGTCAGGATGAATGTAGTGGGGTATTGGCAGGTGTAAGCTGCAGTAGCAGTACCATGGTCATTGTTTTGCCTGCTAACCAGTCCCCTGCGCGACCGAGCCCGGCCTGTCTGCGCGTCCCGGCGGGGCCGCTGGGCAGGAACATATTGGGTAGTTAATACTCTTTTTAATGTTGTTTTAATGTTTAAACTCATTGCTGAATTCGGTGGTGACAGAGTATGAACTGGCTTCGTGAAACTCCCCTGCCATAGCTCCCTTTGCTCTTCGGCATAACTCTGTCAGTTTTAGAATGTTTGTAACTGTAACTATGACGCCGGGCAGGAACCAAGTAACTGTGTAACTGTAACTGTAATTATGTAGCTATGTGACAATGTAACTATAGCAATGTTAACTGTGATTGATGGTGCGCCGTCACCCCTGGTGGAAAGCAAGACCGTTATTATTTATACGGGGAATTCAACTCAGGCACTTATATCTCGAAGCCCAACGCCGTTAACCCTTCTACGGCATAGGTAATTATGATTTAGGGTTTTCGAGCGCATCCACTGCGAGGGGTCATGCAGCGGCCGCTGACGGCCCCGGCATACCTTCACCGTGCAGGTGGACGACACGCTGAAGGCTGCAGATGAACAGTTTCCTGCTCTCGACGGCCAGCCAGCTGGAGATCCAGACGCTGGACAACAAGGTGCACGAGACGGTGGAGATGATCAACCAGTACAAGGTCAACCGCGAGTTTCTGCTGGGCTTCGCGCGCGACCCGCAGCAGTTCATCAATAAGTGGCTCGTCTCGCAGAGCCGCGACCTGGAGGTGGGTGCGGCGCCGGCCGTCACGCCCGTCGGGTCGCGTGTTTGGAGGTGGTGCGGCGCCGGGCCGCCACGCTCGTCAGGTCGCGTGTTGGAGGTGGTTGCGGCGCCAGGCCGTCACGCTCGTCAGGTCTAGTGTTGGAGGTGGGTGCAGCGGCCGGGTCCGCCACGCTCGTCAGGTCGCGTTGTTGGAGGTGGGTGCGGCGCCGGGCGTCACGCTCGTCGGGTCGCGTGTTGGAGGTGGGTGCGGCGCCGGGCGTCACGCTCGTCAAGTCTAGTGTTGGAGGTGGGTGCGGCGCCAGGCCGTCACGCTCGTCAAGTCTAGTGTTGGAGGTGGGTGCGGCGCCGGGCGTCACGCTCGTCAGGTCGAGTGTTGGAGGTGGGCGCGGCGCCAGGCCGTCACGCTCGTCAGGTCGCGTGTCACGTGACCTTATGGCCCGTTTCGTTGGGCGAGATGTGCGGCCAGTGACGTCACTGATGCGGCGCAATAGCGTCCCGTCCGGTAGGATAGTTGTGCTGTGTCGTGGCTGCGATTGAGCCATTCGTTCTACGTTTGGCTGGACGCTGTCACTCTGCTAGCTGCCTGTTACTGGGGCCAGGGCTTGTTCAGAAAGCTTAAGTATGACTTGTCTATGCCTGATAATATAATAGGATAATTGTTTTTTATGGAAAATCAAAAGAGTAAAGGCTCAGTCTCTGAATCAGAAAAGATACAGTCTCTGAATCAGAAAAGATACAGTCTCTGAATCAGAAAAGATGCAGTCTCTGAGTCAGAAAAGATACAGTCTCTGAATCAGAAAAGATGCAGACACTGGATCACAAAAGATTCAGCCTTTGAATCATAAAAGGTTTGGTCTCTGACTCAGAACAGACTTATCCTAAATCAGAAAAGGTTCAGTCTGAATGCACGAAAGCAGGGTCGTTTTTGTT
This sequence comes from Pollicipes pollicipes, assembly GCF_011947565.3. Taxonomy (NCBI): domain Eukaryota; kingdom Metazoa; phylum Arthropoda; class Thecostraca; order Pollicipedomorpha; family Pollicipedidae; genus Pollicipes; species Pollicipes pollicipes. The sequence goes on along the minus strand of NW_023596549.1, from coordinate 100,048 downwards.
GAGTCACAAAATGGCATCATGTATATTAAGCAACGTAATTTTCATATGAAATCTAGCACCGATTACTGCACTCCATTTCAATAACCCTGCATCCTGGACCTCATTTTCGTGCTCTCCGCATGCATCTCGGATCCCAGCACCACCACTTCCCCCCCCCCCCCCCGCCCCTTACCTTAATACCGTCATCGTTTTATTAATGTCGCCTAAGTCTCCTGCGACGGGCATGACCTTGTCCGCGTCCTCCCGGTCCTCAGTTCCGTCCCGTCTTCGAACCCCTGACGTCCTGACCACCCCATCCCACGTCTCCTCTGGACTCAGCACCGCAGTATCAAAACCTCAGCAGTGTGATTCTCCGGGCCACCATCACCCCTGCTCCCCCTTGTCTCGGGCTATCATCTCCCTCGCTCTCCCGTGTCTCCTGGCCATCATCTTCCCCCGCTCCCCGTGTCTCCGGGCCACCATCAACCCCGCTCCCCGTGTCCGGGCCATCATCTCCCGCGCTCCCCCGTGTCTCCGGGCCATCATCTCCCCCGCTCCTTGTGTCTCCGGGCCATCATCTCCCCCCGCTCCCCGTGTCTGCCTGGCTGGCGTGCCACCCGTGACGGGCTTGGTCGCCGCTGGCAGACCATCACGGACGTGGTCGGCAACCCGGAGGAGGAGCGGCGCAGCGGGTTCTACCAGCAGGGCTGGGCTGGCGAAGCTGTCAACCGCTACTTCTACTCCAAGGTGCAGCAGAAGCGCGCCGAGCTCGAGCACGCACTGGGCGTGCGCAACGGATGAGAACGACCGGCATCGTCACAGGCGTCAGTCACAGCTTTTCAGGGACGCTCTGTCAGCGAGGGTTGAACCAAGCATTGCGCGGGCGTCGCTGCCTGCCGATATCGTCAAATTGGAGGGCGGTGCTGTCGGCAGTTTTACATACATTGTGTGCCCTCGCCCTCACCACCGTAAGCGGATGGTGGTGGACAAAAATGTAGATTTAGTCGCGGCACCGAAAACGCATTCGTTGATTGAGGCACACACTTCTGTTGACGGTGTGCTTAGCGCGTCCCTTTGCCTTCCATGACTTTTGCTGTACATCGGCGAACAGTATATACTCATTTGTCGACATGTGGTGGTGATGTGCCAGTGCCGATGTGTTCTGTTCCGCGGTAGCAAAAGGCTCATGTCCGTCGCGGGCGCACCTCCGTCCCCTCGGCATCCCGGCCGCGAAGTCCAGCAGTTGCACGCCTGGTCGTGCGCTGACCCCGTGGTGAGGTGCTGGCGCCATTGCCATCTGCCGAGGAGTGCAGTGAGCGCCACACGTGTGCGTGGCGTCCTGTATGTCGCGTTTCTAGCGGCCAGTGGGCACGGGTCAAGCGCTGCGCTGTCTTCCGGGGCCGTATTGCTGTCTCGCTCATGTTTGTGTTGCATTGGCTTGGAATGTGGTCGCGGTTGCGGGCATTTTAGCCTTTGCACATTACTGATCTCTCTATGCTGTTTACCTCACTTGGGCCGTCGTCTAATAAATGTTTGAGTTTATATCGGGCCACTATTTCGTAGTTTATTGCAGATGAAACACGGACTTCACGTAACATAAACGAGTGCGGACTTCGCCTTCCATCAATGAACTGTACGTTCACATGCCCATGTACCACTTTGTCCTCAAGGCGGGACTTGAGTCATATAATGAGGATGCCCTCTGAGATGTAGGTGCTTACGAAGCTCCCTAGATTATTTCCATTGGTGCGGTTCGCAGTGCCTCGTTTTCAATGTTCTCGCTTCCAGCTTGCGCCAACGCATTAAAAGATGGAATGATCCTGGGACGTGGTCGCGGATGAAAATCGGGTGAAGAGACCGAACGAGAGAGAGAGAGAGAGAGAGAGAGAGAGAGAGAGAGAGAGAGAGAGAGGAGAGAGAGAGAGAGAGAGAGATAGAGCAGGAGAAGAGAAGAGAGAGAGAGAGAGAGAGCCCAAGATCCATATCGGAGCTGTCCGTCTATCTTTTCGATAGTCCCTTTCTCACTAAGGCGACGAGGACGAGCAGATTCGCGTAGGTCCTGATCCTCCTAGACTCTGATCGCATGAGTCGGTCTGCGAGAATCTAGGGCCTTTTTTTCTCAGTGTGATCGACCGGGGCTTTTCTCTTCTTATCGATTTCTACCCTGGAGATGCGCTTCCATCCGGATCCCTACTTATTCAGATGAACGGGAGCGAGGTTTCTTTCCAAGGATCCTCGGGATTAAGCGGAGCGGCGGGTCCTAGAGAGGGATTTGGTAGCTTGCAGGGATCACGGGATCTCTCCTCGAGGGATGAGGGGGAGTGATCTCCCTTCGGAGGGAGCGGACAGGGGAGGGAAGGGAAGGGAGGGGGGGGGGAGAGCGGGGGGGGGGAGAGGGAGAGGGGAGGAGAGGAAGAGAGGAGAGAGAGAGATCTTATATATATTATATATATTATATATATAATATATATTATATATATGTACTCTCTAATTCTGTTCTGTATATATACGTATGTATGATGCAATTACACGCACACACATATGTGTATATATATATATATATATATATATATATATATATATATATATATATATATATATGTAGTACGCAACTCGGAGGCTTCAACCGCTGTGCTAATCATAATAAAGATGATCCGCACAAAATCGCTCATATATTCGTCGCTCTTTACATTGCTACGTTTCGAGGTATTATCGCAGCGTCAGAGAAGACTGAGTGAGACAAGAAGTAAGGTTTTGGGTTTTCAAAGGATGACATTTTGCGCAGTGCTGCTGGAAAACATATTTGGTATGGAGAACGCAAATAAAGCATGGCCAAATGAAGTAAACAAAATCCTATTTTTACTTTTATACGTATAAAATACACTGCTGGTGGGAACGCTACAAAGACAAACATGTTGCCACAATCACATCAAGAGTGCTCACCGTCCACCACCTAATAATTTAAGGGTTGTAGAAGAATTTGTTGAGGGCAAGAGAGGGCTCGTCAATGAATATACTTTCCCAAATTTGAAGGCGTTTTCTGTCATTGCACGCCGTAAAGTGTCGGTGCTGTCTGTCACCTGTGTCAATGTCCTGGCGTGTTTGTGTCCCACAGGGGCGGATCCAGGATTCCGTCAAGGGAGGGGGGGGGGGGCGAGCACGCAACATTGTGGGGCCCCCTGGGGTTCGGGGCCTCCCTAAAAAAAATTATCCCTACATTTCAGTCAGTACATCTTGAGACAAGTCATGTTATATATATATATATATATATATATATATATATATATATATATATATATATATATATATATATGGGTACGCATATATGCATGTATGTATTCACCAATTCATCTATTTCATAAACACGAAAACCCATCTTACTGCGCGCGGCCTTACAAAGCTGGGCGTGCTAGGCATGCATACACATAGAGCTCACTCACTTTGTACATATCATGTTAAATGCTGTGATGTTGAGGCTAAGTGTTTCGGGACAACAGGCGAAATAAACTTGACTTAGCTGCTAACAACCATCAAAACCAACCTTGGACTTGATTCCTAGCTTATGTTTTTAGGGCTAGCCAGCTGGGCGATGTAATCAGTTGATGACTGTTGATTACTGCATAATTTGTCCTCCGTTACAAAGGAGTGCAACATGTCCTGGTATTCGAAATATGTTAAGAACGTGATGCACAAGTATAATAAGTGTCACTCACTCCATAACCAAGGAAAAGGACAGATATGTCGGCGGCATGACAAATTGCGCTTAGCAATTGCTCTTAAAAATTCATTGGCGCGTACTCGACCGCTGCTCTGAGGCGAGGCCACCAAGGCCAATAGGGACGAAACCTGAGCGATCATGGGTGCCGCAGGGGATCAACAAAGTAGTTCCCGTCAAGTATAGTGTCCGCAGAGCAAGCATTTAGAGACAAACGTGATGGGCCCATGAACGACCGGTAGTGCCTCGGCAGGCGGTCATATAAAGCCTCGGCCAGAGTACAGAACCCTCCGAGCGAAGGGAAATTATCCAAGATCATGAATGAATAGCCCTGTGCGATCAAGAGTGCGCGGGCGGGTAAACAACACGAGCCTCGATAGGAGTGAAGTAAGTGAAGAGTCTTCCGCAAATGAGACCAAATCAAAGTAGATGGCCTCCGAGCATGGAGTGTCTCCGTGCCTCACCTTATAAAAACCCTAGCAACGGCATTAGACCCTCCAAGCAAGTGGGAAGAGCCCGAGACTTAAGTGAAGGGCCCCTGAACAACTGAGTGTATCCTGGAATATGGGGCCTGGAAAAAGCGTGAAGAGCCTTTCGGGCGAATGGGGGGAGAATCCGCGGGGACAACCTGATTGGTCAGCAGTGCCCAGGTATGGAGGCAGTAGCGTCCTAACAGCACATGGGCCCTACGGGAAAATGCAGAGATCAAGGGCAACGTGGAAAGCTCCCTAGCGATCAGACTGACCCGGCAAATGAACATGTAGGGCCAGGAAACCAACAGCGCAATGGCTCTAGACAGCGTAATGAGCTCCAGAATTTCCCCCAAGCAACACTTTCAATCAGCAAAAAGTGATCTTGGTCTGCTTATGAGCTCTTTACTTTTGCCAACGATTGTTCTTGGTCGTCTGTAGGCCCAAAGGCTTCCAAATTTGTTGTAAGAAAACTGCGTCCGTCCGGCCGGTTATGGACCCCTTCGGAGCCTTTAGCTTTCTTCGGCACGGTCCATGGGGCATGGTCTCGCGCCTCCCCTCTCCCAGCCCTCTTCTGCATCCGCCACCGGCCCGAGCACCTTAATAGATGGGGCCCGCCAAGAGCATAGGGTCATCCATTCAAAAAAGAAATACTCACGACACAACGTGTAGGGCTTTGGATGATCGAGTGCGCCCGGTGAAGTTAACAGATAAGGTTCCCGAAAAGAGCGTAGAGCCCTCCGTTTAAACGGGAAGCATGCAAGGCCCAACGCAGAGGACCCCCGAATGATCCAGTGCGTCAGAGCAGGTTAACATATAGGACCCCCGTCAAGAGCGAAGAGCCCTCCACTGAAGCAGGGAGTGCCAAAAACCCAATGAAGAGTGCCCCCGAGTGATCGGGTGTGCCCGAGCAGATTAACAAATAGGGCTCCCAACAAGAGCGTAGAACCCTCCATTCGAATGGGAAACACCGAAGATCTTATTTGAATGGCCCCAGAATGAAAGAACGTGCCCGAGCAGCTTATCAGAAGGAGCTCGAGAAGAAAGTAGTGTCCTCCATTCAAATAAGAAGTACTCAAAACCCAGTGCGGGAGGCCCCGAAAGATGAAATGTACCCGGGCAGATTATCAGGTGGCCCAGAGCGTAGAGTGTTAGAGCGAGTGTAGGACCCTAAATTCAAACACCAACACCTAATGTGCAGGGCCCCGACAATTCAGTGTGGCCAAAACGGTGAACAGATGGGGTCCCCGAAAAGTACGTAGGGGCCTCCATTCAGATAGAAAGTACCGAGACACTGTGAAGGGCCCCCGGATATTCGAGTGTGCCCGAGCAGGTTAACGGATGGGCCCTGGCAAGAGCGTACGGCCTTCCGTTCAAATATTTAATGCCCACGACGCGATGTAGAGCCCCGAATAATCGAGTGCGCCAGAGCAGGTTAACAGATAGGGCCCCCGAAAAGCGCGGAGGGCCTTCCATTAAAAAAGAAAGTGCCCAAACCACATGAAAAGGTCCGCCACGATCAAAGGGGCCCGAGCACCTTATCAGAAGGGGCCCCACAGGAGCGCAAGGCCCTCCACTCAAATAAGAGGCACCTAAAACCCGATGCGGAGGGCTCCCGAAAGATGGGGTGTATCCGGACAGGTTATCAGATAACCCCGATGAGAGCAAAGGGCCCTAAAATCAAGCATCAACAACCAATGTGCAGGGCCCTCGAACAATCCAGAGTGGCCGAGGAGGAGAACAGAGGGGCTCCCGACAAGTGCGTAGGGCCCCATTCAAATAGCACATGCCCAATGCCCACTGTAGAGGACCCCCGAACGGTTAAGTGCCCGTGCAGGTTATAAGATAGGCATGCCAAAGCGTAGGGCCCCCCCCATTAAGAAAGAAGTACCCAAGACCCAGTGTGAAGGGTCTGCGAACGACCGGTGTGCCCAAGCAGGCCATCAGATGGCCCCCGACAAGAGTGCAGGGCCCTAGACAAGTGACAGAGAGTCGGAAGCGCTCTAGACCAATGAAGGGGGCCCATGAGCATATCGCAAGTGTGTCGGTAGCCTCACTGAGATCCACGTAAAGGGCCCCTGAGCAACCGAGAATACCCCGGCAGGTTAAGATGTGGGACCCCGGCTATAGCCCACAGAGCTTTTCTGGCGAAGGGAGAAAACACGTGGAAGCGCCCGTGAATGACAATAGTGCCCCGGAACGCTAGCAGGAAGGGCCCAACAACGGCGCAGGGCCCCGAGCACATGCCAAAAATAAAGGGCAACGTAGAATGCTCCATAGCTATCGAAATGATCCTGAAAGCGGGCGTATAGGTCTCCCAGAAACAGCATGGAGCCCCTATACAGTGTAATGAGGCTTAAATTTCCAGCTCACAACTTTTCCAATCATTGAATAATTTTTTGACTTCTCATAAGCCCTTCACTTCCGCTTACAGCAGTTCTGGGCCGTCTGGAAGTCCAGAGCCATCCAGTTTTGTTTCGCCTTGTACTTAAAAACCGCACCTGTTCGGCCGGCTATGGGCCCCTCGGAGCCAATGGACCCCTTCAGGGCCCATTGGCTTCCTGCCCGCCCCCCCCCCCCGCCCCCTCTTGGATCCGCCCCTGGTGTCGCATGTGGTTCAGCGGTGCTCCGTCACGTAATTGCATCGTCAGGCGTCGTGAGATTGTTGTGGTCGCACCAACGTAGTGTATGGAACGAAGATGCAGCCTTTGTGTTGTATTGGAATTGATGCACCACATTGGTGCATTTTAGTTCGTCAGGTTTGTCTGGGCTGTTTCTCACGAGAAAGTTAGATGTTTTCTTATTGCGATAATAAATGACAAGGTCTGTTTGGTGGTCATTCTTGTCTTTTACATGTCGAGAGATGATTTCCTGTAGAGCTTTTTCGTCTTCTTTGTGGGCAGATGTCATTTGATTTTGATAATACGGGTGAATGGTTGATTGGTTGTATCGTCTTGGTTTGCTGTCAAAGTGTCCTGTCATAAGTCGTGATCGTTGTGAAGTAAGAATTTTGATACATGTATATATATATATATATATATATATATATAATACATTTTAGCATCCAATCAAATAATAAGTGTGAGAATCGGCGCAAATGAAATCAATAAAGCTTCGCACCTTGGGACCCAAAGCTTTGTGAACGCTATGTAGGTCAGGCACAGCAATTCTTTTGCCATAAAAACGTGACACTCGTGCGTTCTTAGAATAACTGTAATGGCTAAAAAGCGTGAGACGCATTTTAACTAGCGGATCACGGTTCCTTGTTCCACTGATGAACACAAGACGCGGCTAATTCCACTGAAAAACACGTGGCACGGAATCACTTTCAGTACTATGGATAGTTGGCACAGTTCGTCGCTGATGCTCTAAGATTACAGATCGTAATTAGTCAAGTACGTACGCAATTCAGAGGTTGCAACTGCTGTAACCAACGCGTTGATTACTTATGTACAACAAAGCAACTGAAAAGGAAGGTTCCATGTTGGATATATCGAAGTCAGTATCGGGCATGATGAAATCAGCACGTTTGGACTAGTGAAATGCTTTTACGTGGCAAAAACCCGTCTAGAAAACAAAGCTTTTTAGTAAATATGCTCAATACGTTGACTTCAAAGCGTCATGGAACGGTCGCATGACGCTGAGCTGCTGCCAAACTAGCCGTGCGAAATTGCCACCCTAGCGCTGACTTGCAGTAATTCTCTTGCCGAGAAATGGCGGTGGAGGTGCTGGATGTTTTTACTGAGCCAAATGTCGTTATGCGCTCATGTTTTGCCTCTTTCTCGTGGTGGCTTTTCATATCTATCCAGGATTTTAAAATGCGTCATTGTATTGACATGCTCGATTATGCTCGGCTTGCTCATACTCATTGACATGCTCGGCTCGGCTGACGTGTATGCTCGGTTTTGGCACCATCTCGAGTTATTTTGATTGAAAGTCTACTTCCTTAATAACTAGCAGTCCTGTATCCGCGGGAACTGGTTGACTCGCTCTCTGCTTAATTACGCTGTGCGTCCACGCGGCGCTCCATCCGTCCGGGGAACGCTCCATCCATCCGTCCGGAGGGTGCTTTCGCAGGTGAACAGCGAGGGCAAAGGTGCCTTTCGGGTAATTTCGGATTTCCTGTATGGGCGGTCAAGCGCTGCGCTCATCCTGTGTAACATTTTTGCATATATATTTTCTCACCATACCGTTCTCAAATGGTGTGGTCCGATGCGTGATCCACATTGTCGAGAGAAATTGTTCTCGCAATAACATCTTGCTTTCTTCCCTTTTCACTTTCTTTTTTTAAAAGCACGCGACGCACGTCGCCGTGCCCCGTTTATGGAGCACCAGTGGCTGCTTTGGCTCGTTAGTGTGAGGCTGGCAGAGGTAAGCAATACACCAGCAATGGGCGATTTTGAACAGTGATGGTCGGGTAGTTGCCATTGATGATGATGACGATGTACGATTATATTGCTGGAAGATGGGACCAGACTTAAAATTGATGCTCTAACCAGATAAGCGTGTTGTGATCACAGCTAATATTCTTATAGCAACTCCGTAAAATGCACTTAACGCACCCTTCGGGCGAAATTATAAACATCTTCTTCCCGGGTCGCCGTAGTCTGGCTAGCATGCTACATGGAGAACGGCTTGCATTTGATAGCAGCTGACAATCCACATACACCACGTGGCTATAACGTGCCTTAGCCTGAGAGGCAAGGCGGCTTGTCAAAAAACAACGGAAAGTGATAAGTGATAGAAAACGCACAAGCGCATGTGCGCAATAAACACCTCTATCGCAAAAGAGGACCTGGCAGCGCGCTCAAAGCTGCGAGCACCGCTCTTTTTCCGGCTAACACCAGGCGGTCTATGCGGCACAGAGAACTGTCCCCTGCCCACGCAGCTTCTCAGGATTCGCCCGGCAGTCACGCCTGATCGCCGACCTCTCTCCGCTCCAGTCCGCGGAAAGCCGGCGATCTCCCCCTGCGACACAAACACGCCCCTCCGCTGCGCCAAGGTCAAAGGTCACCGGGGTGGCAGCTGGTGCGCTTGGATTCATCAATGACATCAGTTTTGTCGGAGCGTGTTTGTCGATGATTGGTATGACGCAAGTCAGGCAAATGGGACCACATATCAGCTGCTAATGGGTGCCTCAAAACACAGGACCGTCGACATGGTACAAATCTCAAAGCTAACAAACGTGGCCAGTCCGTTTTAACAGTCGAGTGTGGATACGGAGGGGCTTGACACGACACTTTGGCAAAAGTAAGGGCGTGCAAACAAACTGATGAGGGCTAAAAGCGTAGTGAAAACCCCCAACACGCTCAACGATGTTACCTAAGTTCGAAATGGCCACGTCTAAAGGCGACCCGGAATAAAAAGTCGACAAACTGGTGCGGATGAAGCAATTGGATCATCTCACTTAATCGGTCCTTTGCAACGTCACTAGGAGGGTCCAATAAATTACGATTTGAGTCACCAATGATGGCGATCGGTCCAGGATGCCGAAGGAGTACTCGCTGATATGCAGCTCCAGTTCGTTGAAGTCCGCCTGGAGAGCGGCCACGGCGCGGCGCGGAGGCCGATAGACCACAGCCGCAGTGAAATGCGGACCGGACTCCGATCTCACAGGCAGTCAAAGGGACGCTAGCCGACAGTCCGGACATTCAGATGCCGGCTGTGTGGCGACAGTGGCTTTGTGGCAGTCACGGCTCAAAACCACCCCGACTCATCGCCGACCTCTCTCGGCCGGTCCGCACGGCGCAGCACATGGCCGGGGACTGTGACCAGCCTGGACGCAGTGGCGGATCGAAGTCATGTCTCGGTGATCAGGCAAAGTCGTAATGGAGCCGGCTCAGATGGTCATGCTGCAGTGGAAATATCACCGGCAGCAGGACTGGATAATGATCAGTCCCACCAGCAGGTTCCGACAACGACCGTCCGGAGAAGAGCGCCGCCACACCTGACCGCCCTGCAGTCCCGGCGCCTGGTGCCGGCACCGCGCCTGCCGCGCCGGCAGCTCGAGCCGCAGGCAGGTCACGGTCAAGGTCACCTTGACCGTGGGGCGGGGCGAGTTCGTCTCGAAATCGGCCAGCGTGTTGACAAGGCCGATGGGCTGGGGAGGGGGAGGGTCGCTACCGGACAGCGTTGGATGGTGCTGGTCCGAGTCCGGGAGCTGGCTGTGGTGTTGGTCTCGCAGATGATATGAGCAGGTAGGTCAACACCAGCAGCACCAGATGGTTGGCAAGATCGCGATGCGTCTTTGCCGCAGCAGAAGAACTCTTTTGTCGGCTGACAGCATGCACGCAGGTCCACGGCACGCCACGTTACGTCATGAATCCACGACGTCCACATCCCACAGGAGATCCCTCTCTCGCACAACAGTCACTGGCAGACGCGCGAGACGAGGCCCGGTGCGGTGAGGCAGGGAGGGGCGTAGCTTCCAGCACCGCAGACGACCGCGGGCGCGGCGACAGCTTCTGTAACAATGCGAAGGAAAGGGTGATTTGAACAGAAAAGATCACGTCTGTCCATGAGTGCAGATTTATAGTGCCGGCCGATAGAGCTCCCACAACGGCATGGTGTGCGCATGGCTGTACTCGTCGGGTAGGAACAGTAGTTCTTAATTTGGACGTCGTCACTTTGCAAATCGTTGTTGTAGGCGGCCTTTACCATAGAATAAGATACTGCCAGGACTCGACCGAATTACAGTAAAAATTAATTAGACAGGGGTGTTGTACAAGCAGCTTGTACCTCTATATCACTGCTTTCGAATGCAATTATTTCTTCGCGCGCCAATTATAGATGCTTTCCCCGTGCGCAAAATTCTGGCTATTAACACGCGCTAACGGGTGAGGGTCTATTTGATCACCGTGAAGGTTCTTGCAGAACGATTTCATAACGGCGCGGCATAGCCCGCGTCAATCTTTGCTTAGATGTAGGAAATTGCATAAGGAATCTTTTAGTGCGCACACATTGATGTACCTGGCAAGATCGCTGACCTATGGCAGGTCAAAATCAGGCCATGGCTGTCAGCGAAGGCCATTTCTAGAGAATCGTTCAATCTGAGGCTGCAACGAAGTGTTGTATGAAGCATACACCCCTGAAATGCTGTCCTCGGCAATAAGACAATTGAGTTTATAATTTAACCATATTCCACTGACCTAGGGTAACATATGAAGGTCAGACTGAGGTCAAAATCAATTCTTTTTTTGCTTGAGAGCTTGCTGTATGGGATAGTTTCTCGTGCTTATTTCGAAGTTATTAAAAACAGTAACCAAGACAGACATGTTGCGGACGTAAAAAAGGTCAGAGTGATTAACTGACCTCAAGTAACCTAAGTCAACATTTTGTTTTAGAAACATACGCCTAGCGTAATTCCTGCCGCTTATTCAATGACAAAATAGGAAGCGATCTGGTAGGTTTTGGATCACTTTGACCCTCTACAGGTAAAAAAGGTCACAGGTATCAAGTGAGAACCAGTGATCTTTTGCTTAAAACAGGCATCCGGGTTCAAGGCGGTTGCATGAGGAGTTCTCGAACACTTTGGATACCAGCCGGAAATTTAATCTTTTTACCTTACTTGACCCCAAGGTCATGACCTAGAAGCCAAAAATTTCGACACAAGTGAGTTTACACGCAGTCCTAGCCACCCTGTGAATTTGGCGAATTCAGCTCTCCTTGTTTTTTTAGATCTCAGGAGAGTCAAACTGACCCCACCCCCACCCGAGCAAATGGTGTTCAACCGGCCACCCGGGCGCGTGTTAAGCTGCGTGTTGGCCGGCAGCAGTTAGCAATGCCCCTTATAGCGCTGAGTCGAGCAAAACAGCAAGGTCTTATCGCCGGCCAGTGGCGCTTCACAATGCCGCCGTGTGTGAATGGTCGCGCCCGCCGTGACCGCGAGCATAGACTTAAATAATTGTTATGACTTAAGTACAGGGCGAGAAGACTTAAACTGAACTCATCGGGCCGTGGCTTCGCAAACCGACGCTGCGGGAGTCCAGGCAGCATTGGGTGAGACGCTATCGAGGGAATGTATGAATAGAATGGATTCTCTAATCGGACATGTGTTCATTATTGACAGCTAATAGTGCTGCTCCAGCACAGTCGAGTGCATATGGTCACATTTTGGCGCATGATTATAAGCATTTTTCCTAGCGCGCCGAATTCCGGCCTCATGCCGCAGACAGGCCGGCTGTAGCAAGCGATGCGCCGTCAAGGAGTGGTAGATTTGAACAAATAGATCATATCCGCTAATGTGCGATTTACAGTTGCCGGCCGCCAGTGGTCCAACAAGGACATCATGTGCGCATGGTCGTAGCCGGCGCGGGCGATTTTTTAGTGTTTTTGCATCCTTGTGAATCGCCGCTGCAGTCTTTCCGACATCACGATGACTATCGGGGAGTTGACCGCATGAAATGCATCCCCTAATCTGTCAGGCGTGTTCTACTGCCAGCTGATAATCTTACAGAAATACTGTCCCATGCGCTCAGCCGGACTCTTCGTGTGCGACTTTTCGTTCATTTATATGATGCACGAATTATTACACTGCGATTCGTGCGCGATATTTTTGCCCATCCCGCCTTATTCCGAACATCTCGCTGTGGGCAGTCCTGCTTCAGTTACCAATGCCCAGTCAACGGGTGATTCGAACAAATCAAGTCATTAGGGCCAATGAGCAGTCTGCATTTCTGGACGACAATCTTCCGACGATGGTATCGGTTACACCCGCCGCAGATGACAAGTATTGAGTCTTGAGTCAATTAAGTCTCATACCAACACAATCGAATGTACACAGTCGCACTCTTCGCGCAGCCATTAAGCCCTTCCTTCCAGGGCCCGAGGGATCCGGTCATGATCTCGGGGCCGGGCCGGCAGCAGTTAACAGTCCGCGGTCAGAGTGGGACTGAAACAAAAGAGGCCACGGCCGGGGAGCAGTCCACATGGGCCGGCCGGCAGCAGTTAACAGTCCGCGGTCAGCGTGGGACTGAAACAAAAGAGGCCACGGCTGGTGAGCAGTCCACATGGGCGGGGCCGGCAGCAGTTAACAGTCCGCGGTCAGCGTGGGACTGAAACAAAAGAGGCCACGGCCGGTGAGCAGTCCACATGGGCGGGCCGGCAGCAGTTAACAGTCCGCGGTCAGCGTGGGACTGAAACAAAAGAGGCCACGGCCGGTGAGCAGTCCACATGGGCCGGCCGGCAGCAGTTAACAGTCCGCGGTCAGCGTGGGACTGAAACAAAAGAGGCCACGGCCGGTGAGCAGTCCACATGGACGGCTGATGATGCTTTCACAATGATGTATGCGCATGGTCGCACCCGCCACGCACGACCAAAAGTATTTTATTTGGATGCGGTATGCTCGTAAATCGCAGCTGTATCAGGCTCTCCAGCATTGATTGGGACTCTTTGGGGAAATCGACCTTATAAAATTGATTCCAACAAATGTGATGCACTGACAGCTGATGGTCGTATGCCGGCGCTGTTGAACACACAGCCTCACTGTCTGCGCGCGGTTGTAAGGGCACAGTCGCCCACAGAAAATCTGTGACCTGAGCCACCTCCCACACGCACGGGTTGATGTCGTTAAGTGCTCCACCGCTGCCGTGAGTGGCAATACTAGAGACCGTCGCCGAGTGCAATGACGGGCGCCGCGACTTTTGCTTGTGAAGACTTCGGCCCGTAAATGCTAAAAACTATCTTCATGCTTGTTTGCCAATTGATTCTGAAGAAAGGCTGGACATAACAAGGAAAACATGGGTTAACCGTATCATCAAAAAGGTTTGACCCCCGCTCGGCCCACAACCCACGTTCAATGCATTTGGCCGCGTCAATATTCTCTGTGTTTTCCTGAGGTTTCCAACAGCGCCCCCGCCTGTTATCAGGTTGAAAAAGAGACTTCTTAACCATGGTAAAATAAACAGCATTCGCATCATTTGGTTCCTTTATTTTTTTAACTTCCAAAGACAACCCAAATGTCACATTGTAGTGACTTCTGGTTTTTGTTTCAGCTTCAAGGACAAAAAGTGAAAACAAAACGAAGCAGTGGGCTTCCTCCAAACCAAGTATGCTGAACCTGCTTTTTGTGTGAGAGGGCCTTTCACTAAAAAGGGATCTCCGTGATCTCCAGCCCCCCCCCCCCCCCTCTTTACCGAGGCTCCAGCTGCGTCCCTGTCCTTATATACTGACGGTCGGTAACTGCCAGTATAAGAACCCCGAACCATTAATATATCAATGCATCCATGTATTTCGTGAGCATGTCCACGTGGCTCCTCCGATTTCCGGAACATGGGCCCGGACCACGAGGGAATAAGCTGAGCACATCAAACGTGACCTGGCCGTTGATCTAATGAAGCCGGAAATCATGCTCCAGTCAGCTCAGCAGTGCTGCGCGGAAATCCCCGGGCGACGCCAGCCTTCGCAGCATCTGGCAGCACACCGTTCCATGTGGCTGCAGCTCACAAATGATTGTCGGGCAGGCTCAAGGCGATACATACCAGACGAAACCGTCCCGACAACGCACTTCTCAGCAAAAATCCTTATTTGACGTTACCGGGACACTCCTTTAACGTTGAGACGGCCGCGCGCGTGACAAGGGTCATGGACACCGCACGTTTTACAACACGTTTGGTGGGTGGAGTGATTCATAGGGTCAAAGTAAATGTGAATGAATGAAAAACTTGACAGTTATGCCTGATTTTGAATACATTTCAAGAAGCGAGGCGGTAGCATAAGACACAGCAAGAAAGCTTTTCTAAGACGATCCGCCGCGTTTTACACTAAAGAAGTGCTCAACGTAGGAACTTATCTATGACTTTGGAGGCACCAGATGGACTCAAAACTGCACACTCGGGATACCACTTTATTTCGTGCACCACAGCTGCCGCCCTGCGGGGTACCTACCCCGAGCGAATCTATGAGGCTTCTGAGCCCCAGTTGGCATTTGGATTGGTCTTCGGTTTAGCAAATCGCCCGACGGAGCAAAATGGTCACATCGACGTGGCCTATGACGGTGTAGCGGGGGCGAGAGCGGGCGTATCTGCCACCTTCCTGGCTGAAATATATGTGAGGAGCAGTCGGGTATTGCAGCGCAAGAACTTGTAAGGTGCCCTAAGCTCCTCAGTCGTCGCTCCCGACCAGGAACTGGCCAAGCACATTCGCGCGGCTCCATCTAACGGGAACAGTCATATCAACGCACACTGGGGCCTAGTTATTCACCACTGACGGTTGCTAGTTTCATAGTGCAAAAGGCACCGCTGGTTTGCTCCACCTACGCTTGGCAAATACCGGATGAAACTTGTTCGAGCATTCACGAAATGCAGCCTAAGAGCGCATCACAACCCACGTCCATAACCTTTTGGCTGCTCCACTGCATTCATAATGAATGCAGTGGATCAATAGAAACGATATTCCTCGTCTGACAGCACGCGCAAGCTATGAGACGGCCGACTGTGCAATGTTATCTCGTTAACGCAGAAGCAGGACCAGATGCACTCCAGCAGGTCCATGGTCCCCACCGCCAGCTTCAGCACCCGGAGGGCCGCATGGATGGTGCCAGCACCGAGCTGAACCTTGGAAGCCACGTATCCACCTTGGTAGCGTGCTGTTTGAAGGCAGGGCATGTTCATCACATGCTGAGCGAATGCATAGGTCTTCCGGCAGGTGGAGCGTAGTGCGACAGTATTGACGACATCAGATCCTTCAATCGACCCTTGGCCAGTCGATGCTGGCTGAGTTGCTAAGTTGACTGGCTGAGCTGCGCCGGCCGAAGACACCCTCGGTCTGGGCGTGCTGCAGGTCCCGAGTATTCCGCAGGAGCTGGCACACCCTGGCGCAGTGGGCGAGCGATCCCCGAGGACGGTTAGTTCGGTGCTGGACATGCGACTTCAGTCCGCCCATAGTCAGATGGGCATGCTCGCGTCCCCGGTGACAAATCCAGATCTGAGGATGACACAGGCTCCAACATGAAAAACGCTCAGCGCGGGATGTCCGGCTGTTAGAGAACCGAACAGTGCGCAGTTTTTTCTACCGCCATATTTGTTGTTTGTTAACTACCCAGCTACGCACCAGGGGCGTATCCAAGCCTTCTCCCTTTCAATGTGGACTCATTCGGACACTATTCAATTTAAAGCTGGACTGGTACAGATTGAGGCTGAGTGCTCACACGCTAGTAGGAGAGGCCCGCACTGTCCCACAGATTCCCAATCGATGCATTGGCTCTCTGAGCGGCCTTAAAGGTCATAGCCCATCGAACGGGGTGCGTTCTTATTACAACATATGGGGAGTTCTTCCAGCCCTATGGCCTCTTCAGCCTTCCAATGGGGCCCTTGATCTTTATTATTGAGGGGTATTGGGCCCTTTTTGGCCTCCTCAGACAAAGCCCGTGATAGACTCGGGGACACTTGCTGACATATGGCCCACTGTAAGGCACCGTAGACCCATGGCCGACACTGGGGTCCAGTCATCGTTTCAGGCACCCAGACGAAAGCAAATCATGGACCCTGGCTTTATCTTTGTTTGGGGAATGGGATCCCAGGGCTCAGACCGATGCGTAGCCAACTGTTTGGCGTTGCAATTTCTCAGGGGTCCTCAAACGGTGTAATGGGCCCCCTGTCTGATATTTCAGGGGGCCCCAGCAACCCTACGCTCCAATCAGGTTCTTGATTGTCGGTTGCGGCGAGCCCCCGGATCCGTGTTCGGGCCTCGCTGAACACTGTTTTTGGTCATCTTGGGACCCCTTACCAACACAGTACCAGCTGGTAGGCTCTGTAGGCCCCTGAGAGATGCAGGGGCCCCAGTTTAGTCGCCAGTCGTTCTGAAAGTGGGCCCTGCCAGTGCCAGTGCCAGTGAAAGTGAAAGTGGCACTGCCAGTGCCAGTGCCGGTGCTAGTGCCAATGCCAGACTCAGCGTCATACCCTTATCGACTCAGGAGTCCCCTAACTGCGCAAATGATCCGCTGACCGTCATCTGAGGACCCGTCGCCACAGGTCGGGCTCCTGAAGAAGACTCCGTTTGGGCCGCGCCCTTAGGCCCTCCGGTCGGGTCCTTGTTCGTCGGCCCGGTGGGCCCTCCTGGATCCTCGGAAGCCGGAACCTAAGGAGGGGGAGGGCTTGTGCCCCTTGTACCCACTCCCCTTCTGCATGCGCCACTGGCGCTACATTTGGTTCAATTTATGCATGGTATATTTGACGCACAGCAATGCTAGAAAATGCAGAGTTTTCAAACATCAATGCTCCGCTCTTTCCTAAATGCAGGCCGCCAACCGGGAGCCAGGACACTAGTGGTTCTTCCTGCGGGCGGCAGGTTGGAGGGGCAGACCCTCCCCTCCATCTTCGCGTAACATTGAACACTTGAGCATTAAACAACGGCTCTTTGACGGCGCATGGAAAGAAATGAGGTACAACTCATTGCCGTACGAACCACAAGTACAAATCGAGTCACCTCCCCCCCCCCCTCCCCCTCCCCACCCTCTCCATAAATATTCCACCGCTACTGCTTCTTTCAGACAAAGACCGCACTACACATAAAACACGCTGCGTACTTCATGCCTACCTTCACCAGGATAAAATAAACTGAAGATTTGAAATGGCATTCCCTACGATGTTAAATGCAATTTACACTCGCTATTCAGCCCTCAATCGTTTTTGGATTCGTCGACCACCCTCGCCTTAGACAGCCTTGCTTGCGTCTGCATTAAACCGTCACGCCGTCGTCGATAGCAACCGATGGAATCTTCGGCAAAAACTGCCTAAAAGTACTGCAGTACTTCAACAGCCAGCGGTAACATAAATATAAAATAAAGCGGTAACTGTGAGCGCACCGGGGCCATATGTGTGGATGCAAAAGTTAAAGGGAACGTTCCACATTTGAGGATATTGAGATAGGCATCCGATCTGATGGGAAATGCTTCCCTGTAACCATTGGTAACTTTTCAAATTTCAAAAACGACGTAAAGTAGCAAAATTTCAGTTTAAAAAAATGGGCCCCGCTGCCCCTTTGTTTGATGGCGTCATGAAATGGGTTTGTGACGACGGCAAAACCTGGCAGCATCTGACAGCCATACCTAAAGAATACCTCGAATTGCACGAAAGATGACGCCAACCGGCCATTCTCGTCGCAGGGGCTGGGTCGGGGGCGGATTGGCGGGTGGGTTATTTGTGGATTTTCTGTATTGGCGCTGGCCGTAAGAAAAGCTTTCGTGGAATGCTTAACAATGAGCAACGTAGCGATCACCAGCTTTTATGGCAGATTATTAATATCAAAGCACGATATGCCGTGCTGCTTCCGTTGCTGCTTTGCTGCTGATGATTTTGTCAATACTTCATCGTCGACCCATTGTTGTGCGCAGTGCTGTTGTCCTGACATTGATATCATCTGATGTGTACAGTAGTCACTGGCCTTATTGTTTGTAGCTGGAAATGGAGTATCTTGCCACAATTAATAAATTTGTAACATTGTCGTCATTGTTTGCAGCTGGAAATGCTGTGCCAGCCACAGGAGCCGGCTGGCTTATGAGCGGGTCATGTCATTGCTGCATTAAGCACTCGTCAGGTCATCTCAACACACTTTTACAAACGACTGATCGTCACGCGTGATCCTATGGATGTGCAGCTTATGCATGAATTGATGCTGCCGTGTATGTTGAGTGACGAATATGAATATGTCAATACATTTCGCAGTGAGAGCCATTTCATATAATTCTCCTCATAACGCCTACAGTCCTCATTCAAATCATCATATGCGTGTGTGCGTGCGTGCGTGCGTGCGTGCGCACGCATGGACGCACCCACGCACGCGCGCCCTCACACTCACACACCCACACCCACCCATATATATATATATATATATGTATATATATATATACATATATATATGATTGAGATAATATGCATGAATCTATACTTGTCAACATATGATATGGCATTCGAGCTCGTAAGTTGTATCATCTGCCAAGTCCGAATAAAATGGGCCTTGCTTCCCGGTTTGGTAACGAAAATTATAACCTTCAGAAGAATTTTCTCAAGGTTGGATTCGGTGGAGGAGCCATAGCTGTAATTTTTTGTGGTTCGAAAAATTGCATTGTGGAAGGCCAAAATGTTAAAAATGCTCACGTGATTTTACGTCACAAGTTAAGGATTTTTGAAACTCAAAGTATACACGGATTTAAAATAGCAAGAAGATGCAATCGATCATTACTAGCTCATTGGTATTATTTTTTTTTTGCAATTTAGATAATATATTTGAGTTATGAACCCTTATAGCCGATCTGGTTACTTGGCCTCCCAGAAGGCCTGAGGCTTTACGTCTTTAAGCGTTGCTTTAAACTTTCTAAAAAAAAGATGGCACAGCTGATTTTGGGGTATAAGACATTTCCATGCTGATCCTTTCAGCGAAGTAAAAAATGTGGGTGTTCTTTTCCGACTCTTCACCTGTTCATTGGTCGTGGAATGGGTCAGGAAAGAAATATCATGGACGCACTCAGGCATGTTAAACAAAGCGTTGTATTTCTTTAATGCCTAGAGCGTTGTATTTCTTTAATGCCTAGAGCGTTGTATTTCTTTAATGCCTAGAGGTCGTCACTTGTTGACGATGATATTGAATGACAACCTGCGACGGCTATCTTTGACCAGCTGTTTCGACTAGGGGGTGCTGATGTGTGATTACTGTGTGAACAAGGTGGGAAACAAACTATGCAATATCCAGTCCCCATCTTTTGCTCAAGTGAATTGGTTATCAAATTGCACAATTTCTTGGTGCGTCTAGCCACATTCACCTATGTTAAAAAGTGATGAAAACGAAAATCCAGCACAACATTTTTCAGTTTGCATTGATGACAAGAACACAACATAATGATTGTTGAAATTCTTTACTCATAATTGTCAGTGTTAGTTGTCCATCAATTCAGCTACACCACACTAGGATTTCATCTGGAGAGTTTTGCTAAAACACAGCGTACAAGAAGGCATTTTAGGTGTGATTGGCCCCAATATGACATAACGGGTACACAAAAACACGTTTTATTTCTTCATTCCTTGCGTGCCGCCAATTGCATACATTAAAGGTAGTGTCTTACGTTCATATGGGGTTTTGAACTGAAATAGCCAGCTTGAATACATTTCGGTGCAGTTCACAACCCTGCCCTTTGTATGACCTAAGCCCCTATAGTTCTGAACTGCGTGCCCGCGAAAATAGAGATAGTATTTCGGGGGAGAGGGCAGGTACGTGAACTGCACCGAATAATCTTCAACATGGCTTTTTCAGTATAAAACCCCACACGAAGGTAGAATATGTCTTTTATGGAAGTTCGCATGTTTGGGAGACCCGCGTTTCGAACAAAGAGGCCCCTGCTCCGGTTTAGCAAGCACCCTTTACATTCAGGAAGCCCATTTCATACATTGGATGGCCCCAGTTCAAGGTCAAGATGCCCTGTTTTGAAATAACGAGTCCACTTGTCTAGATTTGGAGGCCTCTTCGAGGATCGTAAGTATCCTGTTCTGGATTAGGAGGCCTAACTATGCATCAGGAGGCCTTTTCTGGAACAGGAGGTACTGTTTAAGGATATCGAGGCGCTGCTGAATAGTTAAAAGGTCCCCATCCTGCACATTACCTGGATATGATAATGTAATACTTCGATAAGGGGTGCATGCCCTCATTGCTCCTCCCCTTCAAAACAACGCTGCCGAGGTGGCCCCTCTGTGGGTAGGACCCATTTTTTTCCAGGATGTCCTGTCCAATTCAATCCAAAACAAAGTCCAGATTTGCACTGTTCACTATGCGTGCAACTCTATACGGTTTCTCTCAGCATTTCGCATGGGCTACCTGACGTGCAAAATTCGGTCGGTTGGGAATCATCATCTTCAATGCACTGGACACATTTCTTCGTGTCCTCTTCATTTTCCACGGCACTGCCGCTGTCGTTCGCATTCTGCGCCGGGTGCTCGCTCTTCCTCACATGAGCCGAGTAAGTTACAGAACTGTCCTTATCACAGGCGAGATCTACCTCGCACTCGACGCGCTCACTGCGGGGACAGATTCCGCTGTTGCAGCTGTCGTGCCCCTTGCAGGGCTCTCCCAGGTGCTTCAGGAGAGCACAGACTCCGTCGTCACACCACTGCCGGCCCGAGCAATCTTTGCTGACCTGACAGTTGGCACAGGTGCCGGACCGGCCACAGAGACCCGAATGGCACTGTTCGTCCACCAAGCAGTCCTCCCGGAGGCCCTTTCGAGTGTCGCACGTGCCCCCGGCGTTGCAGTAGTGGTCAGCATCGTAGTCTGAATTCCGCGTACAGAGTACGCATCTATTTGTCTCACTGAATTTGTGAGAGCGACAGTGGCTGTCCGTGTGAGAGCGGTTTGCCGAACAGACCCTTGGATGTGCAGCTGTTGTAGATGCAGACATGGTCCTTCAAGCAGTGCCAGGCGTTGATGCAGTCGACACAAACTTTGGCGTCCTTGCAAATTTTGGACAGGCATTGACTGCCTGTGTAGCACGCTGCTGACGCCTTGCGCTTCTGGCAATTGCCATCGTCACAGAACTGACCCCTGCCGTAGTCATCATTATGCAGGCAGCCTGCGCAGCGTTCTTTTGGCTGAGCCAGCAAGGAGCGCCGGTGCCAGCGGGCTTATGGCAGACGCCGGCCAAGCAAAGCACGTGTTGTGGGCAAGGTGGGACGCCGAACATTCGGTGCAGATGCCGTGCAGGCAGCGTTCCGAACTGCACTGCCGGCTGTCCTCGCGGATCTCACGGGCTCGGATCCGTTTCAGGCACGCGCCTCGATGGCAGTAGTGCAGCGAGCCGCAGTCAGAGTGGTAGACACAGTCTCCGCAGCGGCTGTCGGTGCAGTGGCCGGACATGCAGTCGAAGCCGCTGTAGCAGGGATCGCTGTCCGCCTTCTGCCGCCGGCACCTGTAGTTCGAGCAGCGGTGCCCGTGCGCACAGTCGCCGTCCGCCCGGCACTCCGCGCAGTGGTTCTGTACGCAGACAGCCGAACCGGCGCAGTCGTCATCCAGCGCGCACTGCACGCACTGGCGCGCGGCACACACGAGACCTGGGCCGCAGTGTGAGTCGCACGCGCAGGCCACGCACTTCCCGGCCACGCCGGTATACGTTGCCGCAGGCGAGATGGTGGTTACATTCAGCGGCCGAGTCCTCTAGGAGCGCGTCGCGCAGCCGGCTCTGAGGAAACGAACAGGTCAAAGACGTCGTGCGCCGGATCGCGCTTTGGTTTCATTGCTGCAACCATCGACCAGAGTTTCGCCTTGACCGGGTGGCCATGGTGTTTTCAGCCATCCATAGAGACGGGTTTTGCGGTCTGTTAGAGTGTGTGCGCGCTCGAGGGGCGTGAAGCCGGACTTAATGGCATCCATCTGCATTCCACTAACCTTGCATGGCCAGATGGCACCGTGGTTGTGGAAGTAAGCACGCGGTCCATATAGGCCTCCCAGCGTCTTGGCAGCAGGCTCCGAGTTCATGTCGGCGACGGCCGCGACGAAGCCCCATTGTCGGTCGGTCAGGCGTGCTCGGTGACTTCCTCATCGCCATGAGGTATACAGCGCACGGCTGAAAATGAATTGCCATTTTCTGTCGAGGAGGGCAAACTGTCCTCAAACGCAACTTCTCATTTCTAATTACCATGCCCTGGGTAGTAGCTTGCCATGCCCCAGGCGAACAAGGGTCATTCCGTCCCAGCGCTAGGTGCATTCCAGCTGCCATTCTGGTGACCTGGGGGCGGGATTCCCGGCCGATCCGGAGGTCCTTAGAGGGATACATCATACCATTTGAGCACGATAACAAGTGCTGAGGGGAGTGTAAGCGGCACTTAAGAAAAACCAAAACTGGAAAAAGACAGAACGGAGCCTTTGACACTAAGGGAACCTCAGATTCGCCCTTAAATATATTCGTTCACCGCCCATGATAGGATAAGATTGCTCTCATTCAACTCATGAAGCAGTTTTGTGCACAGAAGTATCAGTAAGATGGGCGATGAACAAGGGTAAATCAGCATGGAAGTTTAGGATATTGCAAAAGTAAGCTAAACGCAAACTTAGCACCACGCTCGGGTGTGGGTGGTCAAATTGATCCCCCCCCCCCTCCGAAGATTTTTCCGGAATTGTTTTTGAATGGTGCGGCGTAGCCCCGCACAGATGTTGAGTAGCTGCAGACAATTGAATAGCGGGTTGTCTGGCATACAATTTAGATGTACCTTGTAAGGTTTCGGATCTATGACAGGTCAAAGCCAGGCCATGTTTTCAGCGAAGACACTTTCTATGGAGTCGTGCAATCCGAATCAACAGCTGAGTGTTAGACGAAACCATGCATTTCTGGGATATTTTCTTCGGCACCGCAACAATTGACTGAACAAATTACATCGACCCAGGGTGAGGTATGAAGGTCATTCCAAGGTGGAAAACCGGCCTGTTTTATTGCTCGAGGGCTTGCTGTATGGATTAGTTTCTGATGCTCATTCCAAACGTATTGATATCAGGAACCGCATTCAACCCTTTCCATGGACTTCCATGGTCAGAATAGGTCACTGACCTAAAGTGACCCAGGTCACCATTTGTCTTTAGGAACATACTGCTTAGTGTAATTTTCGTCACTCACTGAAATGCAAAACTCAAAAGCAGCCTCGTACGATTTGGGTCACCATGTTCTTCAAAGGGTTAAGCGGGGTTACTGACTTTAAATGGGCATGTGACATTTTGCCTAGAACAATTATCTATGTTCTAGGAGCCCTTTGGAAACCAGCCTAGAATGTGACCTTGTTTGACCTTATCTGACCCGAAAGTCATGACCAAGGAAACTCGAACTTTGACCTAAGTGAGTTCGTGTACGGGTCAACACACTACGTGCATTTGGTGTCTCTAGCTTTTTCAGCTCCTGAGATATCGGGGGGAGCAAACTGACCCCCCACCCGAGCGAAGGGTATCCAACCGGCTACTCGGGCGTGTGTTAAATCTGAAAAAATGGGGATAACCCTGGATGCCCCGTTACATACAACAACACCGATGTCTTAGTGTGATGAAGTTGCTTTGATTATATTCTATTAAGGTGAATTTCGACCCTGCAATAGGGTAATCTACCGTGGTGACTTTGCCGTTTGAAGGCGGAAGCTGACAATAAGCTTAACCCGTAAACGTTTTCAAAAAAGGTTTCACCGCAAACTTTGGGCGTAGACCTGTTGCTCTGTTTTCGCTGCCTAGAAACGCCTACAAATGCAAAGTACAATTAGAAATGGGAAGTAATCGAAAATGAACTCTTTTGAAACGCTAATGATGCACAAAAGCACGTTCAGAAAGGGATAAATTTGGCATGCCAATTTTTATCCATTTCAGTGATCCACTGATAAGATGCATAATATAACAGATATACAACGGAATGCTGTCACAAAAACCAAGTTTAGCACGCCGTAGGTGCACCAACTTTCTTTTGTGACGTCCAAAAGTGGTATGCTCTTCATCTGTTCAGGTTCACATGTAGACCCTCGAAATGCTAGTTGTTAGTATCTGTCTACATACATATGAATGCATGAGTGCAGGAACAGGGTGCCAGAGGGTAGTCTTATGTTGCGTTTAGCTTACTTTTGTGTGACCTTAAAACATGCATGCCGATTTACCTAGTTCAGTAGCCATCTTCCTCAAGATGCATCTTTTTTCGTTTGCGCATTGACCATCACTTTGCGTCATAACTGTGGGCCGAAGCCGCGCGACCCAAGACCTCGGATAACATGTTGACTGGGATGAGGGAGGGGGGGGGGGGGGGAATGCCACCGCAGTGACCGAATTCCCCCCCCCCCCCTCCAATGCACACATTTTGCCCCCCCCCCCCCCCCAGTGAGCCACCGAATAGAGATAAGAAAAAACGGCAATGCACTGCCTGAGTTGAGAAATCAGCAATGTTGGAACATGCCTGAAGCTCACAATTACGAATGACAACGCTGTTATCTTTCTTATAGTTTTTCACCACGTCTTTTTCCTAATATGGTAGCGTCTTCGCAGTCGGCAGTTTTTACTAAGGCACTTAACGACGCAGCATATACAAATCCGCTGCTTGGCAACGGCGGCAAACCCGCGGTTGGTAGAAGCAGGACCCTATAAGCGTTAATTAAATTGCCTGTGGCGTATCCGTCGATTGGTGTTCTTGTTCAGGTCGCTGTGTTCTGCAATGGACATGCAGCGGTTCTCTGCGAAAAAGGTAGCTGTTTGATGCTCTTTCATCCCCAGTTCGAAAAGCACTGTGTGTTGCGACTGAATTATTGGCGTTGTGACTGAGTTATTGTTTACTCCCAAGTGGAGAGGTGTTCTGTTCAGTACGTAGCACGATGTGAGCTTCCAAGCGGAGTAAAAGCCAAGTAAAATTGTTTGTCACGTGCGGTCAGAATGGGGTAGTTTCATGGTGCACTAGATATGTAAAGGATGTTAAATGTGCTATGCGATTTATTTATATTAATGTATAGTGGTAACGTACTTGAATGAGTGTAATGCAACGTATCTGAATGAGTGTAATGTAACGTACTTGAATGATTGTAAATGTAACTGACTTCTTTGAAAGTATTGGTAACACTTCACCGCGGCATCCGTTGAGGAGTCCGTCACTTTTAAACCATATGTGTTAATTCGTGCAATAGATGTCAATTTGCATTGCGCGTGTAAAAAGCAGAGAGCCAAGAGAACCAGGATGGGCGGTGACACTGTACAGTTTGCTTCTTTTGGGTCCACGGGGTCACAACACAGGGCAAGAAAGCAGGAAAGGCCTGCCGCATTCTGCAGGTCTGAATGGCGTGGGCTCACTATAAACTAGTAGATTTTGTGGGATGCTAGAAGCAGGAGATCGAAGCAAACTGAAAATATTGTATGTAATGGGCAAAACATCGAAATAATCAGAGATCCATAGGTGTGGATAGGTGTCAAGCGAAAGGTGAGGATTGTGTTAGCGTTGGCGGGAAGGGGAGGGATGGAGAGGCGAAGTTGTTTATTGCGAACTGTAACTAAAGACACGTGTTCCACCCACTACTTAGCCCAAATTTTATTTGGTATGGCCGATCAAAATGTACCATTTCCTTGAAAAAGACATCCAGCCAGCTATGGAAGGCTAATGTATTTGATTTCACTCATTACCTTGTCAAGGCTCATGTTCCCCCTTGCTGAGCCTCTTTAGTTTTACTGCTAGAAAGAGCTAGCCCCTGGCCCCAGGGGAATGTTCATCGTTCAGCACGGCCACGGCAAGGCAGGGGGCTGGGAATTAATCAATGGCCCCAAAACACTTCCCCGTTCTCATTACCACCCCCCCCCCCCCCCCCGGTAGTGGGCATGACAGAACCAAGTGCGAGGGATCCTGGAAGACGCAAGTCTGAACCAAAATCTTAGTGGGTACTGACATTCCCAGAAGAAAGGCTGTCTTCCATGGCAGAAGTTACACAAAACTCAGGATTCTTTCAACGGACACGGTGGCAAGCAGCCTGTGCAATGTTCAGTGAACCCGCATTGAACTTGTTCAGACTTACAATGAACTTACGCTGTTACCAGAAAAGTACGATTGAATAGGGTGAGAGAAGGGGGGGGGGGATAGGAGGAGAGTCCTCCTCTTCCCTGCTTTTTTCGTGATGAAACATTGCGGAGTAGCTGTGCACGGAAGGACTGAATGTTGAAGGAGGTACTGCCCCCCCCCCCCCTTCCTCCCTCCCCACGACACAACACGCTCATTTGTCGTACGTACATCTTTGCCAATGTATGGTGGTTTGCACTGGGTTGTTTTAAGATTAGGTGCTGGTAAAATACCAGTTCAAGTGAAACATGCCGAGTCTGGTTGACATTATATGTGGATTTTAAAGATGGCGCCCGGTTTCGGGCTAGTATCACTTTTCGAACGTTTGCAATACATCTCAGTACTGTTTGCGTTTACAACTCCTGTATCTATGTTTCCAGTCTCCATACAAGCCCATTCCCGTTCCCGATTCCCGCACGACTGCTGCTGATGATGGCAAAGGGTGACGTTGACGAAGGACGACCTGCTGCAAAAAAGGGTGGCCATTGCTAGGCTAGTTAGGACAACATTTCGTTTTTTACTTTTTGCGTTCTTACTACCCTTCAAAGTATTTTAGACCAAAGCATTGGGTTTTGTTGCAAACCATTTTCCTGATACGTGATCCCCACCCATTACTTGTTTTCTGTGTAAATGTTACGTCCCCCGATCAATCAGCAGGTAGAACCAGCAGCAAAGCGCTACCGAGATTTGAATTCCGGTGATCATTAACAACACGACCCCGCCCCCGCCGGGCCTCAGATGGCCCTTCGCCCGGCCGGAGAAAAGGGCGGATTTCCCGCCCCCTTCCCCATGACCTCACCCCTCATCGATGGCAATGGAAAAAGCACCGGCGGAAAGGTATTGACGATGTTAAGGCGAAAGCACGTGTACTTTTTGCCCCGGTCCATGTTGTTGGCAACCGCACGCCACAAAACAGATCAAGATGCGTGAGTGGGGATTAAATGAACAGGTCAGATTCTGACAGGGAGAAACTCAGGTTAAACGGTAAAATATTGAATCCTGAGGCTATGAGGGGTAAAATGAAACAATTTTCTAACTCTTCACTTCGGTCAGGTCAAGTATATTATTATTCCAAAATGGCCCACATGGGCAAGGATAGCATCTTTTCTTTCTTTTGCCCGTGGACCAGACTTTTATGGCCGAATTATATTCTTGACTATGTGAGGTAATAAAGCACCGAGGTGAGGAGGTAACAAAGCCACCGAGTGCCATTTTAGGTGACGCTAGGGTCAAACTTAAGGTCAAGTGAGGTCGAATTTTCAAATGCTCAGAATCGAAGAGTTCAGTTATTTAACAGGCACATTGTACATAATGTTTTTCAGGTAAGAGCAAGCCGAGTGATGACTGTGAGAGGTCAAGAGATGCATTTTACTTGTCTTCCACGTCGACGATCTCCGGTCCCAGTGCCACTTTTGCTGCCCACGGCATGCATGAGGAAAGTTCTTATGTTCATCTAGCACCTAATTTGGTATCTTAGTTTGTTTTTAACATTGTTTTTAACGTACCACAACGGCCCATTTACCACCAAAAGATATAGATTTCAGTTCTAACACCAGATGCCGGCAACCAGTTTGCATTGCTGTAAATGCTAACGTGTTCCAATTATCGATCAAACAATCCCAAAGAGGGAGCGCGCGTGAGGACTGCCTTAAAGACACTGCCTGTTGCTTATGTCAGTGGCGACCGATTTCGGGGATGCCGTGCCATTCATCGATGCGACACAGAATCGTTGGATCTAGTAGCCTTGGCCGGTATTCCAGTTTCTGCAGATCGATGTCAGCCGGTGGCTAAACAATCCAGTCGATCAAACGAGATCACAACGGCGGCTATCCGATTTATAATAATTTTGAGCAGTGTTCAATAGTTCTAAAAGGCGATGCTGGGAATGGTGTGCCAACGATTGAGGTCTTCACAAGTATTATAGGTGATAATAAGGATCAACGGCACTGGGGTCCTGCAGGAGGCGGAAGCCCACCGGTAGAATATCAACACTTCTCATAAGCGCGACACCCTCGCGATGTGTAACGCTTGTAACAGATGTTCATCACAGTTTTCTGATGGAGTGACGATGCAGCATGAACGTCCGTTTGGCACATTATTCTAGTTCACATGGCTTGACGTTTTCTTCTCTTTTTTTTGTCGAGGTCAAACAAAGGATAGAGAGGTCGAACTGGGGTCAGATAGGGTTGGAAGCCAAACGTATTCGTATTGCATTTATATGCGCATGCACCATTGAGCCGCTTTCCTTAGTGTTTCGTTGTCGACGTCGTAAGTGTTTCGTTAGTGTTAGTAAGGATCGTTCGACTTACATTTTCGACGCAGTTGATGCAGCAAAATATTTTTTAAAGCACTGCTGCCTCCTCAGAAATAAATCGCATTTCCTTCAGCCAAGTGACGCCCGTTCGATGTTATGGTAAATAAATATAAAAAACAGAATAGGCGTGTAAGGGAGATAAGGGCTTTGTAGCGTATGGGCTGAGGAGCTTTTCCAAGGGCTTCGTTGCAAGCGTCCAAGCCCATGTTAATGTCCTTTATAACACCCTGTTGGTTCCCAAGGAGCAAAAAACGGATTGCAGCTGCCGAACTTCAAGCACTTTGCGCACCCCTAAGCATACGTGAACTTGGACAAAAAACGAAGCGACCAAACTTGGCTAGAACTGAAAATTAGACTATCCCTGAGCAGTCATAATTTTCATAGGTAGTTTAAGTAACTGTCCTATCTTTGGACCATATTCCAAGCACCTACGCACGCTTACAGTAGTCATCCTCCGAGTGATGGAAAATGTGAGCGAATGATGGGAACCATATTGAACATGCTCTCCAAATACCTGGGCGATAACCATGGCGAGTGGGATGTGCACTTGCCACTGTTGATGGTGGGATATCGGACAAATCATCAGGCTACAGCCTCTTCTTCCTCATGTTTGGGCGTGAGCCTCGTCTGCCGATTCACCGCCGAGCTCGATGCACCTTGTGCCCCTTGAAATCTGAATACACGGCGGCTTATGTTGACCGTCTGTGTGCGGCTCTGCGCAAAGCGTATCATTTCGCTATTAGCAGGTCGGGACGAGAACAACGCCAGAAACAACAGTCATACGAGCGTAAGCTGAACGAGTTCACTTACCAGCCAGGTGAAGTAGTGTTTTCTGTTCAAGCGCGTCGCCAGGCGAGGCGAGGACTATATGTTCATTCGGCCATGGAAGCTCGCTGTTGTGACCAAAGTAGGCCGAGCTCAATTAAAAGGGGCGGCTGGAGAACATTGGCAAGATGTTGGTATACCAAAACAGGCTGAGACTCTGCCCCCGCCCCTCGAACTGCCGCGCCGACTGAGTTGAGTTGGCGTGAACCTGTCGCTGGTCCCGGGTCGACTGAACTGCATACCATGAGCCGGCCCAAATGTTCAGACAAATACGCACCTGTGAGCGTTTTCTTACCGCTATGTGCGAATGGAATGAAGGCCGTGGTCCCCCTGACCGCTCCTGTGACCCTGAGCCGACCTCCGAGCGTATACTTGTCTCGTGTCATGACCAGGTTGGGAATGCCGCGAGCACAAAACCTCCAGTTCCGACGCGGCGCATGTTGCAGGCGCGTCAGGCGCCCGCCTGAATCGCTATGGATATTGAGCCATGTCGACCGGGACCCAATTCAGATTGTGAAGTTTTGCTTAGTCTGTGTGCTTTTGTCAGACTTTGATTGTGTTGTAATCTGTTTTAGAGGTGTATTGTACTGTGGACATCGATGCTGCCAATATTCGAGTTAGTTATTACAAGTGGCGCCAGTTCGGGCGATTGCACGTCTGATTATGTACCGTCTCTGCTGCTGTGAAAGCTTGCCGTAGAGTAAGTGCCGTAAATCGGCTGGGGATTGACGTGGGCTGACCACGCACTGCCATCTGTGATCCTTGTTCGACGGGGATCGAGACGCAGCCGTTATCACTGACCCTTGACTTGGTGAGCACATCGGTGCTAATGGGCTGGTTTTGTGCGCGATGCCGATGCAGCTGACGAGACCATTTGTTTTCGCTAATTTCTCGCGTCAATCTCTGCTTCCTAGTGCGCAACAAATTGCCGCTTACAATTTAATTTCTGTGTCTGCAGGAACTGGTACAAGAAAGGAGGTCCCCTACGTTGGCAGGATTGACGGCAAAGTTTTGGAATTTTCGGCCACCGGTGCACCGTGTTGGTGTGCGGTGTCGGTGCGGTGCGGCGCAGCGGCGCGCTAGCGCTGTTTGGCTGCCGTCGTTTGTTGAGATTAATAGCCGATATAGTCACTGGATATTGTAGGGACCTAATATAACGTACGCATTCTTATTACATTGTACCGCTGGGCTTCCTCTGACGTATGGCAGGGAAGAGTGTGAGGCTGGAGGTGCAGCTGGCGCGTAGGACCTACCGCGGTCGCACCTTGGGTCAGCAGGCGTCAGCCCGTAGCCGGCGGCGGTAGGGTCGCTTGACCGAGCTTTGTGGTTGGGACGGTTCGGGGCGCGCAGGAGAATAAAAGGGGCGGCCCGCCACCGAGGGAGTGTCGTAGCTGGCGCTGCACCGCAAATACAAGATGAAGATGCTCAGGCCTTACACAAACTTTACAGAACATGCACGTTGGAAAAGCAACGCAAATGAAATGTATTATTTCCATCGGGGTAAGCAGGGAATCCAATGAGATTTCTCCCGCAGGAGCGGCTGCTTAAAAATCAAAATTCTGAGCTATTCAGAAGGATTGCGAGAAAGCTGGCATTACTGATCGAATTATGCGCATCTGATCTAACACTAAGTGAAAATGCAAAAAAGGAGGCATACCCCCTTATAAACTAGCCACTGAAGACAGATAAATTCTGCGATGCAGGTTGTCAGGTGACCTTTGCTTGGACAGGCATGAATGAACTTGCGTGCTGCCAGATAACTGACATCCAAGCTAGCCACAGCGAGAAGTGCGGAAGTCCTACATGACCGTTATTTCAACTCTTCTGTAAGCATTGCCCCACGTCCTCCTGATCCACTGAACGCTGCGGGACCAATCGCGACCGTGTTAATATTCACAAGCGCTTTCCGCCAGGCTTCGTCCAAGGCATCAGCCGCCGGTGACAGGGCCACTCTGGTGGGACGTCTGCGCCGCTCGAGCGAACGAGCCGCTCCCCGGTGCTTCCCTCGGCTTTCCGCCAGGCTTCGTCCAAGTCCAGGGCAGGGCCGCCGGCGACAGGGTCACACTGGTGGGACGTCTGCGCCGCTCGAGCGAACGAGCCGCTCCCCGGTGCTCTCTGGGCTTTCCGCCAGGCTTCGTCCAGGTCCAGGGCAGGGCCGCCGGTGACAGGGCCACTCTGGTGGGCCGTCTGCGCCGCTCGAGCGAACGAGCCGCTCCCCGGTGCTCTCTCGGCTTTCCGCCAGGCTTCGTCCAGGTCCAGGGCAGGGCCGCCGGCGACAGGGTCACACTGGTGGGACGTCTGCGCCGCTCGGGCGAGCGAGCCTCTCCTCGGTGCTCCCTCGGAGCCGAGCCGGGCCTGCGTGTCCGGAATGCCCCGCGGACACTGACGCAAGAGCGTTCCCAAGGAAGAAATGAAGACGGACGTACAGAGTTGATGAGGGTTTTTCGTGTGCACGTATCACTTCCTGGCAGTATGCGCTCTGATCTGCATTTGAAATAAATGAAAGCGATCTGTTTTGAGTTTCAAAGGAAACGCATATCGTTGCATTTACTAGCCCGTACTTCCGTACGCTTCGGTGACACTGCTACATTTTTACATTATTATTTCATTATAATTTAGTTATTTACTTATGTAGATATGTTTAAAACGTCTATACACGTCGTAGTGAACACTATGAACATCGGGGTGCCTATAGTGCAGTGGCTAAGACGTCTGCGTTAATCACTGCGCGTATGGAAAACCAGAAGGGGTTCGACTCCTAGCGGTGCGGCACGGGGATCGACTCCTCGCGGTGTGGCACGGGGGTCCGATTTCCCGCGGTGCCCGCCCTTCCTGCCATAGTGAGAGACAGGTGACGCCATATAGTCTGTGCAGTTGAGTGTCGCGTAAAGCCCTCACGACGACGACGACGAGTGAAGATCATAGCAAGTGACGCAACCACCACCGTGGTCACTGCACCAACGCTCACCTGACGAGTGAGCGTTGGGCCTTTGAACGGCAAATGAACCTCACCCACTTCATTTTGAACATATGGCAAACGAGATGCCTCCCGCGTCAATGCCACTCGTGCGCAGGCTGATTGCGACGGCGTTGATAGGTGAGCTGCCTCTTCAGCGGGCGTGCAATGATGCTAATGTATGCATGCATGCCCGGTGTTCAATGATGCTAATGTATGCATGCATGCCCAGTGGTCAATGAGCTCGCCCACGCTCAGCCAGCCTGGGCGAGCCTGGGTTGACCTCCGGAAGGCGCTGAAATTGTACTTTCCTGTTACCCTTATGAACCACTTAGCTTAGTTGACATTTCACCTGAGTCTTTGATGGGTTCCGTTCATGACGTTGTGTGCGACCACTTGCGCCGTAATTAAGGGCTTCCTCCAGCACTGAATAACGACGTAATTGTTGGCTTGTTTAAACCTGTTATCTGGCCGAGAAAGGCTTCAAACGCAGCACCTTTGCGGCCCCGGTTAAGCCTGCAATTGCGCAGTCATATGAGCTTGCGAAGTCAAACTTGATTTCATAAAGAGTTGCATTTGCTTTTTAGATAACTGAACCTCATCTACTGTGGTGATGAGCCAATCATAGAAACAGACCAGCCTGGGGATATGCTCTATTATGTATGGTTCTCTGGGTGCTGATGCGCTGACAGCTCCTAGGAGCTAGTTGACATTTGAACTGTTTTTTTTTTAATGGATTCCCTTCATCATGCTGTATGCGAAGCCATTGCGCACGAAATAGGGGGGTCCCTCAATGACTGTCGCGAGTACTTCTAAAAGCTCCGTAGGTCCTCTGTTACAAATATTGACAGCCATTCACACACTGTATGAGCTGCGCGGCACCTGCCTGGCGTTTATTAAGTTTTTAACGTACTACACAATATGGAATCGATGGGAAAGTTTTGGTGCACACTAAGGGCATCCAGGCGAACACCGCTGCGCGAATTTTAACCCTTTGTATAATGTGAATGCCGCTGAGGGCAATCTAACAGCCATGCGCGTAGCACGTGAAATTTCAGTACTTCAAGCAGCAAGAAGTGGCAGACACGGTCGAATTCCCTTTATAGCTGAGCAAATCACATTAACGCCACCTAGCCAACATCGATGACTCGAAGACACTATCTGATATGCTCAAGGCGTGTTAACCTAGCCTGTCGTCTCAGTTAACACGCGCTCGGGTAGTAAGTCAATTTGGCCCCCACTCTCTCATGTTGTTTCTTCAAAAATGACGTTCGAAACGGCTCGGCGCAGCCAGATCATATTTTGCAATGGCGGTGGGCAGTTGAATAGCAGATATGTTGGTGCCAAACGTTTGGATGTGACTTCTAAAGTCGCTGAGGTATGGCAGGTCAAAATCAGCCACGGACTCAGCAACGGCAATTTCTAGGAAACGCTCAATCTGATGCAACAACAGAATGTTAACCAAGTCATACATCTCTGAGATAGTTTCTTAGACAACGAAGCAATTGAATTAACAAATTTTGTTGTTCTAAGGGGAGGTATGAAGGTCACATCAAGGTTAAAACTAAGCTGGTCTTTTACTCGAGAGCCTGCTGTATGACGTAGTTTCTGGTGCTCGCTTTGAATTCATTGACAGGAATTGCACCATATATCTAATATAAACTTCTTAAAGGTCAGGAAGGGTCACTAAACCTAAAGTAATTCGGATAAGCATTTGGTTCTCAGGAATATCCTGCCTAGTGTAATCCTTCATGCTTGTTTAAATGCAAAAGTTAAAGCAGTCTCGCATAATTTTGGTCACCACGACATTTATAAGGTCAAACAAGGTCGCTGACGTTAAATAAGACCATAGACCTTTTGCTTAGAACAGGCGTCTAAGTTCACAGGGTTGCATGAGAAAGTCTGAAGACACCTCCGACGCCATTCTGGAGTTTGAACATGTTCGAACTTATTTGACCTAAATTTCATAATCTAGGAACTTAAAATTGCGTTACAAGTGATTCCACTTACAGCCCAAGGGTGGTAAAAGTGTACTTTTTGTTGACGACCAAATTTCTGGAGGAGAAATTGTCGCCAGTAGCGTAATACGACATCATATGGCAAAATGGTCATGCCCAGTAGCGTCATCAGTAATCAGCCTATCACCGAGAGTCTCTTTCATCACTGCAATTTTCAATATCATGCACATAACCGAAACGTTCAATCATACACTGTCCTCCAACAAATGTCAGGATAAGTGCTACTGCTAGGAAAGCAGGCAAACCTCCTCCTGACTAATGAAATAGCCCAATCACAGCAGGAGTTTTCCTCCACCCTCAGAGCCTTGCCAAAGCCTCACTTTTAAAAACTCGATCCATGGCTGGATTGGCTTCACTTCCACCGCTAAAAAACAACAACGAAGGACCTCGATAGCCAGGGCACCAGAATGCATGGCAGATTTCGAACCGGTGGCAAGCGGCACTGGGGAATGACGTCAAATATGGTGGCCTCCAAGAGGCCATGCCCCCTTATGAAAATCACGTTTGCACTTCGAGCCCCGTCTCAACCGTCATCAGACTAGCCACTATGTCTTAGGCATGCTCCAAGCCTGGCGCGACATGTTTTGACTGGTGGATGCCTTTCACCGTGCCCCGACAAAGCATTGCAATCGAGATTTGTCAATAACTTTATATCGGGTGGCCATCTTTTTCTGAGCAAAATACTTGCCCTGGCGGGGGGGGGGGCGGGGGGAGGAAGGGGCGATGCAAACCCCCCCCCCCCCGTGTACGGTTTTCTGATGATACCAATGCGGTATATTGTGCAGTATCGCTCAAATCTTTGGTAGTCTCTGCGGCATCCATTACTCACGCTATCGCAGTGTAAGCCATCGATGTACTTTTAAATTCTCACCAGCCTATGTCCAGGCCACATTTTGGCATCTACCCTATGAACGCAGTAGCCTCCCTAAGGGTCCAAAATGGCTACCCGCAGGTGGAATTTCGCCTCCCCAGAAAAGACAATGTTAAAATGGACGAATGATCTTGGTAAACTGGATAGCCTTATTTAACCGAATGACAGATGAATCGAATGGGCAAGGTTGTGCATCAGTGAGAAACAGCTTCAGATGCATATCTAGCATAGCAGCCATGACATTTGAATGAAGAGGGATAACAAGCTCTGTCTGTTCCCTTCCCCTCCCCCGGGGTCATCGGACTTGCTTTCCAGAAAAAGTTTCTGAAGTTCACTTTGAGCTCGCCCTTCCCCACTTTTTTAAACGTTCCTACGCCTATGCCTGAACTGTCAATGGCTCTCGTCGCTGAGGACAGGGTAACGAGTCGCGGCACCGTCAACGAAATAAGTAAGGTCAAAAATTAAACCCCAGACAGGTATTCATGACACTGCAATGCGAATGACATTTGCAAACTTGGCGTGCATTGAACGTCACTGCCCACCTCATATCGGTCGCATCGCAACGATCCAACACGCCCTTGCGGCCAGATGAATCTCCATATTTAGATTTTTCATCATTTTATACTGCCCAGTTTGGGACACTGAGGGTTGGCTGTTAAAAAAACAGTCAATCGGTCGACCGGCCGGGCCATGGGAAATAAACTGATTGGTCGCCGACCTGTCCGCAAGTCTGCCGACCAACTAAAAATCATAGGAGGTTTTTGTCGCCGGGCTGGAAGGAAGCCTGTAAGAGATGCCATGGTGCTGTAGAGTACAGTGAATATTTTTTACTGTAGACCTTCGCTGGTGTTGTGTGACGAAATGTATTGCCATTAAGGCATAATATATATGTGTTGAGACCCGTATTGTTTTGCATAGCGTGCCGTATTTTATCGTGTTGGCTGTCACCAAAATTTGCTCCCCAAAAACAATTTGTTGGCACCAGGCTTCGCGTGGATATATACATTTTTGTCTCTGACCTTATCCACCAAGTCGGCAGGTCTCAGTACCCCTGTTACAGTCCATAACATCCGAAGAATTTGTTGCATTTGGCTGCCCTAGTTTTTGTGATCTCAGGAGGGAAACCCGCCCCCTCCCCCCCCCCCCCCCGAGCGAAGGGTATTCAACCAGCCACCCGAGTGCGTGTTAGATTGCTCCTATGAAGCCTCTGCCGGCTCGGGATGTACGGGTACCTGGTGTAAAACGCGTCCCAATTTTTTCGCGCACCAGCTTAATTTTTCGCTTCATGCATTCGTCCTATTTTAGCACAGGCACTAAGGAATGAGCGAGAACGGTTTAGTTTGCCTAATGTGTCCAGGGCTAACAGGAGGTCTCACAGGTGATGCTTTCACTTCCATGTCAGTGCCTTAGAGGCAAAACTGCTTGCTGGAGATGAGCAGTAGCGCTGGCATAAGAACAATGGTCAGACCTTGACAATGCGAAGCGTCATGACAGCGCGATAGCGAGCGCCACTGGTGTTCATTGGTACCATCGCGCATTTTGCGTAAGTTGGTCGGGCGCGGCGTGTTAACAACAACACGCCTACATAAGACAGCACTAATGGCCCCCCGTTAAATATGTTCTTCGCTGTTCTTTTTCTCAGCATTTATTCGAACGAGAAACAAGGTCATTAGTGCTGTCTTGCAGAGCACATTTACTTCATGCTCGGCATCAACGTCGCAGGCACAGAAAGTGGCACACATTTGTTTAGCACGGCAGCCCTCGCGTACCCACCGGACTTATGCCAATACCGTTGTCGGAGGTCCTCCTCCCGATGTAAGCAGAGAATTCGTTGGCTGGGCTGCCAGCTCATCTACAAGTCTTGAATGCGACATTCCCTTGCTGCCGACCATGCTATGCATAACGAGGTGCTCGCTGGGCCTCACGGCCATAAGCGTCGTTAAATATATTCACGGAGGCCGCATTGGCTGGCTAGGTGCTCCCGGCCAGCCAGTTTCCTGTACGCCGTGCCGGTGCGACAAAGGTCAGGTCGCCGCGTGTCCGGAAATAGCGGGGATATCGACTACGCACATCGAGGGGTGAAGAGTTTGTGGTGATCGGTCACATCGCCTCACAGCATGGGTTTGTCGGTTTCTTTGTCCGTGTTGGAAGTGTGTGGTGACCTTTTACCTGACTCAAGGCCATCACCTTCTGGACAGAGTACGTGTTCGAGCATGGCGCATCGATTGGTAAGGAAACCGTGCGGGTTGGGTTCCATAGGCTCAGAGCATGGGATTGTTTGAACTCAATTTTGGCGCCTTAGGGCGTTTTGGTGCCTTCCAGACCCAAGGCCACTATCTTTTAGAGTAATAGGATTATCGGCCATGGAGCATCGATTTGGGGAAGGTTTGCACTGATTGGTCTCATAGGATGGGAGCATGGTGGTTGTCTGCTTGCATTTTTTTGGTGGTTTGGGTTTTGGTGATCCTTGACCTGACCTAAGGTCACTGAGTTCTGGAAAGGATCAGATAACTATGAATAGGATTTGGAAAGTAGCTGATAGCTATGGCATATTGACTGGTAAAGGTTTTGTGATCAGTTCCGTGGGCTCACAGAGTGGGGTTGTCTGCAAACAATTCTCCGTTCTGGGGATTTTGGTGATCTTTGACCTGGCCGAAGGTCACCATCTTTTATATCGAATAGGTCATCGACTGGTAAAGGTTGGTGTGACTTGGCTCCATAGGCTCGAAGCATAGGTTTGTCAATAGGTTTTTGCCGCTCGTTTAGTCCCCCTTCGCAATCATACATCTAAACGCATGATTGGTGCCCAGTGACCGCACCGATGCCCACCTTAACCACCCCCGGGCGGCGCTGATGTGACTATGCTGCCCAAGGTCCATTACCGCCTTGGTCGAAAAGTACGCTCCAAACGCAGCACCCCAGCGGCACTCGCGTTGCCTACAACAGGGATTGATTGATGGGTTGACGTGTATTGGGCAATCCCGAATTCACATCCGGACTATTACAATCCATGATAAGCAGATGAATGGACGCCTAATAGGCCATGAGGACAAAGAAAGTCATCTGCAAACAAGCACACTGAAACACATGCAAATACAGGACAGTCACGACTCTGTCGCACAAACAAATCAGGATATCCTCAGATGTCCCACGATATGTCTTTTCAAAAATGCTTTGGAAAGAGAAGAAAGTCATCTGCAACAAGCACACTGAAACACATGCAAATACAGGACAGTCACGACTCTGTCGCACAAACAAATCAGGATATCCTCAGATGTCCCACGATATGTCTTTTCAAATGCTTTGGAAAGAGACAACCAGGAGTCGAGATAGTCGGGGAGTTTGTTAAGTACGTTGGGTGCGCAAATAGAAAAAACGTCGTTTTCCCATATCACTGTGCGATCAAGGCATAAACAGATCACCGTCCTGTCTCGTGACTCGATCGTGCACTTCACCCACAGTGCGGAGCATACGAGCAAGCGAGTGCAGGCTCGCCCGAATGGATGATCTTGTGGGTCACTGAGGTGGGCGTCCACACCCAGGTTTACATACCTAGCTAGATTTGCAGTGGAGACCCAGCCAAGCCTCTAATGCAGGCCCGACATATCAACGATTTTTGCAGCCAAAAATTAGTTGCGCAGCAAGTTTAGCACTTTTTGAATCGTGTACATATTGAGCTGTGAGCCGCTGGCCGTATATTGATACTGTACTAACGGTCCTGCACGAAGGCGTTCACCAGATTGATCCGAACACTGACAGGCAGGATGTGATCGACATGTGATACACCAGTCAAAGATACCGCAGCAGCATTTACTGACATGCGAAACGTGCC
This sequence comes from Pollicipes pollicipes, assembly GCF_011947565.3. Lineage (NCBI taxonomy): Eukaryota > Metazoa > Arthropoda > Thecostraca > Pollicipedomorpha > Pollicipedidae > Pollicipes > Pollicipes pollicipes. The sequence goes on along the minus strand of NW_023596549.1, from coordinate 60,543 downwards.
AATGACGTGGCAGTGATGGAGTGCAGGACATGTGATATCAATGGTAGTTGCTTTGTTTAACGCATGAGGTTCTCCGCATCAGATGACTAATTTAACAACCGCATATGGGATCATTGTCCACTTCTGCAAAATAGAATGGATGTCGGATTTCTCTGAGACAGGATTTCATCAAAGCCAACAGCCAGGTTGTTCGCCTCCCTTACGGCGTTGATGAGTCGATCATCGGCGCCGATCTGCGCGGAGGGGTAGGCATCTTGATGCCCTGACCAGTCCCAAAGATGTAGCTCTTACCAATGTTGTAGGTGGGTTCTCCTTCATCCTGTTGTGAGCAAGCTACTTATGCAGGGGTTTAACAGCCGTCGCCATGATTTGAAAATTCGTCTAGGTGGCCATGTGTCTCCCGTCATACCTCACAGTACCTGACAGTCGTACGAGTACTGTATGGACTACGCCGCACCATGTTGACGGTTACGTTCGTTTTTTTAAGTTAACAAGAGAGGATTCGTGCGCGACCCCTCCCTTACGGCGATACGCGGCATCTATTGGGATGCAATGGGATGCACTAATTTTAGCTTTTGCGTGCTGTAAACGACCTTGAATGTAGGCAACAGTTTAGTCATGCGTGTGACATGCTGTGAAATCCCAGTGCTTCGAACAGCAGGCAGTGACAGCATTAACTGACCGAGATTCACTGCCCAAACAAGCTATTCTGACATGCTTGAGATTGTGTGACAGCGCTAACTGGCCGAGATCCACTGCCCGAACACGCTATTTGACATGCTTGAGATTGTGTGACAGTGCTAACTGGCCGAGATCCACTGCCCGAAAACGCTATCTGACATGCTTGGGATTGTGTGACAAGCGTTAACTGGCCGAGATCTACTGCCCGAACACGCTATCCGACATGCTTGGGATTGTGGTATGAGGTGGTCGATTTCTACGACATCCTGTACGACATCCATCCTGGGATATTAGGCCCTGCCATTAAAAGGCGTCGTGATTTTCCCGTCTCCACATGCGGCACTGCGGAAATGAGCGAGATTGTTTTCCTGAGGTGACCGTATCAAATGAGCCCTATGTTATAAGAGATATTTTCTACTCACCGATGCTACCCCAGAGACAGACTGCTATCAATAACGTGCACGGCAACATGAAACGGTGGCCATGGTGATCACACAGTTCAAATTATGTCTCTTGATCCTACAGCGCTAGTTAACGCTCGGTAACAAATTGCAGGCAGAGGACCCGATCCCCGCAACGCTCGTGCTACGCGGCGGTCTCGCGTAATCCATTAGAATCGCTGTCAGCACCATCCGGAGGCCTTGCTCATGTCAGCGAGGAAGTTGCTGGCTTGGTCTGCCAATTCCCATGTGAGGTGTGCTGGTGACATTCCTTTGCCACCGATGACATTAGGGAAAGTGTAGTGTACGCCTTCGGGTCTGGCTGTCTCGGTGTGGCACGGTCACATCGGATGACCCACCACGCTTCCGACGAATCAGGGCCTGTGCATCGAGAGAGAGAGAGAGAGAGAGAGAGAGAGAGAGAGAGAGAGAGAGAGAGAGAGAGAGAGAGAGAGAGAGAGAGCGATAGAGAGAGAGAGAGATAGAGAGAGAGAGAGAGAGATAGAGAGAGAGAGAGAGAGAGAGAGAGAGAGAGAGAGAGAGAGAGAGAGAGAGAGAGAGAGAGAGAGAGAGAGAGAGATGCCGGTTTGTGAATCTGGGGACTTCTCGCTATGAAGCAAACTTATCGTACAGCGGTTTCGCGATCGCCAAAGCGTGTCTCAATGTTCACCAGAAAAAGACGGCATGGACTACTCCAGGCAGCCGCGAACAGATCCCGTAGAAGCGCGTCACTGTGCATTCGGTGATAATTGTATTAAGTTTTACGCGCGGATTGCCTGCGATGTCTTTTTTGCGTCTTATTCAGGGATAGTCGTCCATCTTTTTCTCTTTCTTCCTCTTTTGCTGCTGGTCTGCTGCGTTTTACGGTTAAGTCAGAATCTAGCAGGTGTTGGTCACTGCAGGGGTTAGGCACGGTATCTGTGTGTCGGATCTGTTGCGATGGCTCCGAGCAAGTTCGTGCCCTTGGAGTGGGCCGCCGAACCGGAAGCTCTATTTAAAGGCGGATGATGCACGTGACACCAGCGCCGCGGGCGGTTGTGGATGCGGCAGACGCAGTTCGCATAGCCACAAAATGATGACATTTTGTTGGGTGACTACCGTCGAGACCAAGTTTCTGTAATCGACACTGTTATGTGGCTTTATACCTGGACGTCTACGACTTCGGAAATAAAGAGCGTAAGCTGACGCGTGCGGCAGGATTACAAATGTTTCGTGGTCGATTTGGGATCTAAGATATAAAGAGCTTGTCACCCAGCGCGGCGACAGGAGGCCACCGATCGTGCGGCGTTATACTTTACGTGATACCGCGCGCATTGCAACTCAAGTGTTGTAGAGGGATTAAGAGGAATAATAACTCAACTTGTTACTTTGATGGGGGAAAACACTCGACCTCCATGCCAGGGTCCAATATGGGCGTCATGGCATGTGGTGGCGCTGGCGGAGCCGGAGTCAGAATACGCCATACACTATACTTAGCAACGACCACAATGCATAGACATTGATGTGCTGGACTGTTGTGATTCATCGACAAATACAGGAATGCATGGATGAATCTTTTGGACTATGCGGAGAGACTCAACAGCGGCCGGTCTTCTGGTCTGTAGGTCAGTTGGCGGAAATGAGCTCGACTCCCGCCAAATGGTCGAGCACTGTGACGACGCCAACAGTGGTGTGCATTATTCCACAAACCGTCTTGGCTAGGCGACGGCAGCGCCTGCCAAAACGCAACGTTGGAGAATCCGACACGGCTTCCTCTGCTTTGGAAGGAAGGACTGGAATTGCGAGAATGATCTGGTGTTGAAGCGTGATTTTCGGCCGCTGTGCTACTGTTATAAGGCTATGGCAAGTGCGCACTGTGCCCCAGTTCCACTGTTCATGCTGTTTGACTTTGGGTACCATGTTAAATGAGCTTCTAAGCAAAACTGTTCCCATGACCTTGGATGCATGGCACTGCTCAACCCAAATTTGTTCAAGGTAGTTGTTCGTAGCCAAATGCACGAAGCTGCATGTTGTCAGTTGTACGTAAACTAACGATCGGAACAAGGCCGTGTAATAGCTCGGAATATGTCAAGACAACCGGTTTGATTGCAGCGCATGTTCTTTCTCAAAACGATTGCAAAGATGTGCGTCAAACAGTAATGGGGGCTTCCACATTTGAAGATATGGGTGCAAGCATTAGATGCGCTGAAATAAACTCACTTGCGGCTATATCTGCTCCAGATTATGAAAATTTCATTTTTCGGTTAATGTGCTCCGCAATGCGTCATCATTTAATTGCGCCACGGAACATACTTATGACGTCAGAGTCGCTACGAGACTGGCCGTGTTACAATTACCATTGCAGTGAATGGGCTGACCCACTTCTTGTGACTGAACTCGCCGTCGCGGGGCTCGTGAATTCAGGCGTGAGACATAAACCGATGACTGTTCAGTGCGCGTTTTAGGCTCTTCCTCGTGTTGTTCTTGTGTACTTTACCGTGATGGCATGTTTTTTACTTGCATTTGCAATCTTACTTACGACGTCTCTCTTCAATTTTTTCGCTTCCCAGCCTCACGTCCATCATGAATAGCAGAACTGCCCAAACGTCTGTTCCGCGCACCACAAATCGCGGTTCGGGATTGACACCTGCGTTTAAAGCGTTCAGCTTATTGATAGCTGACTGCCGTCAGCTGATGTGGCAACTCGTGCGTACTGACGCACCCCATACACAGATAGATCAATGGTATATTTGTAATTGACCTTGAACACAACATGGCCTTTGAGGCGGCAGGCTTTGTGCGTAGTTTCTATGAAGTCATACATCTTTGAGGAACTTTCAGTTAGGCGGCGCAATTAGTCTGCACAACTTCGCGTGCGCGTAGTTCAGAAACGAGAGGATTTAAGTCTTCAGAAGGGCATAACTGTGAAGTGCGCGGTCTGATCTGGAAAACGGTTATCTCAATTCAAAATTCTCTACAACTGTGTGACAGTCTCTTTAAAGCTTGCAAAACGCGCCATCCGTGTACACCAAATGACGACGCTTTTGACGACACACCCTACCGCGCACGCCTTGCTCCAAAAAAGGTCTGCATCATGGCAGGCCATCGAGCTGAGGCATGTTTGACAGCTTACCTGTTTCTACAAGCCTATAATACCATTTACCGGCAGCGAATGGTAAATATAGGCCTTGGGGTATGTGTACAATGACAATTGCTAAACAAGTACGTCGCTTGGGATGCCTGAATGTCTTGTTCAAGTTAAAAAGAGGTCGATGGCCTATGGTGCTTTTATATGGTGCTTTTGTAGGACTGCTGGCTCGCTCCAGACTACTGATAAGCATTTGGTCTAATTCAGATGGTGTTTTCTTCTGTCTCGCTCGAACGGTATCGTACAGAACTACGGAAATAATTTACTTCACAGTTTGTTTTTTTTCCAGGAGTGCGGGCCGACCTGACCAGGATAGCTGCTGCTAACCTGCGTGAATGAAGTCGACACACGGTGGTCTCTGACATGGTCAGATGTTTGCCAGCATAATTTGCTCCCCTAGTCACAGAGGACTGGGTACAATTAAATTTCATGGAAAGGGCGGGAACGGACATGGGAATGGCGTAGAACAGAGGAGGGGAAAACAAGAATTGGATGGAGTGCGCGAGGGCTGTCTTACAGCATTGCTTGACATGTTAGAACTGTTGGCAAAACCAGGGTTGATATAGACTTGCTATAATGGGATGACAGATGAAAGTTTCGCAACCAAATATGTGACAATTACTGCACCATGCTAAGCAATGGCTCTAATCCCAGAGAAACGTCTGTTGATCACCCGGTCATATTTATCCCTAAGAGTTAAGGGAATTCCTCACGACTCGTTTCATCTTTCTACTTGATTTCGATTTGACGGGCTCTTTACACTGCGACAATCTGCAAAGTTTGACTCTGACATAGGTCGGATGTGAGGCGTGCCAGGTATTCCACAGATATACTCAAAAATATGATAAGAGTGGGCTGTAAAAGCAATGAAAGGTACTTTGCACTCAAGCGCTAAGTAAAAGCCAGCTAAACAAAAGTTGCCAAACGCGATATTTCCGTTGTTCCGCCATTGCTGGTGGCTCACCGCAAAATTATTGTTTAAAAATCACAGTTTTCACCCTGTGCTGAGGATATGACATTGCAAGAAATTTCGGAATACGCAATCAATCGAATTATTGGCCTTGTGACCGACGCGTGCCTACCGCCACAGCGTCCACGCGTCTTGTGGGACAGCGAAAATAGCTCCTCCCGCCATGCGAGGGTTGAAATGAACGATCGCCAGAGAAAACAGCCCGCGCTGCCAGAACTAGTCACTGCCAGCCACACCGACTCACGGATGACACGAAAGGGTGGGAGGGGGGGGCTGCATCGGCCCCTGCCAGTGTATCAATGACCAGTGACCTCACCGCAACGCTGGAGGGTCGCAGCACTACGGGTCAGGTGCAGCTCATCTTCTCACCTTCATTTGAACAGCTTACAGTCGGTGTTGGGATACGCCCACATCGGTTTCGTGGAGGGTAACATGACAAATGTGCAGATGAAGCCCGTTTGATGTCAAATGCAAATGCATTCGAAACAAAAACAGAAATCCTGCCTGTGAAAAGAAAAAAGACAGCAGCATGGGGACGGTACGAAAGGTGATTTCTCGTGGTACGTTAAATTTGACAGTGAAAACTAAGCTAGCATCAAACCGTCTGAATTAAACACGGGAACGTGTGCTCGTCTGTACCGCTCGGGGCGTCGGGGCATTATCCGAGATATCCTTGGGTGCATGGTTAGCCTGGATCAATACGAGGGCACTGGGAGAGGCAAAGGGAAACTTCCAATGGCGGCTCTACGGAGACCATCCCCCCAGTCATAACGCTGCAGACATGATCCAATTACGCGTCTGGTACCCCCGCCCCCCCCCCCCCCCCCCCGCTGAGTAATAAGGCGAGGCCTCAGCCAAAGGAAGCGGTATCATGGGCTCCAATCTCACAAGCAACTCATTTATTCCCAGAATTGCTCTCCGTTGTCGACAGCGTGGTGACTTCGCTTAGGAAAGATTCATGTTTCTGTCGATAACGTGAATCGGCTTCCGTTATGAGTATGATCAAACTGATCCAAAATCTCTGAAGTGTTCTCTATGCGTACCCAGTGCAAGCTTGCAAATTTGTGAGGAAGGCATCTGCGTAACCCGAAACGAGCGGTTATAAAGACTTCGGTGCACGTCATTAGCTGATCCGCACCTGGGGTAACCTGAACAGGCGGAACAGGCTATAACGGAACATGACAAGCTGAAACAGAAGCGAACGCCACGTGACGTGCGTCTCAGCTGACTGACTCTCCGGCCGTCGTCGGATGTTTTGGAGTCTTGAGAAGGACTGAATCATACCCATACTGACACACCAGACGAGGACTGAATCATACCCATACTAACACACCAGACGAGGACTGAATCATACCCTTACTGACACACCGACGAGGACTGAATCATACCCATACTAACACCCAGACGAGGACTGATCATACCCATACTACACACACAGACGAGGACTGAATCATACCATACTACACACCAGACGAGGACTGATCATACCATACCACACACCAGACGAGGACTGAATCATACCCTTACTGACACACCAGACGAGGACTGAATCATATCCATACTAACACACCAGACGAGGACTGAATCATACCCATACTAACACACCAGACGAGGACTGAATCATACCATACAACACCAGACGAGGACTGAATCATACCCTTACTGACACACGACGAGGACTGAATCATATCCATACTGACACACCAGACGAGGACTGAATCATACCCATACTACACACCAGACGAGGACTGAATCATACCATACTGACACACCAGACGAGGACTGAATCATACCCTTACTGACACACGAGACGAGGACTGAATCATACCATACTAACACACCAGACGAGGACTGAATCATATCCATACCAACACACCAGACGAGGACTGATCATACCCTTACTGACACACGAGACGAGGACTGAATCATATCCATACTGAGACACCAGACTAGTACGAAAATCGGAACAAGTTCTTCATCCGTGAGACTAACACCACGTCTCATACTTCCGTAAAACCATGTCATAATTGCTGGCAGACAATTTGAGCTAATTCTTGGTTTGGTAATACGCGCTTCCATATAGGATCGCCTTGTCGAAAGTCAGGTACCAGGCGTGTAGAGCAATGATCGTTTGGTGCGTTCCGTACCATCTCTAGAAATTCCTTCAGAACATGCATTGTGTAGGCGCTGTTTTCTCCCAGCTTACCGTACCACTGCTCTCTTTCTGTCCAAGCACGTGTGCTTGGGTCTCCGGTCCTTGGAATTTCTCTGTCGAAGGGATGGGTATGTCACCGTCTAATTATGATACAATTTGTCCACACATCATATGTTACACACTCATCCAGATAGACATTGTAACATGACTTCGTCTCAGCACAAACAGATGGCGTTGATGAAGTAATTAAATGATCGCATATCACATACATGATTACATACAAGGGATTAAGCAAATCCATTTTCAAACACCGAGCATCTCAATCAACACATGCCAGAACTATTCTTTTTTTGCCAACACTGTGCTTGTTGGGAGCCCTCATGCGCACTGTACCAAGAGGTACGTGAGACCCGAGCCGCAGTCCGTCTGCGGCGACAGAGTACCTGGACGTGGCCTTCGAAAAGCTGGAGGACGGGAGGGTCTAAAAAATCGGCATACGACGCAGACACGCAAGTTTTCCGAAACGGCTCGTCCGATTGCCTTGAAGCCTTCACCAATCGATTCTGTGCAATGGGATAAATTATGGGAAGGCAATATGGAGACCTGACCCGAGGTCGAACACCTCGAAAACGCGAAGGAAAAATTTCGCATGCAAACACAGACAACTCAGATCTCAGGGCCTTCTGAACCGATCACTGTGAAACCTTCACCATTGGACGCCCCATACCTGATTCCCTCTCGCAGTTCCAAATTTGGTGACCCTAGGTCAGGCCAAAATTCGTTAAATTTTGAAAAGTTCAAAATTCTTGCTTGCAGACAGCTAAAAGCTCAGAATCTACCACACGATTCCTCATGATTGAGCACGACACCTCCGCGAAGGAGAAGTTTAACCTCATAAGCCAGTAGGACAATAGACCACTGGGTACTGCAAATTTTTGGCTAGTAAGCGTCGACACATGCTGTTATCATACCAGAATCGAGATTAAGACCAGATCTAAGATGTTCTACTTTAAGTTGGCAGTGCTTTGTTAGCGGCATCTTTGGTTTGTTTGTGGTGATTAAGTGTAACAGCGCTTATCAGTCCCGGGGAGCTTGAAGTACGGTGCAGCAGTCGGATTGGTGGCTGGAAAATCCGAATTGTCTTAAAGTAATTTCAGATGCCTCTAGGTAAATCTGATGTATCTTGATTTTTTGCCAAGTCGTTATGTCTCAGCTTACACATTGGGACTAATTTTAAACATTTTGCATGATAATTGATCATGTAATACCTCAGTTACCGCACAGCGAGCCAGTTATGAGCGGCGTGGTATAGTGTACCGGGTGCTGAGTTCTGCATGCCAAGTGACTGGTCAAGGTGTTCTCAGGTGTATTTGTGTTGGAGCTGAGAAACTTGGTATTCTTCAATATAAGAATTCAGAGATTATTGTCTGATTGTCATTCGAGTATTGGATATATGCAACAATAACCTCGCACGATTATCTACAGAGGTGTTACTACCCATGAAACAGGCCAAGCGGCAATTATATCAATTCAGTACAGCTGCATGAGCATATTAAATACATTTCTTAGGAATAAAGAGTGTTAAGATAATGGAGATGTCTGGGAAGGGTCTGAAAAACCGGCGTGTGATGCATGCACACCAGTTCTCCAAAACGGCTCGTCCGATCACCTTGAAGCCTTCACCAATCGACTCCGTGCAGTGAGATGAGCCATGGAGAGGCAATATCGAGACCTGCACTTAAGGTCAAACACCTCGAAAACGCGAAGGAAGAATGTTACATGCAGATACAGACAACTCAGACTTCAGAGCCTACTGAGCCGATCATCGTAAAACCAAATCTGGGTACCCTAGGTCAGGTCAAAAGTCGTTAAATTTTACAAAGTCCAAAATTCCTGCTTGCAGACAACTTACAGCTCAGAACCTAACGAACCGATCACTGCCAAACCTTTTCCACCGGATGCCCCGTACCTGATTCCCGCTTGCAGTTCCCAAATTTGGTGACGGCAGGTCAGGTCGAAATTTGTCACATTTCACGAACTCCAACCATCTTTCTTGCAGACTATTTATAGCTCAGCATTTACCACACCGATAGGTGCCAAACCTTACCATTCAGTGCGCCATGTACCCTAATTCTCTGTTGAAGCTGCAGGTATGGCGCAATTTATAATTACGTCTTTTCCTTTATGTTTTTGCCCAGGGAATAGTGTAGCTTTGTTAGGCCGCCTTTATGAGGTTAAAGCTCTCCTTCGCGGAGGTGTTGTGCTGAAAATCTTGCGCTGAATTGTGCATGGTATCGCCATGATTATGACATCCGTGGAGTAGAAATTCAACCTCATAAGGTCAGCCTAACCAAGCTGCACATTTTCATGGGAACAAACATAAAGGAAAATACATAGTTAGAAATGGCACCGTACTTGCAGCTCCAACAGGAAATTAGGGTAGATGGTGTACTGAATGGTAAGGTTTGGTAGCTAGCGGCATGGTACATTCTGAGCTATAAGTAGTCTGCAAACAAGAATTTTGGACTTTGTGAAATTCGACGACCCATGACTTGACCTAGGATGACCAAATTTGGAACTGCGAGAGCGAATCGGGCATGGGGCATCCAATGGTAAAGGCTTGGCAGTGATCGGTTCGGTAGGCTCCGAGCTATGAGTTGTCTGTAAGCAAGTGGTTTTGGACTTCGTGAAAATTAACGACTCGTGACCTGACCTATGGTCACCAAACTTGGAACTACGAGAGCGAACCAGGTATGGGGCATCCAGTGGTGAGGGTTTCACAGTGATAGGTTCAGTAGACTCTGAGATCTGAGTTGTCTGCATTTGCATGTAAAATTTTTCCTTTGCGTTTTCGAGGTGTTTGACTTCAGGTCAGGTCTCGATATCGCCTCCACATGATTCACCTCATTGCGCGGATTCGATTGTTTAAGGTTTTAAGGCTGATCGGACGAGCCTTTCGGAAAGCTTGCGTGTCTGCGTCATGTGCCGGGCTCTTGGACCATGACAAATGTCTGTTATGCAATGTTGTGCACACAGCTGTTTTGGTATCGAACCAAGGGAATTATCAGCCTGCAGTGATTAGAGTGGGTAATCTGATGTCAAAACTTGGCTGAATTTTCTGGCATACTTCACCTTACGTGAAATTGTAAAGCTATGCCTTTCCCGCTGTGCTGCATCAATATGTGTAACGCATTCATGGGCTGTGCTGAAGACTGTCTCACCCCACCTCCGCCCAATGTGTGTTTCTCATTGGGTCTGTAACATTCAGTTTTGACTAAATGCTATTTTCATTTTGTTGCTTTGTCTTACCCACCTGACAGTCCAGCCAATACCCTCAAATGATGCCCAAAGTATGCGGTCATGGTGCAGTGGCAGCTTTTAACCTTTTTTGTAGTATTTTAGCAATAACATACCAGCGGCAAACCGACATTTGCTAGTGCATTTCAGCATTGTGGAGGTGACCTCCCATCATAAAAAGCATCTGCTCCATGCAACCGCATGCAATACAAACCTTGTATTACACAATAACCTGTGCGCGGTGAATGTATCCAATGTAAGAAGCAAATGTTGTAGTTAATGGCTGCAATGGTTCGTGATGTGTCTGGAATTTACAGTTGGTTAGCAAGATAAAGTATACTCGTGATTTAAGCTAAATCTTAAGCTGAGGCGGTGAAATCATTCAGCAAACACTGCTAACAACTTCACTGTGGCATTGTAGTATGGCTGCTTATCCAAGGCAGGATTTCAGCATTGTGGCATTTAAATATTTGCTGAATGCTCAGCTGTAACCCAGTCCTCAGCATTATGTCTATCACATAACATCATGGTATAATTCATGTCAACTCAATTTCTTTGTAACAATGGCAGTGAATGTTGAGTGGAAGATGGCACAGAAATATTATACCAATGATTCATGTTGCTTTTGGTTGGAATGCGCATAGATGGGTATGGTGCAGGGCAATCTAAGGTCTATTTGGTGCTCTTATTGCCTTGAATTAATGCTGCATATTTTTCTGACAACGATGTGTCCTCCAAATATATATTAGCTGTCTATTCCATTGCGGCTGGTTTGGTGTGTTTTCTCTTCCTGGGATCAACGGATGGAAGTTTGCCCTATAAATTACAAAGCTTGGCAAGGTTGCTGATGGTGGCGTCGCGAGCGGCGCTGCGCGAGACCTGCCGCTCGGCCAGACTGCGGTGGCCAACCTGTCGCTCGGCCAGACTGCGGCGGCCGACCTGCCGCTCGGCCAGACTGCGGTGGCCGACCTGCCGCTCGGCCAGACTGCGGCGGCCGACCTGCCGCTCGGCCAGACTGCGGCGGCCGACCTGCCGCTCGGCCAGACTGCGGTGGCCGACCTGCCGCTCGGCCAGACTGCGGCGGCCGACGGCGTCGCACGTTGGGCATTTGGTTTACAGACGTTCGATTTCTGCCGCCGCTGGGCTTATGGCATCGTGGTATAATCTGTCTGCTAAGCTGTGGATTTGGGGGCATGGGCTTTCAGCTGTATAGAACTGTGTATTACATCTGTGCATAATGTCATACATGAACCAATGATTTGAATCCTGCATTGTACCAATTACAGTCCATTCACTTAACAAACCGAAATGCTTAACAACAGAGATTATGGTGGGAAGAGTCAGCGACGCCACCATGTCGTCCGTTGGCTGTTGGTCGGCATCGTCGGCCCTTGATGCGACTGCTGTAGCGAAGTCACCACGGCCCCTGGTACGCCCGATGTACTGTTCCAAGGTCCCATGTCGAGCCAGTCTCCTTCTAGTAGTCCGATTCCGCGCTGGCAGTCGCCACTGTGTCTCTTTCCAAGGTGAACGGTATGGCGGCGACCGCTGCGACGCCACCCCCGCTAACGAGACCGCTGCGGCGCCACCCCCGCTAACGAGACCGCTGCGACGCCACCCCCGCTAACGATACCGCTGCGACGCCACCCCCGCTAACGAGACCGCTGCGGCGCCACCCCCGCTAACGAGACCGCTGCGGCGCCACCCCCGCTAACGATATCGCGACATTAGCACCGCCTTTAACGATATCGCAACATTAACACCGCCGCTAACGATATCGCAACATTAAGCTCGGCGGAAATGCCAGGAGGATGGCTTGACGAGGCGAAAGAGTCGAACAAAACCTGGCGAGTGACGCTTTAAGAACGGCGAACAGGGAAACAAGCCGTCTCCGTGGTCTCGGGGGGGGGGGGGGGGGGGGACGTTGCGCTCATAATGCAGCGGCACTGGGTGTGAGCCCCACATTGTGTGCATTGCTTGGCCCCACTGTAATGAACACGTCAGTTAGCAACTGGCCAAGGAGGGTCAACCCAGGTCCGGGGCGACCGTGCCGCGGCATTGTACGATACGGAAAACCCTCCACGGTCCTGTCTGACGAAAGGTCGGAGGTAACATTATCCGTTGAGATGAACACCACGGTTCACGTGGAGGGTTCAGGGTACACGTAACAAGCAAAAATAGCGAACAGGTGTTAGGGATAGGGAGACCGGAGACCGGAGAGAGTCTGTGGCTACTGCCTTTCAGCGGCACTAGTGTAGAAACTTCTCGCTGCCGCCATGAACTGGAATAAGACCGATTAAGTATAGATGCAGTCCCGTGTTACGCGTGTGCTGGAGAGCTCAGCCGCCGGAGAACATCGCTGCAACAAGCTGTCGCCTACGGTGGCCGCCGTCATTCAATGCTGGCATGTGAGGTGAAAACGCTGTCGACAAACGATATCGGCGTGCAGCACGTTTCATTTAGACCCCAATACTTCTATTGACAAATTAACGTTACATATTATGCATACGGGCGACAAAAATATTGTTGGAATGCGTTTACTCATGCACATTTCGTAGTAATGCGGTCGTGGTATGAGGTACACCTTCTGAAAATCAGCCTACTTTGGGGAATTTTTTCCATGTGCCTGGAAAGATATCAGATCGAACCCGTTAACTACGCATCTCAGCTAGCCTGAGCGTCACCACGGAAGGAAAACCCCGATCGGATAAAAAGCACTGGCCAATTGTAATGCATTGGATCAGCGCGTATTATACCTTTAAGGGCTAGAATCACTAGAATTAGATGCACTTTCAGGTATTTCCTGACGATGTAAGTTTGCACGGTCATAACTGAGGTTAATATTCACGGGTCATTGGTTTTAGAGAAGCATTTGATTTTCCACGTTATGTAGAGAAACGACGTTAATTGATGAGCTTCCAGACCCGACCGTAGAGCCATCTTCCCGTGTTTATTGTTGGCCTGTGCAAAATAGTATAAATACTTAAAAACTTGTGCGTCAAAAACATCCTGAGTGTTGTCCTATCGGAGTCCGATCCAGAACCCTACATCGTGTGTCTCTGGATTTATGCCACTTGGTCCACTCCCAATGCAGTACATCAAGTCGCATCCGCTTTGTGTTCGGCTACCTGCGTTCCAAGAAGAAATTAGAGCATGCTGTACTCAAAATAACGAACATCGACGACGAATTACGCCAAGAGGTAGAATGATTCGTGAAAATAGTGGCTTAAAATACAGAGTGGTCTGGACGAATCAAGGATTTTACCATTAACAGTGCGGCGCCTCGTATCGCATGCACTCTGTGTCCAGTTGCCTACGTAGGAATGTATTCGTCCAGTAAGTGAGAGGTACCATCGCCACGCTCTGTGTCCAGTTTCCTACATAGGAGTGTATTCGTCCAGCAAGTGAGAGATACCATCGCCGCGCTCTGTGTTCAGTTGCCTGCGTAGGAATGTATTCGTCCAGTAAGTGAGAGGTACCATCGCCGCGCTCTGTGTCCAGTTTCCTACATAGGAGTGTATTCGTCCAGTAAGTGAGAGATACCATCGCCGCGCTCTGTGTTCAGTTGCCTACGTAGGAGTGTATTCGTGCAGTCAGTGAGAGGTACCATCGCTGCGCGGAATTGAGCGAGAATATGAACAGCTCAACTGCGCTTCACTTTCGGGCCCATCACGGGTCTCGCGTGCTTCCTTACATACAAATACGTGGGAAAATATTATGTAAGTGTGTTGAATGCTAACGTAATGAAACATTTGCATTCGTGATGTAAAATTTCCCTTACACAAAACGTTAGCAACTGGCCCATATTAGGGTAGCCAAGACCACTTGTTCGATATGGGCCTCAGTACACTGCTTTTGCATGTCGTTGCTTGCCCTTGTAAGTTCATTGGCCACGAAGTGTGACGTCCATGTATTACCATCTGTTCGTCCTATTACTGCCATCGAGTGTCCTGCTTTTTTATTACAATGTACGAAATGTTTGCGAAGCTAAAATAGCTCAACCTAATAGAGTACCTCGGTATAAGGGCTTTTATGTAAAATTGGCCCAGCAACGTTCTACGCTCCGCATTTTTGGTAGGCTTGGAATTCTGTTATATGGTTCACCATAAAATATGAATATAAAAACTCATCCGAACAGCACTTGTCTGCTGAAATATAATAAATCTGGTGGGTTATTTATTGCCTTTTGTTCGCGTTTGAGACTTCAGTCAAGAATAAGCGGCATAATGTTGATACAGATGGTTAGTCTCAGAGAGGGTCTGCTACCGATAAAAGAAAAGAACCGTTGGGCGCTGAGCCACGGAAGCAAGAGGTACACAAAGAAAGGGCTAGCAGGTGAAGTAATTCGTCTTTCGTCCACCTGTACCGATCAGGGCTAGATGCAGCGCCACTTTTTGACCCGCCAACACACCGCATCTGACCCGGCAAGAATCCGCAGGCTTTTGGCCTGGCCGTTGGCCAGACGTGGCGGTCTTCTGCAGGTAAAATTGTGACAATCGAAACAGTGAATTTTTATTGCACCTCGTTTTGCATTTAAGTTCTACAACTCCCCGAAAAGGCGACCGTACTGTCGTGCATAGCACCATATGAAAATAGGTCTGGATATTTTTAGCAAGGGCGCTAGTGACAGAAAACGTATGGTAAACATGATACACCAATACTTCGGACCACAGGAATTGAACAATTTTATGCAAGCACGTTGTCGAAAAAGTAAAGAATAACTGCTCACATTTTCCAAGTTTGTCCTGATTTGATTGACCTGTTTCCAGGTGTCCCTTACATAAACACAGCGACATATTGCGCCTGGCTTTTATTGTGAAGGCGGCGTGCACTTATATTTGGGCCATGCTACAACAAATTGACTGCAGATGGGTGCATTTTAAGCAGCGCCTGTTCAGATTTGACGCGGCAAGCATGTGAGGTAATCACGCGGCCAAAACATGATTTTGCAAGTTTTGGGGCTGTGCGGCATGCTCATAAGAAAAAGGAGCAAATAAACATACTCAATGACGTCATGAGCCTTATTTCTCAACTTGCTCTGGCGAAAACAGCTCGCTGAGCATGTTTTTTTTTGGGGGGGGGGGGGCGAAAGGGTCATCGGCAAGCTTAGCACCTGTATCTGTCGAGATTACCAGGTCCATACAGTGACTTCGTTTAGTCTGTGATTTATCTTCTCAAAAATGTTGTTTTCGATTTTTTAAACCGATATGCAATTTAAGAACAATTTGTTGACGTTCAATCTCAACGGCAAAATCGATAGGAACTCTTTTAGGCCGGTCACAGATTGAATTTGAACACCTTGGCGGATCACACGCTCAGGCACACCATCGGCCGACTGGCCGGCATCTGCCGACAGGACGCAATCAACTCACCGCGTCGGAAACTGTGACCGTAATCTCGAAACTGACCGGGATCCCAATATGACTACGCCACCCAAAGGAAGTTTTTCGAGTAATTTCGACCCATTCTTTTGGTTGAGCATTCCCTGGGGGAACTTGCTGAGAGCAGCAAAACTGCATGTCTTCATTTTACGGGCCTCCCGGCGCTGAGGCTCTATAATCACTGAGCTCTCTTGGGCCCCGGCCTGATTAACTCGGAGTCGGCGTCGGATTAGATGCAGGCTGTATCGAATGTCATGCGTGTGGTCCCACGTGTGTTGGGCCAGCACAGAGGGCGACCTTACTCCGGCTCAATGCCGGGCTGCAAAACAAAATAATGCAGCTTCAGACCCTTTGTTTGTTTCTTCTCAGTCTGGGCTCCAGCTCAACATTATCTAATGGTGATCGGTGTGCTGTGATCAAAGCGCACGACATTACCATCTACGCTGCTGGTGAGGGACGACTGGTATGTAAGGTCGATTAACACGCACTCTTCATTCAGAAATTGTTAGAGTTTCGTAAGAATGCCTAAGTGGCGTATTTTAAGAATAAAAGTAAATGGCTTCCTGGCTATGGCCACAGGTCCCGGGCAGTGAGCCGATCGCGTCCGGTCACCCGACACCGGCCCGTCGCCTCATGGCGTGCCGCCGTGCGTGATCTGCCAGTGCGTTCAAAGTCGAGTCGTCACCGTCGATTCTACTGGCGACCGCAGATTTCGCTTTGTAGCCTGAACGGCGATAAATTGATCCTTAATTGCATATCAGCTCTAAGAAAACCGAAGTAACGCAAAATAGCCGCTGCTGTAGGAGTGCCCCTGATCCCAAACATCCATCTAAGAAAATCGAAGGTGCATTTTTCCAAAAATGAGGTCAAGAGTCGAACTAATTCACTATATCCATCTCGTTGACTCTAAGTTTATATCGTCCCATGTTTCAAAAAAGTATAGGCATTTAACTTTATAATGCATTTCTCCTTAATGCCGTGCTCTGTGAACCGTTTTTGCTAGTGATGAAAAAATGGGATTATGACGTCATTCTGCATTTTCCTCCACTCCCAGTGGCTTTTCGGTACGCCGTGCAGTTCTAAAAATAGCGAATCATGCTTTGGCCGTGTAAGTACTTCAAAGACGTGTTGCCTCATGTCCGATGTTCAGTTACCTCAGGTTCGGGGTCTCTGATAATCGTGGTTTTGTAGCTTTTTAGCCCGGTACTCGGCATCGGTCATCGTAATCTTGCGGATTGGCCACCTGTGTTTTGCGCTGTCAATAGTGCGTTATCGTGTATCAGCTGTTACGATGTGGGTGCTCGGGCTATTTATTATTTTGGCATTTTGTAATCGGAAATATCTGCGCGAATTCGGGACCATTTTCTTAATTTGCATGTCTTGGTTTTCAGATGTAAGCTTTTGCTAACAGTAAAGCATAACTTGAAGCGTCGAGAATTGACCATATAGCTAGTTTTTGCTTGGTAGCGTCGCTTAACCAGTCATATGCTGAAGGTCGATAACTGTCAGTGTAACAGCTCCGTCAGTATAACGGGTCGGCTCTCAACTCAAAATGCCGAAAAACTAGGAGCTCAAAACCTATCTTAATATTATCATGTATGTGTGAACACATTAATCTATTACGTTCAACAGCGCATAACCATCTCCATGCAGGAAAACATGTGCGTGAGGGTGCGATTGTGTGCTGTTGTTGCAAATTGTTTTAGTCCCGCGTTGCTGCGACTCCCCATTCAGACGTCTTTATAAGTATATCCATGGGGCGGGAGGCCTTGTAGTCAAGTTGCCAGAATGTTGGTCTTGCAACGTTGACTACCGCAAACTTTTTTCACGGAATATGTTTTATATCATACGGAAAGCCAAATTAGTTTGGTTATTATTTATACAATCTTAAACATTTCTCAGAATTTAAGATGGCAGCCGCCACCATCTTAAATGCTATGTAATTTTCTTATTCTGATATGGAGGATTCTTTTGGGGCCACGAGGTCCATTTCAATGCCAAATCGGAGGTAAAACAGCAAACTCAGAGAATACTCTTGACGTGCAGTGTCGTGGACATCTAGGGACCTTCAGCACAGTACTACCAGCCAGCACCCATCATCTTCCTCTAATACTTTTCATAGTCATCATCACTATGTGCGCCCAGCTTCCCTTCGTTGTCTTCGATGACCATCTGCTTGCTGGTGAAACGGTTAAAACATGAAATTTCGCCCCAAGACTTTCAATAGTCTGTACGCCAAAGGCCTGTGTTGTGGCTGTTGCAGCTGCAGCGTAAAACATTGCATGCCTTACCATCAGCGGTGCAGCTGCAAGTCACTACATCCAGAAGCCATTCGGGAGTAAAAATTATCTTCTTCGCGGAGGGGGGGTTGTCACTTGAAAGCTTCTTCGTTGGATGGGGCTAGAAGCTCAGTCCCCAGTCGAGTCTCCAAACTTTCGGTCATGCTCTCCGTGGTACCAGGGACGGGTCAGACGACGCGGTACAACAGGTGACCGAGGCCAACCAACATCAGGTCTCCTGGCTCTGCAGTCTCGCTGTCACCAGGCGCGCGCGCCCGCCTGTAGCTCCTCCCTGCCACGCTGGGGAAGGTGCTTCATCTGTCTCACATGTCGTCTTAGCGAGCATAATTGACCTACCACGAATAAATACGCCAGTGTTGCATTAAAACAGTGTTGAAGGATGAAGGTGTCGTTCCGTCCTGTGCCCAGGACCATGAGCGTAAGCAGCGTAGGCTTTAAGAGCCATTTCACTCGCATGCTTGTAATCCGGTGCTCTTTGGCTGCCTCTAGCCAGTCCTTCAGCTCCTGGTATGAGGCATGACGTGGTGCCTTTCGAGTACAACCTCTGCAGTAGAACAGCGATAGTGAGACGTCCTGTTTGCAACTCACCCACCAGGCGATACAGCGGCAGTGCTTCAAGGGGTCCTTTAATCAAAGGGCACCTCAGAGGCTCTGTTTGCTGAAGACTCAAGGACTGAGTTGACTGCCGTCAGGCTCAGTCAGCGATGAAGCGTGGCGTGACTGTCAGAAGTTCATAAGGCTGAAAAGCCGGCCGGGCGGATAGAATGCAATGCTCAGCAAGACTGACTAGTGGCGGCCACTGCCTTGAAGTCTAAGACACCGGTGGTGTTCGAGTCGATGTTGACTCGCCGCCTGACATCCAGACACCCTTCTGTCTACGCTTGTGTGTCTCGAAAGGACTCTCAATGCTCTCGAGAGGCAGCACGCCCATCCTACAGTCGACCTCCACTTACGTCAGACTACATGCCCTGTCTAATGTAAAGGACATCATCGCCCGAACCAAACTCACACTTGACTCACACGGGCATGGCACACACTCATGACGCACGGGCATGCCTCACACGGGCATGATGCACTCGCCCAAGAGTGTCCTGGGCTATGCAGGGAAGTTGGTGAGGAGATCGGTTGTGAGCGTAGCTATGAGAGCAGCGTTTGGTGGCGGCGTCACAAGCAGGACAAACGAGTGCGCCTGGAACAAAGCCCTAATGGCCAGCCGCCTGATTATCACCGCGCTGCTGCATGTCTTCTAATTTATGGCAACAAGTCACACCAGTAACTGAGCGACTGCCTGGAGTCAGCCCGAGAACACTCGACCGAGAGGATGTGAGCGGGCTCATTGGAAAAGGGGCGGTGCACGGGAGCAGCATAGAAACGATGGTGGTAAGGGACATGGTAATGAATGCCAGCAGGATGCATATTAATCACCGCACTGAGCATAAGCGCTGTCGCTCTAGCTCCAGAGGCTCTTCAATTGTTACTTGAACGCGATTCGTGTATTCAGATTCACGATTTCACACTGTTTGACCCAATCCAGCTACGTGGAACTAACTGTTTTTCGTCCCACATTGATTGCCAGGCGGCGGACAGTCTCGCTTCAATTAAAGCCACTATAATGGGACTTCAGCACATCTTGGCAGAATTGTCATATGAGCCCTCAAATACCCTCTTGTCTCTCTGTTTCTTCTGCTCGATACATAGCTACAGTAGCATGATTTGTGAGCTAAGCTATTACGTCCTGGCAGGGTCGTGTGCCGCTTTTGGTGTATCGCTTGGCAGTGACGAGTTTCTGAACAGAAACTTTTGTATGTCCATACAAATTATTCTGTGTAAGTGTAATCTCCTTTCATGCATGCATAGTGCATGTAACACATGCTCATACTGTTATAGCTTATACCAAATGCAGCTTATGCGAGGTGTAGCCTTACTATGAAGACAGACAACACATGGCATATTTCGATGAGGAAAGGAGATTTTGATGATTCATGATCACGTTTGACATTTGACTTGCGATTTAATCTTGAAATTGGCCCCATGCATATAAAAGATCTGCAAAAATGGACCCCATTGCTGTCGAAAATACTAAAACCTGCATCGCACGAGCCTCCCAGTCCCGAGACACAACTTTGAAACTGGGTCAGCATTCAAAGTGGCGATTTCTGCCATCTTGAATTATAAAAAGTGCCATAAGTTGCACAAGTAGCGACTAAGCTAATTTTGATTGTCTAGCTACACAGAACATATTTCTGCAAAGACTTTTGCGGTAGTTGGCATCGGAGTGTCTCATATAAGAACCAAAAGAATGGCAACTCGACTACACGCATCCAGCCACGTGAGAAATGCCTTCTATAGTACATGCGTCTTATGTGTAGCGCATGTTAATATAACTATGATATACAAATGCGCAGCTTATGTGAGGGGTACCCTTACGATGACAATGAGAAGACAACAAACGGCATATATCGATCAAAAGAGATGATGTTTGTTATTTGTTATCATCTTTGACCTTTGACACTCAATTTGACTCTAAACTGGACTCGATGCACGAAAAAATAACTGCATAAATGGACTCCCTGTCATAAAGAACCCTTGTCAACGGTGCTACACGACCATGCAAACCATCGAGAGCAAAACCTTTGAATCTGGATCAAAATTCAAGCTGGCGGCGATCGGCATCTTGAATTATGACACATGCTCAATGTTGCACAAGTAGCATTTAATCTCATCTCATCTCATCAAATTTGGATCTCCTAGTTATATAAAATAGATCTCCGTGAGAAAGTTCCCCGGTAGCTGATATCACATCGTCTCTCAGATAAAGTATAACAATGGCGATTGAACTATTGGGCAAACTCACGCTCATGGACAACTAGTTCATAATCGGCAGCAAGCCGACAAACAGACGCGGCTTTCCACACTGACGACGTTCGGAAATTGGCGCGGGTCATGTTTAGGCTATTGTGACCAAAGCATTGGGAAACATATCAACATTTTGAGTAAATGTTGTCATTGTGATTTACGCCTGCGGCATTTTCACCTCTACTTCTCATTCATTTTAAGCGAATGCGTGTTGCATTCGAGACAGGCTTCGACAATCGCGCCATTGGTCGCTTCCCAATCGATTGCTGACGTAGCTATGGGCTGGACAGTGTCGGGCTTCATGGCTGGCTGGTAGACAATACATGGCCCTACGTCATGCAGTTTATTTCATGGCGTCCTGTGTCCGGTCTGACGAGATTTGACGTAAATTCTGAAAGACGTCTGCAAGCCGCTGGTTCCGTGCTTTTCCATGAACACATGTGAGCCGTCTCACGCATTTACTCCGTTTACATGAGTCGACCAAACGGACAATTTTGCGACGATTAGAAAAAAGACACAGTTTCTGCTCATGTCAGCGGGTTTCAGCGATGTCGCGTCAGTCACATATCGTATCACAAATTTACGATGGTGGGAGGGGAATTTACGTTTCGCATAAATTTCGCACAAATAGCAATACGTTCCGCTGGTCTTATCATGCATGCTTTGAGGAAAATTGCCAAGGTCTGATATAAGAAAATCACAAAATGATACCGTAACAGAAAAAGGCTTACTCAAGAAAGATAAATACATTCATTCAGCGACATTGTCGACCTGAACTTTTCTTATGCGAAGGTGCGCTTCGTAAATTGTGGATATCTCGATCGCGTCTTTCGGTCGCCTTGCCACGAGTTTCGGCGTTGTGCACCGAGCCAGCGGGGATGTTGTGCTGTTATCGCCGGTGTTTCATTTTTTTGGTGAAATTGTTTTTTGTCTTAATCCGCTTGTGTAAAGGTGCTTTATCGAAGTTTTAAAACATGTGCCATTTGACGCTGCAAGAAAAGCGTATGATATTGGCCATTGTTCACGAAAGGGGCCTTCTGTCGGCCATCGATGGGAGAAAAGCGAGCAACGTGCAGCTTAGCATGGCCATACAGCACACACACCACACACCCCCAACACACAACACACACACCACACACAACACCCACACACACACCCACACACACACACACACACACACACACACACACACACACACACACACACACCCACACACACACACAACACACACCACACACACACACACACACACACACACACCACACACACACACACACACACACACACACACACACACACACACACACACACACACACACACACACACACACACACACACACACACACACACACACACACCACACACACACACACACACACACACACACACACACACACACACACACACACACACACACACACACACACACACACACACACATGCACTATCTACATATATATATATATATATATATATATATATATATATATGTGTGTGTGTACATGTATATATTTTACCTGCACCTTATGCTTATTGCGATGCTCCATATTTTTAACAATAGCTTAATAGCCTGCTCAGATGTTGATGGATACAAAGCTTAAGCAGGTGATGGTCTCGGGTGCTCCATCAACTGTGGTCATCTAGACTCATTGTTATCATTTGGAAAGGGACGTGCCAACATCTTGAAGGGATATCATGATGTGCCATGTACATAGATTGATGCGGGTTTTCGACATGATGATGGTCCGTTTTTTCAAAAAGAAATGCGCTGACTTGGCGTTTGCTGCGGCGCCTAGCTTCCAAGACAGAAGTCCGGTTTTGCTCAACCATTTGGCGTTTGCAACTTGTGGATTTCATATTTCGCTTGTTAAACTACTCAACGGGGCACGATTGCACGCCGCACGCGACATGCCTCACCGAGAAGCGTCACATTTTACCAGGATGCATCGCGCCACGGGACGTTTGACGGCGATGGCTCTTTAAATGTGCAGTGATGAAAAAGTGCACCATAGGCTTTAGAAACCGTGACACTATCGGCGGATTTTGGGGATAACTTCTAATATGGACAAAAACGAAGCTCATTGCATAGAAGCACCGCTGGGGTCAGAAGAACGCCTGAGCATTGGGTGCCTGAGCAAAACAATGGGATCTACTTAATCTGGTGTTGTTAGTCTTAGTGGGCTGCTTATGGCTGAACGCGAATCGTGCCGAGCAAGAACTTGATCCCTTTTGCCTTAGAAACTGATTTATGACTGCCGCGTTCTCTCAGACTGATTTTACGGGACTGCAAAGTACAGCTCCGTGCGATGTGTCATTGCTGCGACATGGAAGCTTATGAGGGCGGTTTTAAGGCAGCGTGCCACAATCAGAGTTATATGATTAACCGTTTGTGGTCATTCCTAAACCGAATGTCACGAAGTGCTTTGTTTTTGTTTGTTTGTTTGTTTGCTTATTTTGCTGTTGTTGTTGCTGTTTTGCTTGATTGGCTGTGGATGGGTGACCGGATTTGATTTAACAATTATTACCTGGCGTTCACAAACACATGTCATTAACCAGAGGGGTGGGCAAGCACTGCTCCTTTGGGCATCTCCGAAACTGACGATATGGTTATGTGAATAGAACGCTACTTCAAAGCTTATCCCGAATGAATAAAAATCACGCTTCAATGTTTTGGTAATACGGCCATCAAAAATAAGGTCAAGGACTGGAACAATGTCAATATGGAAAGTTTGTCATGTCCAAAATCACGAAAGGTTGGCATGCCTTTATATGAACGCATTACACTAAAACCCTTGGAAAGAGTAATGTCCAACTTCTCTGAAACTTGAAAGTAGGATGAACGTCACGATCACGCAAAAATCAGGCCAAAGCAGTGAGGTAGAATCACTTTTGAACTGTGTTGGAAGTGAAAAATTCCAAGGCAAAAAGACCGTACGGGAGTGAAAAATTCAACTCACGAACGTTGAAATCTATGAGTCAGTGAGAGATGCTCCAGGAAACAGAGACATACATTTCAAGTTGGCATGGACGTAACATCATGAACATGACAAAGAAGTTCTTGTTTTTAACATCCTAGGTCCTTTCACTGAAACAGAATTTATGGAAGAAAAGCAATGCCATAATAGTGTGATACGCACCAAAGACTATGTGCTTTGATGCTGCACTTTGCACTCACCTTCCAAAGGATTTTTAACACAAAACAAAGGAAAGAAATCAAACAACAAAACAACAACAAAAACTTCAACAAGCATAAGGCATTCAGGCAAAAGTCTTAAAACTCCTTCACGTTAACGCATCCCCAAATCAAAAAAATATATATACCGATGGCTGCTGTTAAGATGGGGTCGGGAAATGCAAATATTATGTGACTGTTTCTTACAAAATGTCATTGCTTATTTCCATGAAAGCAGCCTTACCAAACCTAGCCTAAAGAAATCTTACTTTATCGCATCCTGCCTAACCTATCTGTATCACAGCAACATTTGTGAGTTAATAATTCTCGCAAAATTCCTAGTGCCACTCGCCATGCAATTAGCCAGCTTAGCCGAACTTAGGGTAGACTATATGCTGATCGTCATCTCAACTCACCTCACTTTTTCCTTGACAACAGCAGTTTGAACAGCTTATTTTCATTGTCATGATTAGTCTGTCAGGGACGATAGTGGATATTCTCCGCAAGCGATCTTTCTCCTCCAAGCATAACATACTAACATAACTTATAGATGGCTACAAAACCAGTCTTGCTGCTTGCCTTCTCAGCTGCGGCAAAAACAGCCCCTTAGGTTTGGCTTTTTCCATTTAATAACTTTAAATTTGAAATGTTGGCTTTGCAATGAAAAGGGACTGTCTGACTATTTACTGAAACCCGATATCCACCTCATATTGTGATTGCTAAGCAGCTTGTAGTATTCCTGTGTTAAGAAATATAGTGCATTTCTACAGTGCAGTCATTTGCCAGTCAGCAAAACATGGCAACTATGGACAACATCTTGTTAGAGCAGACTTGAGGGACCACTTCAGTAAATTTGGGGCAAATGGTCAGGAGAATGGGAAAATAAGTTGATTATGTGTCTCGTGGCATCAGAATCTGTCTTATGAACAAAACTCGATGGACTAAAACATAAAATGACCACATCTGGTTGCAAATCATATGATGAAAACAGGGTAGGGTTAACAATTAAGTGTTCACAGGAGAAACTCACTCGCTGTTTCACGGTAGGCTTCCGTCTGCTACCCCACATAAAAAATCAATATCCTTTGAATGGTTTGCTGGCGGACAGGATCGTCCAACCCGCCCACAAAACATACCTATCAATCATGCTCACCAACCTACAAGATTAAGATGCGAAGTAAGTAAGATGAGGCCTGCATGAGAAAACATTTTCGAAAGGCCGATTAAGGCTACCAAACAATTTTGTATTAGCTGCGCCAGGCCTGTCCCAAGGCAGGATAATGTAAGGATACATTATCCTGCTTTTATCCTGTGCGGCAGGATAATGTAACATGGTGAGATGGTGAAACTGCAATGGCTTAGATTTATCACTATTGAGATTTATAGGCTTATTACTATTGAGCTACGCCATAAAACAAAGAACGGGCAACTGGGGGTTTAACAAGGCAAAAATGGCCTTCAATTATTTCCTTCAACTGTCAGAGAGCCCCGGCCAACGCAAGAGACCCTCTGCCATTCGGGCTCTTGTCCCCACCCCTGCTGGCTAAATGTTCCCTGACTGATTCTAGGCCCCCTGTTGACAGGATGCCCTTTTAGGCACTGTGGGTCACTGAACGACACACGAGCTCGACCGATGTAAATCGCGGGCCTGTGCTTGTCACTGCTTGGGAAATGGGCCCCCAGAGCTCAGAACGACACGTAGCTGACTGTTCGTTGTTCGTGATCTCTGGCTGAAATAGGGGAACACCCTGTCTCAGGGGTACCCATCGGTGCAAGGGTTCATCTTACTGACATTTGAGACCACAGCCCTATGTGCGGGGTCCTTAAGGTGACCTACCACCAGCCCCTCGGACCCTTAGCCATCCCATCGGCCCCTTCATATTTGGTCTCGAGAGACCCTTTGGTACCTCTTCGGGCCCCCTCAAACACCGCTCCGACTCGAGGCCACTTGCCGCCACAGGACCCCTGTTCGGCACCGTGGCCCCTTACCGACGCAGGAGCCCCTATCTGTGTCAGGGACCCCGAACATTTTAAATCGGATCCCGTTCTCGTGTCTGCTTGGGAAATGAGTCTCAAGGGCTCAGACGGACATGGCGCCGACTGTTCGGTGTTCGCGGTTTCTGATCGACTTAAACATTCGCACTGTCTCAGGGTTTCCTAAAAGGGGAAAGAGAGGACCTCCGAATGATATTACAGGTCATGACCCTACGGGCTGTGATTCTTTATGTGACCTTCAGCCAGTCGATCGGGCCAGTATGCCTTCCAACCGAGCCTTCGATTGTCGGGTCCAGTAGACCGCCCGGGCCTCTCTTCGGGCCTCATCAGGCGCTTCCTTTGGTCTGCTCGGGCCCTTGCGAGCACAGGCGCTGCGGGCTCCTGACAGAACAAGACCCCCGACCAGTGTAAATCACTGGCCCCGGCTTTACTGGTTGGGAAGTGGTTGGGAAGTGGGTCCTCAGGTCCAAACCGACACGGAACCGACCATGCGGTATGGTGGTATCTGACCGACATATAGGCCCATATGGACTCAGGGGCCTCCGATCGACACAAAGGGCCCTCCGATCGTTATTTGAGGGTCCGTCTTTGCAGACAGCTGGCCCTGAATAACACTCCGACCAGCCCTTCATGCCCTTAGACCCTCCAATTGTGCCCTTGATTGTCGGACTGGGTGGGTCCTTTACGCTGTTCGGACCTCCTCGAACACTGTTTCTGTCCGAATCGGGCCCCTTTGCAACACAGGGCCTTGTAAGGGGCTATGGGGCCCCGGGCAATATAAATCGCTGGCTCCAGCTTTGTCCCTTCTTGGGAAATGGGCCCTTAAGCCCATGCCGCTGCGGAGCCGACTGTGCGTTACTGGTGGCGTCTGACCGAAATATAGGCTCTTATCGACTCAATGGGCCCCAGATCAGCGCGTAGAGCCCTCTGGCTAGCATTTGAGTGCCCGGCCCTGTGGGCCGGAGCCCCTGAATGAGACCTCTGGTTGGCTTTTCGGGCCCTTAATCACAGGTTCTGAGTGGCCCTTCAGGCCCCTCGGAACCTAAGGGGCACGTGCCTTCTGTGTTCGCCCCCCCCCCCTGCCTGCGCTCCGTCTGCACAGACAACGTCGCCCCCGCCTTTCTCGCCCGCCTTGTCCCCCTCGCACAGGGACATGCCGCCGCCTTCTCCCCGCTGTCGCCCCCGCCAACAGCCGGCCTCCGCCTTCTGCCCCGCTTTGTCCCTCGCACAGACACGCCGCCGCCTCTCCCCGCTGTCGCCCGCATGGGACACGCCGCCGTCCTCTCCCCGCTTGTCACCCGCACAGGACACGCCGCCGCCTTCTCCCGCTGTCGCCCGCATAAGCACGCCGCCGTTCTTCTCCCCGCTGTCGCCCCGCACAGACACGCCGCCTTCTCCTCGCTGTCACCCGCATGGACACGCGGCCGCCTTTTCCCTGCTGGTCATCCGCATGGACACGCCGCCACCTTCTCCCCGCTGCGCCCGCATGGACACGCCGCGGCCTCCTCCCCGCTGTCACCCGCACAGACCACGTCTCCGCCGGGCGCTTCTGACGCCGCTGCTCGCCGGCCAGCCGCACCGGAAACCCTTGGCCTTTGGCTGGTCGCGATTGGGTCACTGTCCAAGACATGTGCTTGGAATAGGGTACAGCTGTGGAAAAAATTGCTTCCATCGTGCCCCTCCCCCCCCCCCCCCCGCCATGTCATCGGCAGGCAAGTTCATCAAAGGTCTGCGGATTGTGGTTGAATCTTTTGCGTGGTTGTGTATGTTTGTGTGGTTGGCCAAAACGTGTTGACGGTTAAGACTAGGCTTGTGAAATTCGCTGTTCAATCTGATGCTAAAACGTAGTGGCATCAGTGCTTACCATATGTCTACCAGTCTACAGCCATGGTAACGGGGGTGCCACGTAACATTCTTATGTGTGCTGGACTCCCCCCCCCCCCCCCCCGCCCTCCCAACAATTTCAGAACTGCACGTTTTGCACACAATGATGCGTGGGAAACATAACTAAAATTCTAAACTGCTATTGGAGCCCCTTCAATCATTTTTAGAAAGTGCTCCTCCTGACCGGCATGGTTCGGCTAAAGCCTAGTATAGGCATTTGCTTGATGCTTTTATTTCTACATATCGCAATAAGATGCACGTTCTGTATCATTTAAGCATGGAGTACTAAATTGTAACGCAATAGTGAAGAACGGCACCTACCCAACAAAAAACTTCAGACCAGTTCAACTAATCTATAAAATGTTCTAGGCACCCAGCCGCTGGCGCCAGCCCCCAGCCGCTGGCGCCAGCAAACAACGATTTCACAGCGGGAGTGCGTGTCCGGCGCTGGCAGCGGGCCCAGGTGCGGTCACCCCTCCCACGCACCCCGCCGCGGCACGGCCCCTGACGGTCGGCCGAGCGAGCGGCAGGCGCTCTGCCGCCGCGCGCCGCCGCCGCCGCCGCCGACAGCGGGGACGGACGGCCGTCGGCGGCGGCGGCAGTCGGCTCCGCAGGCGGGGTTCGCCAGGCCGCCATGGCAGACTGCGCCAGGGTGTTCGAGGCGTCGTCGCCCGACGGTCAGATCAGGCTCTACCTGAGCGCGCTGGACTTTGTCGAGCACGGGGCGCGTGTTGACCCCATCGGTGAGTGGGCGCCCGCCCGCGCAAGGACCAGGAGGAGAGTCAGTTGCGGGGGAGGGGGGGGGGGGGGGGGGCGGCGCTGCGTATGCGTGACTTGCAGCCTTGCAGTGGGTTGGTAAGGTCACTGGATTTGCACAAGTACTTGTGAGCATGCCCATGCGACCAGAAAAATCGGAACGTTGCGCGGGGCATTGTGTTTACTAGCATTACGCCTTGTGCGGAGAGGTACAAACAAGATAATGGGAGAAACGAGTGTTAGCGTAATGTAGATGATGACAAAACTAAGCGGATCTGTGCCTTTGAAAACCCATTGCAACGGGTTTGACATCCAGGAACGTGGGTACGTCACAAAAAGTGGATGACTCATATCACGCTTTGAAGTAGCCTCTTTCTATCCAACGTCGAGTGACTCATGCTAATATTTTACGGAACACAGAAGAGTTATGGCCTTCCTGGCTTTGTCGGTCGACCTTTATGGTCTTATAAATGCCCTGTCGCCCGTCCTTTATAAAGGCTCGACAGACAACGGTACACACCGAGGGGCGTTCGCGCGGTAATCCACAACAAATTGCTCGAATATTGGTTAACTTTGCCCCTGGCCGAGCCTTACTTATTTCCGAAT
Source organism: Pollicipes pollicipes (assembly GCF_011947565.3). NCBI lineage: Eukaryota > Metazoa > Arthropoda > Thecostraca > Pollicipedomorpha > Pollicipedidae > Pollicipes > Pollicipes pollicipes. The sequence goes on along the minus strand of NW_023596549.1, from coordinate 30,922 downwards.
GTTTACTAGTTGGCGTTTTAGCGAGGGTGAGCAGGACCCTGCAAAAATGCGTATGTTTAGTGGATTTTGGTCGCTCAGACTACAGCTCTGTACAGTTTCCGTAAATCGATCTCTCTCGTTTAGGCTCAGCGTGTAATTTTTGAGACTAAGTCTCCCAGAGGCGACACTGGCCGCCCCTGTTCAATGGCTGGCACACCTGCGGCTATGGCAATGTTGAGAAGGCCCCGGAACTCGAAGACGACGGTGTGCTTTCCTACATTGGACGGTTGGCTCCACGGCCTATGAAATCTGGTTGGCGGCATCTAATAGCAGTCCATGAAACGCAGAAAAACACCATGGTCTACCATCGGGAGTCATTTTTACGTAATGACTACAATGACTAATGACTAATCATTGGCATACGGTCGACACTGGGCACTATCGGCACTAGATCGACCGGCGCGAGGTCGACAGGTAACCCGCGGTATTCCACACTTCAGACTGTACGACTGTAGTTTTTCTTCGGTTAAACACGATTAGTTGCGTTTCGTATCATTGTGACGCCTGGTCTCCGATATATGGGCCCAGGTTTGACCCCAAATAGCAGTTTTTGCAGCTAGCATATTTTACGTATCCTGTGTGGAACGATGTTTTAGCTCCAGTAACTGTTAGAAAAGGGAAAACATGATTTAACAGTCTGTACTGGACGTGGCCTGTACTTTCGCTTTAATTCCGGTTACCATTTCTGCGTTTGTTTTTCGTCGTTTTTTGTTAACACGCTCTTGGGTTCGGGTCAAGGTGACGCCTACCCAAATATTTTTCTAGAATGATACTCAAATGGCGCAGCGTATTCGCGCCAAACTTGAATAGCTGTAGAGAATTGAATAGCGGATCGTTTGATGTAAAAACTTTAAATGCAACTCGTAAGGCTGCTGACCTATGGTGGGTTAATGTCTGACCATGACTGTCAGCGAAGAGCACTTTTAGGAAATCGTTCAAGGTAATACAACAGAGTTTTTGACGAAGCCATATACATATCTGAAAGAGTTTGTGAAGCAATAAACCAATTGAGTTTAGAATTATAACCAGTGTCATTGACCTAGGGTAAGGCATAGACAGAGCAAGGTCAGAACAAGGTCAAAACTAACCTGCTTTTTTGCTCGTGTGTATGGTTTTGGAGGGTAGAGTCTGGCGCTTATTTTGAATTTATAAATGACAGGGACCGCACCTGACATTCTCCATGGATTTCTGAAAGGTCATAGTAGGTCACTGACCTAAAATAACCCAGGTTAACATTTCGTTGGTAGGAACAAACCACCTAGCGTTATCCCTGACATTGTTTGGCCTTATTTGATCTCAAGCTCATGACCTAGAAACCTAAAAATTCTGACACAGATGAGTTCACGTGCAGAACAAGGCAGCATGTGAATTTGGTGTCTAGCTATCCTAGTTTTAGAGATTTTACTGATCCCCACCTGAGCAAAGGATCTTCACCCGGCCACCCGGTCGCGTTTTAACCTTAGTTGCCGTTAAAACGCTGATATTATCGGAATTTTGTTAAACGATTTAGTCTCGTGGCATTACACTGAGTGTGACGTCACATGCAGCCAAACAGCGATCGGCTACGGACTTTGGCGGCCAGGCAGTTGGTTAATGGTATCGTCAATCCTGACGACGCGTGACGGTTCTCTTCTTTTTGTTCAATTATGCCGGTTCGGAGCGAGCCGATGGACTAAGTGCACGCAGGGTCCTATCAAATGTAGATAAATTATTTTAGTCGCAAGGCGCAAGGCAACATTTGCTTACTGCGATTTCACAGACAAGTCATCCCTGATCTAGCACCTTGCATGCAAATACCTCAGGTTATATACAATACAAGACTTTGTTGCATAATCGAATACTGCTTGCAGCTGCAAACTGGACAAAGATACGATCGGCAGCTAAAAGCTCCTAGAACGCCCAGCCGCTGAGATGGATCCGCCTGTCTTCGCCATGCTTGCCGATCGTTTCTGGCTGTTCACCCGATGCCCAGTGCACATACCCGGCTGTCAGTCGCACTCCTGACCGTTTCACGCTGGGTTGGCTGCGGGTACGTGACTTGAAAGGTCTTGCCATGCGGGGGCGTCGACGACAGGTCTTCACTAAGTGCGCCACCGCTCGTCACCTTTAGCGTGCCTGTGGCGGGGGCATTCAACCGCCTCTGAAGGTTGCTGTGCATTCGCTCTCGCGGGAAGCATGTGGGAGGGCCGGCGCGCCACGGCCATTTGTGGCAATATTTGGTAGGTGTTGGTCTCGCCGAACCGGCTGCTCGCCCTCCCCCCCCCCCCCCCCCCCGCTCCGTACAGCAGCGAAGGGCGAGTATATCGCGTCTGGTCGGCGCCAGCATTCTCAAGATCCCCGCATTGGAGAGAGCGTGAACGGACCTCAGCTTTCCCAATGTGATTATTGCCGATTCCGCTCCGCCATATTGTTAGCTTTGTCACTGTCACGATGCGTTCTCCACGTTTTGTGAGTGGAAGATGCCATGTTTTGCTCGCGTTGTGATGTCACAGGGAAATCCAGTCTTATCAGCGAACTGTCTGCGATTGCGTGCAAATTTGCACGGTACAGCTTCCACTGAGTTGCGATTGTATCGCTGAAAACTGCTTGGAATTGTGACCAGCAGTTGCAAAAATTTTGGCTTCTAGAACGCTTGGCAACCGAGTTGGGTGGCCGTCATACGAAACAAACCATCACTGATCATGGGAGAAACACTTAATTGCAGCCTCGGTCGGAACAAAATATTTCTCGATAGCTTGTAAGAGTTGCGAAGGATTTGCATTCCTTTCCCGTTGGTAGTAATACATGGCAAGAATGTTGTGGCGATGCCATGCATATGCTAATCGTGGTGATTTCATGCACAACTCAGCGCAGGATTTTCAGCACAACACCTCCGGTAAGGAGACATTTAACCTCATGAGGGCGGCCTAACAAAGCTGCACTGTTTCTTGGGAACAAACAAAGGAAAGAACATAATTATGAATGACACCATACCAGCAGCTTCAACAGAAAATTAGGGCAGATAGCATACGGAATGGTAAGGCTTGGCAGCTATCGGCATGGTAGATTCAGAGTTATGAACGGTCTGCAAACAGGAATTTTGGACTTGGTGAAATTTGACGACTTTTGATCCGACTTAGGGTCACCAAATTTGGAACTGCGAGAGGGATCACGTATGGAGCGTCCAGTGGTGAAGATATGGCAGTGATCGGTTCGGTAGGTTCTGAGCTATAGGTTGTCTGCAAGCAACAATTTTGGACTTGGCCCATCGGTGGGCGAAAATGATGGCGTTTCTGAAATAATTACCTTTAAACACTTAATACAATCAGTGACATAGGTTATGTGACGCAGTTTTGAGCGTGTGCACCCGCAAATCTTAGTAACAAAAACCTCGGCGCTACGCTTTGCATTCTCCGTAGGCCGCGCAGCGTCAGCCCAGCAGCTGATACTGAGCCGTACCAACGGATGGACGAAAATTATGATGCTTCTGAGAGAAGCGCCTCTGAACGCCTCAGGACATCAAATGCTTAGAAGACAGTCTGGGTGCATTTTTCACGTGTGAGATTTTTAGATTTATGATAAGAATGGATTGGCCCTTAAAGCGCCGCGGAGTGGTGCTGGAATCCAGTAGTGGAACTGGAAGAGTGAATGTAAAATTTACGGTTTCCGTGTTTTTGCAGCTATTAATCTGTCCAGGTTAATCTGGCATATTAACACGACGCCCACCATCTGATAGAACTTGCAGTGGCCGACGCCGTTCGGTTTTATGGATGCTGCAGCCCGGGCCATCGCTGTCCTTGCTCTGGAGGTTGTTGCGGGCATGTTTAAGGCTTTTAAGCAATTGATTTCAATAATCTAGTCTGAAAAATGGACGCTCTTAGGCAAACATGGGGTGGCCTTTTTCATTTTTTTATTACTTATTTTGACCCTCTTCATTCAACAATATTCCCTTCTGCTATGTTTCGATAAATGCATGCTGCCGAAATATCAACCTAACTATATCTCTACTCCCCTGGTTTTTCTCCGAGGAATAAGGCTCATACTTATATATGTTTTATCGAAATGTTTGGCGTTAAGAGAAACAGTCACAGGGAAAAAGAATGCTAGACTTATGAAGAGGACATAGCACAGCTTTTGTTTCCTTGTTAAAGAATGATTTCTCAGCGGAGATGCGATGCCGTTGACGCTGGTGTCGCATCGCCACAGCTTGTGTTTCCTTGTTAAAGAATGATTTCTTAGCGGAGATGCGATGCCGTTGACGCTGGTGTCGCATCGCCACAGCTTGCGTTTCCTTGTTAAAGAATGATTTCTCGGCGGAGATGCGATGCCGTTGACGCTGGTGTCGCATCGCCACAGCTTGTGCTTTCTTGTTAAAGAATGATTTCTCAGCGGACTTGATGCCTTCAAAACCAGCTAGCATTACATCTGTATGCAAGCTGCACACATTTGTTATCCGTGTCGTGTCAAATTGTGCAACATGAGCATAACACTGCACGTAAATACCTTTGTGCATTTACAGCGGAAGCCAAGCAGCTGAATTCAGATTCATGTTCACTGACATATAAACCTACTTCAAACATCTGACGTTATACAGGTGTACGTTTGGCATTCTCTGCCTGAACACAGCCCGGTGTCGGGCCTGCCCCGTCATAAAGGACGTTATACAGCAGCATTTGATGTCGTCAAGAGCTTGGCAAGCACTTAATGAACCGACCGCCCGGGGGAAACGCTGCACGCTCGTCATGAGCCTAGCCGGCCACCAATATCCCAGCCAAAGCACACAGCCAGGAGATAACGCCCTGGAAATCATGCAAAAATTGACGATGATCCAGTTTTGTTCATGCTTGGCACACAAACTAGGACATTGCTTTCCAGCGTCCAGCTTACAGCGTCCGCAAATGCGTGATCATTACAATACTGAAACACTGAGCGTCACAGTTCAAGGCGTGACGGCGTCATATCCGTGTCTCGCCATATCTAAGCTCTCACATGGGCTTCCACTACAGCTCTCGACTGCGGCGAAAACTGTCAACACACGCCATACTTCCTGAACCAGAAGGCTGTAATGTTCTAGCATGCCAAAACTGTTGATCATTCACCTTAATCAATAAATTTGTAATGTAGTGATTTCTTGGTGCTTCACTTTGGATTCACTTGTCCACGTTGACCCCCTGCCGTTCGCTGTTCTGGGTGTGTTGAGCCTGTCTGGAGTCGGGAGCCCTCGGCTTCAGATGACCTTGAGCGTCTGATCGCAGTGGCAATTTAACTTAAGCACATGCTTTTGGCGGCTGCTGCTCTATCTAAGAACAACAACATATGTGAGCTGCTCCAATCTATGTTCTAAATGTACCCACATTTGTCAATCTTTTGTATAGATCTCAACACCCATATCGCACCGCTGTTCACTTTTCTGAAAGCCTTTTCATGGCATCCGCAGGCGTGGTGTCTGCATTCACAGTGATAACAATTTATTCCACATTGTTTACAAGCACGCCCACTCATATACCTACACCTGGATAGGGAGACAGGCGGATAGTTGCATAGATTGATAGACATATAGATAGATAGATGGATGGATAGATAGCTAGATGAATATATGAATATAATGTTATATATATATATATATATATATATTATATATATAACGTGGATTTACATATACATACCTAGTTGTTAACAACTCCATACAACTTTTAACAACTTTAACAACTCCATACAAAGTTGTTAAAGTCACAGTTATGTCGCCTATTATTAGTTTTACATGTGACCCATACTATATATATATGACAAGTTTGCAAACATGACTTTAACAACCTTGTATATATAATATATATATATATATATATATATATATATAATATAATATACAAGGATATATATATATATATATATACATATCAAACAAACTCCATGCTTTGCTATAAACCAAGCAAACAAACAAACAAACAAATAAATCAAGCGAACAAGCTAACTCCATACAAAGTTGTTAAAGTCACAGTTATATCGCCTATTATTAGTTTTACATGTGACCCATACTATATATATATATATATATATATATATATATATATATATATATGTATGTATGTATGTATGTATGTATGTATGTATATGTAAATCCACGTTACATCTCCAGTAGTCATCCACCATTACGGCTCTAGTTGATACAAGTGGTGCACGCTCGCTGTGCTGTGCGAAAGAGGCAGCACTGCTGGCATCGGCAAGTGCCGCCAGCAAGGATTGCAGTGCTGACTCGTGTTTCAATGATAAGAAATTGGTCTCAGTTAACACTTGTAAGCGGTCTCACACCCATGGAACACTCGGAAACATTGTTCCTGTTCAACGCGCTCAGGACATCGAGCAGATAGCATTTAGTTGTAATTCCGGATCGGCTTGCCACGCGGAGGCGCGATGCCGTTGACGTTGGTGTCGCATCGCCTCAGGATATAACATTGGCTCGTCCCCCAACGATACACAGTGGGTCCTGATTGGATTTTGAAAGCTTTTAATGTTCGCGTCAAATGGCAGTCCTTTGCCAGTGGTGGCTGTGTACTCATTGTTGCTCGGTCTTCGCGGCATGTGTCAAATGGCTGAGTCTTTGCACTGGTTTCTCCTACACATGTGAAAAACATGTTCCTGCTAAATGCCAAAGCATGCCCTCCCCCCCCCCCCGCGGTGTGAGCGACATCGGTAATGGACGGGCGCGAGTTTATGTCGTGGATTGCCACGCAGATCACGGCAATCCGCGAAGGCGTCTGCGCTGCGCGCCTGGCTAAACAGATGCGTACAGACGTGCGGGCGAAGACGAGTGGATTAGATCAGCTAGAGCCGTGGTGGTGGATGATGCTATTGTGTCCTGTCGGAACAGATCTTTTGCAAGCGTTCAATGGATTTTCGTTGCTAGTTTTCTCTGGCAAGAGTGTTTGTCCGATCCACGCGAACCATGCTCCATTTTACTTGAGGCGCTCTAATCCATCGCTAATCCATCAAAACGTCGATATGAGTCAAGAACTGGTCCAATAAATTAATCGCAGACCTTCAATCGACAAATTGATTGCATCCAAAAGGCAGGTCCCATTATCTCCCTTCGCCCGTGTATATTTGGCTGGCATGTTACATTGCTGCACATTGCTGTCTTTTTATTTATATTTTATTTTGTTTTAAGACCGAGTCCGAACCTATTGAGTGGACGGCCTTCTAGGCCCGGAGCTCACGCTAAGCAGTGCTTGTTGTGTGAGCTCCCCACCCCTGCTATCCGACCATGCAACTCCAGGCCAACGGCAGAATCTGGTGGCGATAGCAGAACGCGCCGTAATGCCTGGCACGGCCCGTCTGGCCCTCTTACGTCCTGTGGCCTGTAGCGTGGCCGCCTACGCCGGACCCAGGTCATGCTTGTCGAGGGCAAATAGCGAGTGTCTGAGGGGACTCGAGATCACCCCGCCACGTATGGGTGAATCGAAAAGTAGGCGCTCTAACCCACTGACCAAATAGCCGGACGGCCTCTGTCCCAGATGGTTGGAATATATTAGTTACTGTTCTACATTTCATTGATGGCTGCGTCTAAGTCACTGATATGCAAGTATTTCCTGCATAGCTTGCGGGCTAAGCTTTTCATTGTCGCTCTGCGGACCATCTCTGAATTATAATGGCTTAAGGTGGGTGGTGTCGATGTCCCCAACCTGATATCTCGAACTATGTTGGTCTGATTATGTCGCGTGATGGCTTAATCTGGTCATCAAAGATTGATCTCCCTCGTAATGTATACGAGCTCCAAAAATGCCTTAAATGGCGCGCCTATGTACGGACAGAATGGAGTAAAATGAATTTGGCGATGTCCCGTCTTAAGTGGATCTCGATGACGCTGAATACATAAAACAGCGGTTTCAAGCACCCATATAGAGCACCATGCGATATGCGTAAAGCGCTTTTATGTCAGTGGTACAGGCTTAAGTATACAGTTAGGGTGAAAATCACACTTGGTTGATGCTTCTCAACAAAGCTTCTCTGTTGACCATGTCTAGAGTGGCCTAGAAATACTAAACGTATTCAGAAATGATGCATTGTCCCACAAACAACTCACCTCTGTTTCTTAAGAAAAAACTGCTAGCGACGGCTCAGGTCAGGAAAGTATAACCTATCGGACGATGCTATTTGGATGTTATGATATTGAAATAATAGACTGACTATAAGGCTGCGGCAGTTGATAAGCTTGTTTGTGACGGCGTAATGGCTGTAAGAACACACTGGTCAGTTGTTGTTGCCGATGGTGTACGCCTGAGCTGCTAAATGAGAGGGCGGTGCCATTGCCACTCATGACATCCTGTCAAACATTGTGTGGCGCTGCAAATAATTAGTATACCTGTCTAGGACGCGTGCAAGTGCAGCTCGTTCCCTGGACTAATTTCCTCTCCATATTACCTGAACCGCTCTTTCTCCGTTGTTTGTCGTTGCAATATGCAAAGTTTTTAAATCACCGTAAAGTATTGGTTCGGAGGTATCCCACTCAAAGTCATATTGTCCGGCGCCGCTTTATTCATGACTACGTACACATCTGCAGCATGATGATTGTCAATAAATATGATACCAGCAACCGGTAAAGAAAACTGCAAGCAATCCGTGCGCATGCCTTCAGAAAATATTCAAAAGCTGCCTGGGATCTCCCAATTAATTCGTTGCTGCGAATTGCATTTGCCCCATCTATTCCAACATGTTTCAGACCGTCTGACCACCAGCTAAAGCTACCCGTGGTCACCATCGGCACAGCTAACAAAAGTCACCCAGCCTCCTGTTTTCCGCGCCGTCAAAAACTGCGGGAGCTGAAACCTTTCTCAGTCGCTTAGCGATCTCATTTCTCCGCCACTGCCGGAACCGCTGGCCGAAACAGAACTGCTCTGGACAGCCGACCGATTGGCTGTGCACCCGGCTTGGCACGCGACCCACCAGGTCTGACACGCACAAGCTCCTGCCGACACGTAGAAGTTCCCGTCGACCTACCAGGTCCGACACGCACGCGCTCCCGCCGACCTACCAGGTCCGACACGCACGCGCTCCCGCCGACCCACCAGGTCCGACACACACGCGCTCCCGCCGACCTACCAGGTCAGACACGCACGCGCTTCCGCCGGCCCACCACGTTCGACACGCACGCTCTCCTTCTGACCCGCCAGGTCCGACACACATGCGCTCCCACCGACCTACCAGGTCAGACACACACGCGCTCCCGCCGACACGCCAGGTCCGACACACGCACGCGTTCCCACCGACATGCCAGGTCCGACACGCACACGCTCCCGCCGACACGCACGCGCTCCCGCCGACACGCCAGGTCCGACACGCAGGCGCTCCTGCCGACACGCCAGGTCCGACACGCACGCGCTCCCGCCGACACGCCAGGTCCGACACGTATGCGCTCTCGCCGACACGCCAGGTCCGACACGCACGCGCTCCCGCCGACACGCCAGGTCCGACACGCACGTGCTCCCGCCGACCGGCCAGGTCCGACACGCACGTGCTCCTGCCGACCGGCCAGGCCCGACACGCACGCGTTCTCGCCGCAGAGGGCGTGCTGATGGTCAGCCCGACGTTGGAGGAGCGACGTCGCGTCTTCGGCCGTGTCACGTGCTCCATGCGCTACGGCTGCGACGCTATGGAGCTTCTGGGCCTCAGCTTCGAGGAGGATGTGGTGCTGGCGGCGGAGCAGATGTACCCGCGGCTCACCGCCGACACCGAACCCACCCAGCTGCAGGTCAGTGTCCAGCACCGAGTCGGCCCAGCTGATGAATCAGCTATATATAGTACAGCCACGCGTGAAATAGTGCAGGCTGGCTCACACACGCCTGCACTGCATACATACACCACGCATTCTGTACATGAACATTTGATTCGCGCTTGATGCATTGCTATTCAAGTGAACCATATCACATGCCGATCTCTGAAATTCGAGATACAGAGCTGAGTACACGGCCAGCGACACTTGCCGGGTAATGATATTCGTTTTTGTGTATCATTTTACGGTTCCCATAGTTATGGGCAGGCAACATTTACGGCTAAGGATTATGGACTTCTACTTCACTTCATCTTGCCTGTTGCGGGTATGACCAACATCGTTGTCCGATACGTATCACAATATGAAACTTTTTTGTTCCATCTTTCCATGTGGCGATAGGCTCTGTGACTAACGTCAATAAGCCAAAAACCGGGCAGAGAAACTCAATTTTACCAGGAAAGAGCCCAACCTGCTGCCTTCTCGGCTATCTGATTTCGTATAACGAACGTAGCCAACCATCTGGCTCATGGTTGGGGGCTGCACTGGGCCACACACATCTGGACACTATCACGTATGGCTTGTCCACCCTTCAATATACCAATATACCAGTCCTGAACGAAGATGCCAAGCAATCATTATTTGAACCTTTTGGAATACTACCTCATTTGCTTTACGTTTTCTTATGTCTGTTCTTTTTTAAATTTGTTCACTCGTGGCCATGAGGATTGTGCCCTGCCCCAAAGCATCGAGTATTTTCAAAATTTTACGTCAATGATTGACTTGACACCTTCGTTTAACCAGGTACAAGCCTGGTACATTCGAGGTTGGTTATTGTCATCATAACAACTCACCATGCCGAAAAAATCACAGCGCCGCCCATTTTGGCTCATTATGCTTGCCTACGTAATCCAGGTAACTCCTCTGTCTGGGTCTCTGGGTGCGGTGGCTGGTGTGATCCACTGCTAGCAATCGGTGTCGTGTGTTCCGGGCAAGGCACATATCCCTCTGAACCACCCTGCCAGCCCCTCCCCCATTGCGTGGGAGCATGTTACGCATTCAGAAGCGCGCGATAGCCGATGGAAAACTGGCAGCCCGCCAGCATCGGCGTTTCAAGTTGTGAAATGTCATCTCTGGTCTATTTTTGCGCAGATTGGTAATAGATTACCGGCTTAATGGAAGTCAATATTTCAGTGACGTCTCTGACTCCATCTGAGGCGTGTCCGATGCCCAAGGCTGCGAGCCTGTGCTGAGTTGTCTGCTGAGTTGTTGGTGTCCTACCACGGTGTTTGGACTCGCCGCATGAGCCGCCTCTGGCCAAATGATGGAGCTTCTCACCAAACATGGCGTGCTCTGTGCTTAGCAGCATAAGTCCATGCCGGCTCAGTCAACGGAGCTTGCCTCGTCGGAAACTATGAACTTTTCTTCAGTTCAGACAGACCTGGCGACTCCTTGTTTGTGCGCCTGATAGCACCAGACCGGTGCGATCGCCTGGCTGGACGCTGGAGCATTTGGCCTTCGGTAGCTGGGCGCGTGTCCGCTGGAAGGAGCCTAAGCCTATACGGGCTGGCGCATGTTCCACAACACTGTTCCAGATGAGACCGAATTCATTCTGGTGATAATTTAGAGCCGCGGCCTGCTCGGCTTTATCGAGCTCGCCGGCGCGTGGATTCGAGCGACTGTGACCCGGGCACAGGTCCATCGAAGCAGGACCAGGAGCCTGAAGAGCAGCAGCATAGATGCGGGTTCCTGATGAGTCATCGCTATCAGAGTCACCACCGGAGTCCTCGGATTTCCCCCGGCCTCCCAGCGCAACCGTAGGATCGACTCTGCCCAAGCTAGTGGTGCTCTTGCCAAGCGTGGAACACGGCCGGCTGCGTATTACCCACGGTTGGAACACGTCACTTTCCCCGTCCTCCTGTTCAGAGTCGAGGAAAAGGCTCACTTTGCCCGAGCGAAACAAAACTATTCTATACAAAACTATAATGTGCATGCCTACACTGCCTAAGAACGTGGGGCATAGATGTTCGGGTTCAGGACAGTCCAGATCCAGGACTTTGTCAGGGGATATTTAGGTCACTTATTTTTGGCATAGGAATTGATGATGGCGACAACTAGGAGCTCGATATCTTTCTTCCTTTTGTCATGTATCCTGGAAAAACAGCAGGATCTGCTTTATTTCATACATTTTGGAGCTCGAAAAGCCAATATTCCAGTACGGACTTCCATTTATTTTAATATTCAGTATTAGTGAATATATTCCGACGATGCACATTTAACGCACTACAGCCGTGCAGCCTTGTAACGTCCGTAACGCTGGACCTGGCTTGGTGGGCTCGATGTCAAGCGTCACAAGCGCGTCTTGCAGGATATAGAGCGCCGCGGACCCGCCGCGTCCCAGGTCGTGATCACAAAACAATGACGTCGTCGCGAGGCTGTCAGATGGTGCCGCTGCAGCTCAGGTCAGCCCGTTGGTATGGAGCGGTCATGACCTGGCAGTCACTGGGGCCCCCACTGGGCAGGGCCAGTGACGTCCGGCGACGAGCGCTGCCCGCTCGATCAGACCCCTCGTGGCAGACGCACTGCGCCAAGATCTGCCGCAGCGGACCGGTGATGATATCTGGGTTTATGTACGCCTCGGCTGTGCCGGTGGATAGGAGGGTGGTGTGCGAGACAGCCGAAATCGGGCGCGGATGGAGAGCCCGGCTTGCAATGTAGTCGCCTGGCTCAAACAAGCGCATTCCGATTACACAGATCAGGCTCACCCACCGGCCGAGTCCGTGGCGTACTGCCAGCCCGGAGCTGCGAGGTGTGAAGCGCGAGAGACCTCGCTCGGTGAAGGCCGAAAGGTCGACTCGTGGCTTGAGGACTAGCCAAACCTATCAACTCAACGTAAACACGGTCAAGGATACTCAGTGCCGAGCGAGAACTTCGTTGTTCTGCCATCAAAGAAATACTCGCGTAAGACGACGTGGGAAAGCTTAGACCAACTTTTGTGCCTAAAAATGTATTGTGCAACCGAAGCATGCAAAGGGGCCTGCTATGCCAGCAAGGGGCGCACCGGGGCCTTCTCACAGGTCAAATGGTATTCTCGCCTCCATTGGAGCCCTGGTAGTAGCCGACCTGTTAACAGCTTTATAAAGAGAGAACGGCATACAATTGCGGCGTAGTGAGTAACTTCACAAGCTTTTTCTTCGAATCCAGCTGCATAGAGTAAATAGTGACCATTTACTTCAACACCCGTAAAATTCAATACTGACGGCAAAAAAATTAGCTGGAGAAAGCAGATACTCCTTTCCTCAGCGGACATCTTCGCCGGATCTCCATAAACGCAGCTGGCTTGACCATGGAGAAGACATATACTCCGAAACGTAAGTAAAATAAAAAAATGCTCTGGTTGGCCGTAAAATAGTCAATGGCGATCATAGAAGAGCCGGCACGTGGCCATGCGGGAGCGGAGGAACACGGCATTTAGACCGAAGATCGGCCTGCATTGAGAAACTGTTTAACTACGAGCTGGTGCCAACATATCAGGGGCGGACGAGTACGCGCACGTGACAAAAGCGATGCAACGACGGTTCGTGTAGTAGCCTGGCGGACAGCACAAACATAAAACTGTGGTGGATAAAGCTGGCAGGTTGTTATAAAAACCAGACCTTTCCACATGTCGCTGATTTCACTAGATCCTGTTCTTCTTCGTTGTTGTTATGACATGAACATATATGATAAAGGTCGGAAAATGCACAACCGAATGTAATGGTAAAGTTAGCCATTTCAGGGAGCTTTGTCGCCGAGGCGCATATTGCCTTCACACGTAGCACAGGAAACCTCAGAGTATGAGCGCACGAAACACCGCCTTGTTCACTTCTACGAACAGCGGAGTAATATCGAAAGCGATGAGATGTCTGCATTCGAGCGAATAAAAAAGTGATCGTTATTAGGCTATAAATTAATTGCCACCCAAATAGCAACTTCGTTACTGGATTTATCTATAAAGACCACACTTATTATGCAACCTTAGCAATATTTCCGGATTTGTTAGGAGCATACTGACCTCCCGGGTCCAAGGCGACAACATCGTTGTCACGGGAATGGCCGCCTGTTTCGCTTCAGCGTCGGCATTTTACGATTTACTTCGGAGGAGTGATGCCAGGTTTATGACACCGGTGTGGGAAGTGGGGAGTTACGCCCAAATTACTTCGTCCAGACCAAAGTTAGTAGTAGCTTCTCTTCATGAAACTGGTTTCTGGAAGCAAAACATAGGAACACTCGCTGCCTACCCCCATATAGCTGTCATCTTGCCCGCCCTGGCCGCGGTTGGTGGGTTTCGGCTTCATCCCATCACGCTTCCTGAACTATTCAACTGCCTGCATAGCATGTCATCTGAGAGAATGTGCTGATGACGATCTCACGGCGATGTGACGTCATCAGTGCATGGAATCCGAGCCTGAAAATAACCGCGTATGCTCGACCGCGGTCACCATGACCTAATGTATGACCCATGACCCCTGGCATCTCCGTCGATAGCGCTCAGAGCTGGCGATGAAACAAGTACGATTGGTCTCATGAAGAGTTTAAAATCTATTTGTCGTTTTTGTATGTGCTTAGCACGGCCCATGATTGCAAACAAAACCCAAAACAGTCGAGGACACCAGCCGAAACACACCTAGAGTGGACAATTATACAAGTGCTACAATCTCCATACGCGACAAAAGTATGCATAAAACCTGACAGCTTAGGCGAACTCATTACAAAATGAGCGATTTGACAACACTCAGAAACTTAACAAGATACATTGCGACGACTCATTTTGCCAAGCCAAGGTTCATTTGACGAATAAAAAGTGATTCACAAATCTGCCGTGGAGGATGATCTGTGGTGTTCTGCAAGCATTTGAATGGACCTTGTGAGACAATGACATTTATATATCAAGCTGCTAAAGTCGCATCTACCTGAATGCAAAGTTGTCACGTGCCCGTTTTCAAATTTTGGTTCCATGTGCTTTTTGACGGGATAATGTGTGACGGCATGTTTTACCTCTAACTGCATGGTGACTTTATTGACCTTTAGAGGTCTTGTTCCAAATGGTACATATACTGAAGTCATGCTGGTTACTAGATGGTTTTCACATTTATGCCTGTCGCATTTTTCGCGGAGAAATGCTTGATTATTTTCATTTATCCCTGATTGCCTGGTTTTCAGATACAGGTTCGTGCTTGCTGACTGAGGGGTGTGTGACCGCGTTTTTTACCTCCAATTTCCTGTCGATCTTATATGGACCTTAAAGATCCTGTTGCCGGTGGCGCATATACGTGACATCATGCCCACTGCGTACCTACTTTCATATTCAGATTGCATGCATTAAGGACTGAGTGATGTTTGACTGCGTGCTCGGCGTCTTCGAGTACGAATCTAAATATGAATACGTGGCTCACTACCTGGACGTATAGCGACTACGCGTCGAAAGTTGTCGGATTTCACCCGCGTTATTTTCAGATTGACATTAGCGGTTAGCGCATTAGCGGTTACAGTACCACGAACAGGCGAGATTTTAGTGGGCACTGTGTTGTTGACAAGAAATATGAGAACGAACAGTGAACTGTGACATGAAGCTGTTTAAAACGGCATGCCCAGCTGGCTACGGAATCAAGAGCACTCCCCAAAAACAAAAACAAAAACAAAAAGGATCGGTAAGTCAGCCCGTGGGTCTCAGGCAATGCCGCAGAGATTGCCGAGGAAATTGGGAAGAAACCAGGACGAAAGTGAAGGGGTCATAGGATGATCACGAGGTCTCCAGCAGATTGACATATTGGGCGCTCCGAAAACAGCGTAGGGCCCTCCGAGCATATGGGAAGAACATAAGTCGAATGTGCAAGACCCCTTCGGCAATTTAGAGTGCCTTGCAAATCAGCATGCAAGTTCCAAGTGTAGTGTGTGCAAGTGTAGTGTAGTGTAGTGCAGCAAGCGTAAGGCCCTTGGATGGTGTGCTGCTTTTCATAGCCGCAGGAACGTTTCAAAAAGTGTGGGGGGCCAAGCTCAGGGTGTGCTTCAGGAACTTTTTCTGGAAAGCGAGCCCGATGACCGGGGGGAGAGGGGGGGGGGGGAGTAGGATGGATATTGTTTATCCTCTTCGCTCAAATATCATGGCTGCTATGCTGCCTATGCATCTAGAGCTGTTTATCACTGGTGCACAATCTTGCCTTTTCGACTCATCTGTCATTTGGCAAATAAGGCTATCCAGCTTCCCTACATTATTCGTCCATTTTAACATTGTCTTTCCTTGGGAGACGAAATTCCACGAGCGGGCAGGTATTTTGGGTCATTAAGGAAGCAATTTGCCTCCACAGTGCAGATGCCAAAATACGGCATGGATATAGGCTGGTTAGAATTTTGAAAGTGGATCGATGGCTCACAGTGCGCCAGGGTTTCCATGCGCCTTCATTTCGCTGGCTGCTTTTCAAGAAATAAAACTTGTCGCAGCATTTTAGGCGGAAGCAAATTCTGGAGATTGAAACTGCCAGAAGCAATGTGACAAAGTCCATAAAACTGGATATTCTCTTTTAAGAATCAAGCCACCTAATAAGGCCCATGCGTCATATGTTCCTTATCTGGGCCCTGCTCCTGTCCACCGTCGGTGATCACTGCCCTGGCCTGGATGTCTCCCGCATGACTGACTGCGAGCTGATCGTGTGGCTACTTTGTTGCATACTTCTGGATCAGCGTTACTTCTACACGGTGTATGAGACATGCGCTGGACACCTGCAACAGTATTTTTCCCGAATCATCTTCTCTTATGCCACACCATCGCAGAAAATGGCCTCCGGGAAGTTGTCTGCCTTAGGTATGGAATGGCCCAACGGACACTTACTTACCCATCATGCAACGTAAAAAGCCCATCTTATTGTGATCCCCCCCCCCCCCTCAAATCCCCGATTTGGCTTACTTGTTAGCAAGTGGCACGGTTTTTCTTCGTTTTGTTGTAATTTTTACCTTGTAACTAGAACAGAAACCAGGAGCCACCGTGGGCTCAATTCTGTTTGCATTTTGAGGTCAATAAGATGCAGAAATCAGGCGTTGAACGACTGCATGGAAGAAATCACCGGCACTCTTAATTTACAATGGTTAGCCGAGTCTTTCTAAACCGATAGAATTTAGAAGCCTTGTCAATGTTTTATCTGGATGGCCAAGCCATGTTTGTCTGAAAATGTTCGCCACTCAGTCAGAATCGATTAGTAATACAATTCATGCAACGTTTTTTTTAACATGCTCGCTCGCAAATCTTGGCAACAAAAACCTCGATACCAGGCGTTGCCGTCTCCATAGTCCGCGGAGCGTTAGCCCAGTAGCTTACATTTAGCCGTGGTTCACCGGTGGACGAAAATAATGACGCTTGTTATACAAGTTATGTGGCGTAATTTTGAGCATGCACACCCCAAAATTTTAGAAATACAAGCCTCGACCCCAGGCGTTGCAGTCTCCGTAGGCCGTCGGCCCAGCGTCGGCCCAGCAGCTAATTTTAAGTTGTGGCCAACGAGTGGACGAAAATGACGACGCCTCTGAGAAAGTATCTTTGGACGCTTCATGACATCAGATCTTGTATTAAGAAGGCAGTCTGAGGGCATATTTCACGTGTGCAATTTTTAGATTGGTGAAAAGAACGGGTTGGCCCCTAAAGCACTGCGAAGCGGGGCTGGAATCTGGTGGTTGAACTGGAAGAGTGAAGGTAAAATTTCTATTTTTCGTGTTTCCGCAGCTATTTATCTGTCCAGAAGACATTAACACGGCGCCCGCCGTCTGGTGGCACTTGCAGTGGCCGAAACTTATCGCTTTTACGGAAGTCGCAACCCAGACCATCCTTGTCCCTGCTCTCGAGGTTGCGGGCAGGCATGTTCAAGCCTTTTGATGTAATTTGTTTCAAGAATACATTCTGAAAGAAGTGAACGTTCTCAGGCAAACATGGCATGGCCTTGCTCGTTTTTTAAATTCATTTCGACCCGCTCTTTTCAGCAATAATGAGGGCCCTTATTCCCTTCCGGGCAAGACGCCTCTTGAGTAAAACACTACGGGTACATTACCGCTTCCGGTCAAGGGCTGAAGGGCCATTTTGTCTCACCGCCAAGTGTCTTCTGACTATCATCCTCGTGGCACGGGGCGGGATCTCTTGGTCGATCCGGAGGTCATTAGAAGGATGCATCATATCACATTGTTCCCATCTCTGACACGGGAGACCTTCTGATCCGCGCAGTTAGCCCGGATCAGCACAGGGCCCCTCACTGACGCAACAACATCCCTGATCGCCGCAGACAGTCCGATAGTTTTTACATACACTCCGGTTCCATATTTTTCTGTGTTCTTCAGAGATAATGAGTCCTCCCTGACTATAGATTTCAGATGAAATGGGTTTCATAATTTTTATGAACATGGCTAGCCCATGTTCGTCTTATAATGCTCAAGATCCTGCCAGAGCTGATTGCTGATAAGAAAACTATGTAATATGGTGCTGAGCATGCGTGCTCGCAAGTCATAGCAATAATAGCCACGACGTCCGGCGTTGCAGTCTCCAGCTCGTGCGGCGTCGGCTTCGGGCAGGCACCCGTGGCTGACAACGGCACCCATGACTGACAGCGGCGCCCGTGTCTGACAGCGGCGCCAGTGTCTGACAACGGCACCCGTGACTGACAGCGGCACCCGTCTCTGACGGCGGTGCCAGTGTCTGACAGCGGCGCCAGTGTCTGACAGCAGTGTCCGTGTCCGGCAGCGGCTGCTGCTGCGGCGGCTAGGACCTCGCGCCACGCCCTTCTCCTTCTGCCTGCCGCTGCAGTCGCCAAGCACAGTAGCGCTGTGTCCCAACGATGGTGAGGAGAGCAACTTCTGCGGCGTCACCTACACCCTGTCGGCGTCGGCGGCCGACGACGAGTGGGAGCAGCCGCTCAAAAGGTACCGCTCGTCCGACGGCCCCCACGCCATCGGTGTCCACAGCCCGACCCGTTCCCCTGTAGTGATGGTGGTTGTGAATTTTTGGGTGCGTAACGTTTTTGGCAAGCGTCGGCCAGGAACGGTGAGCTTTTTCCAGCGCCGGAAAACCCATGAGCTCTTTGATAAGCGCAAATCATAGAGGGTGCGTGTCGGTCTTCGGCAGGAGTTCCGCGTTTCCAGTCCGTGCGTGGGCAGGTTACTTTCCTGCTGGGTGGCCTGACTGGCAGGTGGAGACGCCAGCAGTGGGGCGGCGACTAGCGTCGATGATAAATGCCCTCCATTATAAGTTAGATTTAGGGCCGCATCAGTCGGCGTCACAAGCGAGCCAGCATGTTCAGTGCCGCACGCCGTCGATGCCCCGCGTCCCGCCACGCGAGGGGCAGCTGCGACGCGGTAGATCGGGCGCGTTCACATTGCCGACTGTGGCAGCAGGGTTTTTTTTCGACACGATATCGCTGCGCATTGAATGCTCTTCAAGTAATGACCTCCGTTTACTTGTGAGTGGGCATTTCAATCTCTGTGAGATATGTGGATGACCTTTTTGTGGGCGTTGGATATAGGTCAACCTGCTCTGCCATTGAGTTGGGTTCGATGGAAATGAGACGGATAAGATGGCTCCGGTTTTTGCTATGAGTGAATTGAGTCAGCCCTACGCCAATCACTTACCGGAAGTTATGGCCGATCACTTCACTTACACTGGCCATCTGGCGGCGGAAGCCGAGGCGAAACACGCATTCGATCCGCCGCGCGGTGGATTAGTGGCGCGGTGTGTCCCGGGAAACATGTTCCTTTACGTACCCACGGGAAACAGATGACGCTGCTGGTATCATCGTGCGCTCCCGTTACGTTTCCGCAACAGCCTCCGAGATCTGCATCACTGGGACTCAGCCCGACCCAACCGTCAGCTGGCCAGATCGATGTTTGTCTGTAGTGTGGTGAGATGGTGGATGGAAGCAGCCTCACGCCCTCGGACAGACCTTCACACATCCAGTCACATGCTATGGAAGTTGATGATTTAGACGTTGAAGTAGCGACATATCCTGACAGTAGCAAGCCACAGTTTAAGATCAGCAGGCTCAAGCTTTCACTGTGACTCTAACCTGGACTCTAGATGTCAAAGATTGAGTTATATTATAGCATGAAGTGAGCGGAAGGGGGAGACGCGAGAACAAAACCGAAAAGAAAAAACATCAGAGGATGATGGTGACGTAGAACACTCCGAACGCCTGACGTTAGTTATACTTTCAGCTACTGGGCCGTGAAGAAAGCCCACCAGATCACGTAGCAGACGACCAGGTAGGGTGACCGAACTCCAATTAGTCAGCGGAGGGCTTACTTCATTTATCATCGTCCAGAGTCGTCACCGGTACCCCCCCCCCCCCCTTTCCATGCAGTCTGCCGGCCCTCAGCAACGTGACTGAACAAAAAACGAACTGGAGTGCCGCGAGGGAGCTGAGAACCTAGAACGGACGCGGTTCCGTTGCATTGACCTCAACATTTTCTCCGGACGGTGCGGCGGTGCCAGCGGAGCTCTCACTCGGCCGACAAGGGTCGGCACACGAGGCTCACGTCTTATGCGTCCGGAGGTTGCCTTGTTCCGAGCCACTGCCAGCCTTGCCACAGCGCGTGCGGTGCCGGCAGTTCCACGGCCTTGGTCACCATCCGCAAGCTGCAGGGCTCGCCGGCGCGCGTGCTGGCGCCGCCCTGCCTCAGCGTCAGCCGGCGCTTCATGCTCAGCCCCGGGGAGCTGCACCTGCAGGCTAGCCTGGACAAACAGGTGAGCACGCTGGTGAGCGGCGGAAGACCGGTGAATGGTCGCGGCTTTGAAGCGACTAGCGTTCTGGACAACTGCAACCGAAGTGTTGTAAATGCGCAAATTTATTGGGTGGATGCTGCTAACCATGAACTAGCCCCCATGTCTGTATCGATTTCATAGCGGCAGCTTGCGCGGTTCAGTTGCTAGCGTTTCCTTTCGGGATCATTTGACAAAAACGGGATATTGGTCGTTTTCTGATCGATTGCTTGCATCGCAATGGGCCAGACGCCGTTAGACAGCGTCGGACCCGGTGATTAGTAGACGTTATACGTACAATGTACGAGCTCCTAAACGGTACAGTCGGTTTCATGTTGTTACCTGCTCGAGTTATTGAGATTCACCGGTCCTGAAAAAAAACGCTCCAAAACCGGGCAATCTGTTGCCTGCGTTCAACGGCACGTGCATGACTATGTGCATCAATTGGCACTTTCGCCTATACAATCATCCGTCTATATGCACATATAAATGCGCTGAAACCGTTTCGCGGCGACCCACCATAGCCAAGCTATGAACCGGGTATTGACGATCACTTCGACGATTTTGGTCAGTTTGGAAATGTTGCGTTTCCAGCGTTAAAGCGGTGAAGCGTATTTACGTAGTATGCACGCGTTGACGGTTGCCGGCGACCGGATCCGATCCGCCAGGCAGATCCCGTCCCAAGTTTAATGCAGTGATGCGACCCTGCTTGCCTAGCCACGAGCCAAAATGTATGTGGCCAGCTCTCACCGGTACCGAGCTGTGACTTCGTTCATGTTGGACGGGGAAACATTACAAAAACTGACGTGAGATTCGTGTGGGATGCGTCTGCCAGCCCACATTGCTTGATGTCGTCTCCGGCTCGAACTTTCTGAACGGCGCAGTTTGGCTTTGGCTTTCTGAACGGCGCAATTTGGCTCTGGCTTTCTGAACGGCGCAATTTGGAAGCGATGCGCAGGCGCACCAGAAAATGTGCAGCGCCAAATTTCGTGGCTGCCGGGTCAACGACAGCGCGGAAGCAGGATGCGTTTTTAGCATCCTGCATTAGTTTTGCATGGATGGTCCGAAAATGACACTCACATCAATCAGGTGAGGAGCAATTGGAAACCGCGCCCACATCTCTCAGTGGTCAGAGCGACAAGAAATTGTCACTTTTACTAGAAGTTATGGGCGGAAAATTGCGTGATGGTAGATAGGCGGTCATCCGTGTCAAGTGTTTTGTGTAAAGGAGCGGTCAAGACGGACTTGCCTCTTTTTCATGTTTTCCACGTTGTATGCCATTTCTCGAGATTCATCGCAGATGGAGACATGAATCCAATGTCAAATCGTCGACCAATGCACTATTTACAATTCTGTTCCCAGCGCGAATTTGCGCGATGCGCGGTTGCGCTAGAAGTCGTCGGGTAAGCTGGGGATGTCGATATTGTATAGTCAAAACTGCTGCCAGGGCCTGGGCTAAATTAACATCACCGAGTGGGCTGATTGGTTTCCTCCCTTCGACTTAGATAAATGGTGAAAACTTTTCATTTTCGTAAGCTCGAAATGACATAGGGTGATCGCCTGGCCGCCGCCGTCGACTATTGCATGTAAAACAACGAAACCCGCCCGACGGCTGTCTCAAAATTATTGAGTTTTTCTACATTTTTTCGCTGCGCCCGAGTAGGTGAGCCAGATTGACGATTTAGTGACTTTGTCCGGGTCTTGTTTTTGGTAGGTATAAAGGAGAATGCACGCATTAAGTTGAGAACAACCTGAGAATATTACAGCAAAAACATTGATGCGAATGCTTGCCTTTTCTAGTGAATCTTGTTATGCCTTCAAAGGACAGAAACACCCAGTATTCTAAAGGGGCTGTTTTGAGGTTGCCCAGGAACGCGCGGCAGCCTTGAAGTGTGCAGCAGCGCGGGTAAAGAGACTACACGGCATAAGCAATTGCACGGGATCGGGCGCTTCCGTTAGCGGCAGAAGCGGTTTTCCTGAAGCTTTTTGAATGTATGACGAATCACCAACCACGACGGGCAATTAAAGAGCAATACTTGAAGTTGGATTCACTGATGCTACTGACTTATGATGACTCGAAGGGCGTCATTGCGTGATGTGCAATTTATTTTCGCGTACTGTCCGGCTTTGAGTTTTTTCATAAATCTATTCCGAACGGTTTGCATGGCTGACTTAAGACTCCTGATAAGAGCACCTACTAAGCACGATGTCGCGTGCGTGTGTGCTTTGTGCATACCTTGTTGTGCGTACCCTGAACCCACCACCCAAGCCGTGCCTTCTGGTTCAACGGATAATTTGGCCTCCACCCTTTCGCCAGACAGGAATGCGGAGCGTTTTACGTGCCGCACAAGGCTGCGACATGGCCGGCCCGGGCCTGGCTTGACCCTCGTTGGCCAGTTGCCAGCTGATCTTTCCATTTCAGTCGGACCAGACAATACGCCCACTCTGGAAACTCGCACCCAGTGGAGCTGGATCACAAATTCAGCATCTTTCTCCGAGAACACGGAGGCAGCACGCTATCTTTCCCCAGGTCATCTATGATCTTACACTGAAGTTGTGTAGATTTGATCGAATGCAGTAAAGAACAATACTGGCCAAAAATATAAATCACCTTTGCAATTACTGTGATGTCACTTAGACCTATCAGCTATGTGCCGAAGACAAGTAAGCCCGTTAGCACTGTGTTATTTGAATAAGTCAGTCCATGCATTGTGATCGATGGCACGCAGCCAGCTGAACTCGCTGACCACTGCTGCTTAACAGCAACGTGTGCACACACGCCCTAGTGTCTCAGTCGTTTTTTCCGCATTGCTATGATGCGGGATGCGGGATAGTCCCTCCCATGTTAAACAACCGCTGGGACACACGACAACCGTCCGGCGGACACACGAATAATGATAAGTGATGGTTAATTTTGTTTTTACCGACATTCATTTTTCACAAAGAGCGAATCATTCCTCTATCATCCCGTCCGTTTGCAATGGGCTGTTTTCTGAACATTTGAACAGATTTGTACTTCACCGGCGAGACGCTGATGGTCTGGATGCAGAGGCGATTATGTGTGAGTCTTTCACAGATAATCTCTACTATAAACGCGACATTGATTCTTCAAGTCTGGTTGTCGCTAATCTACTTAAGTATGAGTCGGGCATTTAACTGGGATTTATAGACGTCTTTGTCATATTTGCCTCAGTGCCCCGGCCTTAACTATGCCAGACGAGCAACTTGCCTATCGGCTTATTCAAGCTCCTGTGCAAAAACGTGGGCCATTGCCAATTTAGTGTAATCGCCGTGGTTATCTATTGGGGCTGTTGAAAGTTGAAGTGAATCATTTGGGACTGACGTGTTTGGATTATACATGCCAAGGAATGCTGTCTTACCTTCTGTGCAAACCACCACCAACTTCTCCCGCCCCCCAAAAAACTTGTAGAAAACTAAGCCTATTGCATTGCGAAAGAGCTGCACTTCTGTAAAGCCAATTGTTTGAAGGCGCCATGCAGCACGTCCTCAATGAAAAAGTCTAACAACATCATCCACGAAGATGGAAGCGTCCACAGCCTGTCGCATTTGCGTAGGTATACCACCGAGGCGAGAGACTCATCCTCGACATCCACATCAGCAACAGCAGCAGCCGGTCTGTACGGCGCATCAAGGCCACGCTGCTGCAGACGGTGCAGGTGCGCCTATACACCAACAGCGTGCACCGGACCGCAGTCGGCGATGTGCAGATCGAGTGAGTGTGCCAACAGCGTGCACCACACTGCAGTTGGCGATGTGCAGACCGAGTGAGTGTGGCGCAAGGATGCAATGGTGCTTCATTATTTTATCAGTGGCATAATTATAGACAAAGCTGACGGCTCTTGCTGGATCGGCGGAACGTCAGCTCGTTGATGTGCTAACGGCAGACGCGTTAAGTCTACATGCTCTTGGTCACAGTTTCGTTCGTGCAGCATGTGGACACCGTCCGGCCCAATTTCGCCGAGTAAGGAGATCCGACACCAGTGCTTCACATCCTCTCTAGGCACGCACTCTGCGCCAGTGCAGTATTGATCGGGATGTGCGCATAGCCTGGATGTATCCCGAGAAATTTCTGACGCGTTCATTTCAAGACTAGCCAGCTCATTCGCACCCGTCAGATCATACGTCATCCTTTGACCGCCCTTAGACCGCCCTTAGACCGCCCTTAGACCGCCCTTAGACCGCCCTTAGATCACCCTTAGACCGTCCTTAGACCACCCTTAGACCGCCCTTAGACCACCCTTAGACCACCCTTAGACCGCCCTTAGACCGCCCTTAGACCACCCTTAGACCGCCCTTAGACCACCCTTAGACCGCCCTTAGACCGCCCTTAGACCGCCCTTAGACCGCCCCCTCATCGGCTTTCATTTCACATCCCACATCACGCATTCTCACCCCGCGCGAGGCAGAGAGAAGTGTCCCGTGACGCCGGGGCAGCGTCTGCAGAAGACGCTGGCCCTCCAGCTGGCGCCGAAGTCGGACGCCAAGACACGGAAAAACCTGGCGCTGAACGGGGCCCTGCCGGACCAGCCGGACGGCCTGGCCTCGACCACACAGTGAGCCCTCGCTCTCTGAAAAGGCTAGCGGGTGTTTGTCGCCGGCTCTGTCAGCGAGCCGTAAGCTGATCTGTGTTCGGTTGGTGGTGCAAATAATTTTTGTTATTTGGAAGGCATGTTCAGTTGAGAGTGCGACAGGACTACAATCTCTTGTTCTGCCTCAACTGGAATGGATCATGAAGACTAAAGAGAATGCCACAAAGTGTATATTTTACTTTTGAGTGATTGAATGATGTGTACATTTTATGCAATCGCGTGCTCCAGATATTTAGCATCCAACTGAATGTCTCACGTGGCAGGCTTTAATGCGTTAACGTTAACGCTAACATTATTCAATATATAACTGTATTATCGATAGGCGAATGAGGGGCGAAACATGCACATGAAAGTTATGAAGTTTCGGTGACTAGCTGTCCAGACAGATGGTGCGGTAAATTACGCGTCTGTCAATGGAAGTGTCCTTTCACGGTTCTTTTCTTTTCCTTTTGTGTTAACGGCTTGC
This sequence comes from Pollicipes pollicipes, assembly GCF_011947565.3. NCBI lineage: Eukaryota > Metazoa > Arthropoda > Thecostraca > Pollicipedomorpha > Pollicipedidae > Pollicipes > Pollicipes pollicipes. The sequence continues at coordinate 5,297 of NW_023596549.1, read as the reverse complement.
AATTAAAATGTTTCCTTATATATTTGTGCATGTCACGACAGTGTACGGCACACTGAAAACTGTCGGAAAGTAATTGTTCGGTAAGCTAGAAGTTCTCATTTGGGTCTTTGTTTCCAAAAGCCATACCTCCAACTACTTAGTCGTATTTTTCGAATAGATGTTTGCATATCTAGAACCGCCCCCCGCACGCAATGTGATAACCATTTGGGATAAACGGCTTAACAATCCGAAACACTCATCAGTGACCCATGTCCTCCTGTGAGTGGCATGGCGTCCATGCCACGAACTCAGCGGCCAGCTCACCAATTCTTCAACTCTTCTGAGCCCACTATCCGCCAACATCGGTGTTACATGTGCATTGTCATAGCTACATGGCGCTCCACACATGCCGGCAGGCTCAGCCACCCGGATCAGAAAGTATTCGGCCTGGCCGTCTCCTACTCCGTCAAGATAAAGTTGTACCTGAGTTCTCTGGCAGGCAGGGTGGTGGCCGAGATGCCCTTCACACTGACGCACATGCAGGTAGGTGCATGTTGGCTGCAGCCAGTAACCGGGTAGAATGCGTTCGGCTTCCCTTTATTACGAGCGAGGGCCTAAGGTGGGCGGGTTTCGCTCGAATCACGACACAAATGGCAGACTGAGAACAGTTTTGTGTGCGATATGTCCACAACTTCAGTATTATAGAACAGATGTCTTCATAGCTGAGATCCTAGGCGACGCCATCTGCCATTGGAGAATACGATAGACGTACTGAAAAACGACGTCATTGGAAAACTAACCACTCTAGTGGTTCACCATCTTCCCTACGGCTCAAATTACATGCCTATTCCTTCTGTTTTCGGTCCTAGCTATCCGTCGACGTGAGTTTCACGTTTGTTTTTGTTTTGCCAGTTTCAATAAAAAACACGATTCTTCGAATAATTCCCGACGGATCGGTCTTAAGTAATGAAACATTGACGACAGCCTTTAGCCACGGTCCAACAAAATATTATCATGTCAGAAACAAGGTGCAGTCTCTTCTGTCCCAAACGTGGCTGTTTCCTCACGCTGCAGTCAGATGCGCCTGAGGAATATGGCCAATCGCGAGGCTTTCACAAAATGTCAAGGGTCAGTACCAGGCATGATGATGGAGCCAGACTTCTGGCTTCCAAGCGGAATCTAGGGCCAAAACATGACGTAATGTCGAATTCGAAGCCGAACTCGGTGGCTTTGAAAATTGGAAGTGCCACGCCGAAACCAAAGCCAGTGCTTAAAATTCCAAAAAGCAGAGCATATTCCCAAGTCAGTGACTTCTAGCTTTGCATGCGCGAAAACAAAGCCCAAGCCAGCAGTATGGAAATTGAGAAAAGCAAAGCAAAAGTCAAACCCATCAGTTTAAAATCAGGAGGCCGAAGCCGGAGCCGTGTTACGTTGTTTCGTGGAACCAAAACATCTTCGTGTAGGCTAAAACTGTGTGGGGTCAGTAAATGTTGTACTGGATTTGCGGACCAACTGAGGCAGTGCGTTGCCATTACGCATGAAATTTTCGGACTTTTGTCATGTCTTGCCGTAAAAAGGGGTAGTGATTGATTAGGGCTTTTAGCCAGACGTGAATCGCAGTCTTCAAAAGTTGTGTGGTATATTGGTGTGACATAACGAGTAAGACTGTGTTTGTAAAGCAGAGCCGCAATCGGAGTGAAAAAGATTGCCATGACAGAGCCGAAATTAGCGGTTGAAAACCACAGCGCGCAGAGGCCGGAGCCAGAATTCAAATCTGTTCAAAGCTAAAGCTAAAGCCATCTGTTAAAAAATGTCACACAGTCGAAACTGAAGCTAACCGCTGGAATGGTACAAGACAGAAGCCGAAGCCCAAGTCAGCCGTAGAAAATGCCTGAAAGTTGAAACTGAAACTGAAGCCATTCGTGGATCGTGTGTGCATTTTTCAGATTTGTGTGCAGTTTCTCACAGCCAAAGCTGAAACCGAAGCCGGCTTTATCCTCATGGCTGGCTGGTACAATCTTCGGCACAGTGGCATTAGATGGAAGGCGGCAAAGTTCGAGTTTTTGGCAAAAAAGAACTAAAGTTGAAATGCGCCTCACATAATATTTGTATTTGAAATGAACATGCAGTTTAGCGTGTGGTAAGACAGTTGAGAGGTTTTCACCGAACATGATTTATCATTCGGAAGCTCTCCGGTAGAGTATGGCGCTCTTGAGGTCAGCAGAATGCAATGAGTTTTAGTTCGGTGGGTCGTTGGAGCTGAAAACATCGGCAATGCGACTTAAGCCTTAAGTCTGGGGATCAAAGGCGTGAATTTCTAAAGCTCGAAGGGATTGTGGCAAGCTGTTGCCATAAAAACTGAGCCTGTTTGAAGAACAGATAGGTCAAGGCGATGATAATCTGATGCAGGCAGCGGTATTCTGGAAATGGCTTCACCGACAAAAAATCATGAGCATTGGATACAAAATAATTAAAGTATAAAGCGTTCCGAAATGCACGGAGAGTCATCGCTTGCTCTCTGTGGCACCAGCTGGCGCAGCACTGCCTACCTTCGAGATCACGACAATATTTCATTTATTTCATCTAGCGTTAAAAGTAAATGGTCTCTACTGAAGTATTGGAAACATTGAAATCAAATGGTCCGCAGTGAAGTATTGGACAGTCGTCTGGGTGGAGTAATCATTGTCTTCGACAAGCAATGGCAACTGATTGTGATCCGATGCTGCGAGTCACCACGATAGCGGAACTCAGAATCGAGGGAGCAGTTAAGTAGCTATAACAGTCCTTCGACTTATTTGCAGCTGAAGTTAATGCGTAAGACTGCATTTTATGTTCAGAAAAGGAATAATTAACTGACCACTGTCAAAGCTGTACGACCAAAGAGAGGGCCACTAATCGACCGGAAGCAGGCTATTGTCACATTTTCCGAAACCGATCGTATATGTAAGACGCCATGGCCTAAGCCGTGAGTTCATTCCACGAAACCTATACAGACCGTTTGATCGCGTGCATTCCACATAGGCGTTTATGCACAGGCTCTAGCGCTGCATACAAGCTTGCTTAAAACCCTGTTAAAAGAAATGGTTCACATTTGAAGATTTTTGAGCGTGCATCAGATATGATGAAACAAGCTTACTTATAACTTTTGGTATACTTTTTAAATGAAAGACTGCTGTAAACAGCACGATTCTCTGTTTAGCAGATGTTCCCCAATGCGTTACGGTTTGATTAGGTCTTCTTACCTTGCACAGCATTGGTTGAGAGCCAATTGGCTGCCGTTATATTTGAAATTCGTGCTCACGAACGCCAGATATAAACGCCTTGATAAACCTATTAAAAAGGGCAGGATTGTGAAAAGCATTGGAGGGCCTTCCAGACGGCTTTTTTATTTCAAAACCCCAATAAATGTGAAACACTCATTTTAACTGTGATCGATGCATGTTCAGAATGCTAGCATTTGATGCGATGCGTTCATTTACATTGCTAATTTGTAAACTACTGCATACTCATCACTTTCTTTGGCTGAAGTTGTCCGGCCCGGCCAGGCCCATAGCTGGTCACTTTAAGACAGTGTTAGCACAGTGTGTTTTACACAGGAACAGAGAGAGTTTGAACACAGTGTCTTAACACAGCATCCAGTGTTTAGACAGCGTCAATACGAGCTCGGGTGGCTGGTGGAACATCCTTTGCTCGGGTGGGGCTCAATTTGGCCCCTAAGATCTCAGAAATTAAGAGAGCTAACATCAATTTTGGAGGATGTGTTGACCTGTGTGTAAACTCATTTGGATCAAAGTTTGAGGTTCCCTAGGTTATGACCCTCGGGCCAGATAAGGCCAACATGGTCAAACTACAGGTGGTGTCCAAAGTGCCCCAGGACCTAGAACCTGCTCTTAGCAAAAATATCGCATGTTTATTTAAGGGCAGTGACCTTATTCAACCTTTCGAACGTCATGGTGACCAAAATCATACCAGAATGCTTTGAGTTTTTACAAGTTCAATAGGTAGCAAGATTACCTCAGGCAAAATCTTCCTAAACACAAAGATTGACTGGGTCATTTTAGGTCAGCGACCTATTTTAAGCTTGAAGAATTTCATGGAAGATGAATATTGGGTTCCGTTATCACCACATTCGAAATGATCACTAGAAACCAGCACGGACTGCAAGCTTTAGAATGGTAAACAGGTTGGTTTTGACTTTGATCTGACCTTCATACATGACTCTAAGTCAATGGAATTGTTCATTAATTGTTGTGTTGCCTGAGAAAGTATCAGAGATGTATGGCTTCGTCCAACACTCCGTTGTTGCATCGGATTGAATGATTCCCGAGAAATTAACCTCACTGATTCCATGACCTTACTTTTTGACCCGCCGTAGGTCAGCGACCTTGCGAGGTAAATCTAAATTTTTGATTCCAAATGATCCGTTAGTCCATTTAGGTTATGTAGTTTATGGGGTTTTTTTAGTAATGCAAAGTTTGGCGCGGCTACGCCTCGCCATGGGAAATTACCTCCGGAAAAAACCTTCGGGGAGCAAACTGATCCCTTTTCGAGCGCAAGCTAAGGAAGCATGCCACCTTTTTTGTTCTTTTACTTCTATTCAGATCAGATGCGCGATTTGGACTGTAATACCAATTTTCTCAAAACCATTCTGAATAGCTCCCGAATTTTAATTTTAAGTATCCACTCCTGCGGGAAAGATCTCATTGGACCCCTGATCACCACCTGTAGCTAATCCACCTTTAATTACCTTGCTCTTTGCAACGGTGCTTGGTAAAAATTGCAACATTCTCATGTGTCAACATGTTTGTGTAATAAATGCTGCGAAAGCTCGAATACTCCATTCAGGCAAAAGGCAACACACATGAAACTATTATGCCGCGAATTCGACATAACACTTCATCATGTTCTTGATTTCTCCCCTTGACGTTTACCACAGCGGCTCCTTTCGAGGGGCACTTTGGTTTTTGGAATGAAAATATACGTGGTTTATAGTGACGCACAGGATGGAGCTTCAGTCAGCACACCACTCGGTAATAGGACCTTGCCGCCCGCTGAGCCAATCACAAACTATTTTTTATCGCACCAGCAGAGGTGCGGGGGCGGTTGTCATCACAACGGTGGTCGCGATTGCAATGGATTGCAAGGCTGTTATAAAGCGCTGACAGCATTACTTGGACTCGAAAATAATTGTACTTGATATCCTTACGATGCCAGTTTTCTAAACTGAAAGTGATCGCTGTAAATATATGCCAAGTTGATCAAAGAAAACCAGGCGCGTGAGCGTTCAATAAATGTTTCAATGGCTGCCACACTTTGAT
>NW_023596548.1:0-52452 GCF_011947565.3 Pollicipes pollicipes | reverse complement strand
CACATAAGGCTCACGATAAAAATATTATCAAGTGCTATCCAAGACACCAACAGCAATGCTTTTCTGCCTTTCTCAGCACCCGGCATCTCACGCAAGTTGCAGTGACTATGACATTGATCACTCACGAGCTTTGCTCGCCTGCATACAAAATCTGTGAAGACAGTGCAGTGTGCATCAGTAATAATGCAGCTCTATGTATTCAGAATTCTTTAGAGAAAAACAATTTTGCAAAGCCGTATAATGTGAGCCTATACTAAGCATGTGCATTGATGAGCTGCACGCATCATCCCCTACTCCCAAAATGAATTGCTGATATAATGGCACACAATGAATTAATTATATATTGCAATACCTCAATAGGTTTAAAATGTTGGCAAGATAACAATGAAGTACCAGCTTGCCTTCGTACATACCTGCATTATTAGTGCTAGTGCTTCTCTTAGTTTGGCAGTGTTCCTTTGTCATGTTGAAACACAAACATAAAGGTAGAGGCAGGTATCAATGTATCACGTTTTTTGGGAGTCAGTAAGCTTAAAGAATACCAAAACAATGTTCTGTGACCGTGACATCCCTTCAAAACAAAGTGTCGACGGGGGTTCATGGTAGCGCGGTTCAAGAAGTTTCTTCAAGAAGAAGAAGAAAAAACTCCAGCCGAGGAAAAGACAGATTTGCCCTTGCGTCTCCTTTTTATAACTTTCGGGGAAGTGCCCGTTTTCTGGATGTCGTGCTTTTTTGCAGATAGTGACATTAGTTTTATAGCATTTACTTGTGGCCTAAAATAAGGAAGAATGCCCCGTTCACGACGAGTGCCGCACAACCCTGAAGTACACGCGCTTACGTTCGCGACCCGCATTAAGTAACGAAATCTTAACAGCCAATCATCTTCCGCTTATTGCATCATACCTGCCGCAACATCGTTTTTGTGAATGCACCAGCGGCCATGCTGTTTTGACCAGACGCGGAAAGCAGCACGTAGTATGACTGCGATCGCATGACGTTTCTACGACGTCATTGATGTCGAGGCGACATTCAGATAGGCTCCAAATAAACTTGTTTGCACTTTTGCGGGTGTGTAACTCAGGAACCGGATCGTTTTGTGTCTTAAAAAAGAACATGACCGTGAACTGCATCAAAAGCTTCTCTAGACGGCCATTTCAGTTAAAAACGCCGGACAAATGTAGAAGAACATTCCCTTTAATAAGGACATCCATCTCGAAATGTCCTTGACAGTGGGTGAGACGTTAGGCCCAATCATTATTATTAAGATGTAGGTCCCGTCCATGGTATATACACGCCTTAAGCACGGGAAGACCCGAAACCAACAGATACGACGCCTGAGCGCTCGAGGCTGCCGCAACAGGCCAACAACGGGCCCCCCCGTCAACAGTGTGGGGCCCTCAGGGCAAGCGAGAAGAACCTAAGACCAAAGTGATGGGACCCCTGAAGGATCAGGAGTACGGCTGCAGGCTAGCATAGCGGGCCCGGCCAGAGCACAGGATCCTCTGAGCAATGGAACGTTATCCCAGACCAGTGTAAACGAGTCAATGCCCCTGTGCGGTCAAGAGTGCCCGGGCAGATTAACGGAAAAGGCCACGACAAGCGTAAATGGCTCTCTGAAAATGGACTCAAAAGAAAATAACCCTGATAAGTGTGGAGAGCCTCTGAGCATCGAGTACCCCGATGCATTACCTTATATGGGCCTCAGCAACAGCACAGGGCACTCCACGCGAGTTGAGAAACTCGACACCAACATGAAGGGCCTCTGATTGATGGAATGTACCTCGTCATTTGGGGCCCCGGCAACAACTACTGAGACTTTCGGGCGAATGTGAAGAATTCGTGGAGGGCCCTTGGCTGATTAATTATGCCCGGGAATGCTAGCAAATATTAGGACCCTACCATGGTGCGACCCTTCATTTAAATAAGAGTGCTTAAGACCCAAGGTGCAGGCCCCCGAACAATCGAGTGTGCCCGAGCAGGTTGACAGATAGGGCCCGACAAGAGTGTAGAGCCCTCCATTCAAATAGAAAGTACCCAAGGTCCAATGTGGCGGGCCTCCAAACGATGGAGTGTGCCCGGGCGGCTTGACAGATGGGGTACCGTGAAAAGTGTATTACCGTCAAAAGCCAATAGGAGGCACCCAAGACTGAGTGTGATGGCCCCCAACCATCGCATGTGCCCGAGCAGCTTAACATGGTCAGCTTAGCAGTTTAACAGGCGGGCCCCCGACTGGGGCGTAGGGCCTTCTAAAAAGCTCAGAAGTACCCAAGGCCCAGTGTGAAGGGCCCCGAACGGTCGAGTGTGCTCGAGGTGAGGTCAAAAGATGGAGCCCAAGACAGCACCATAGGGCCTCCCATTGAAATAGGAAGTGCCTAATACCAAACGTGGAGGGCCCCGAACGGTTGCGTGTGCCCAAGCACGTCAACTTATACCCCCCCCCCCCCCCCTCCCCTCCCGACAACAGCGTAGAGCCCTCCACATGTGCCAGGGTATTGGAAGAATCCTAGAGTAATGCAGAGGGCCCCTGCACATAACGCCCTGTATGTCGGCAGGTAAGCCCAAACCAACGTGAATGGCTCTTGATCAACGCAGAAAACCCCGGCAGTTTAACACCTGGGCTTCGACTATAGCACATAAAACCTTTAGGTGGGATGGAAAGAATCCGTGGAGGCCTCCGGTCGATGAAAGTGCCCCAGTATGCCAGCAGAATACCAGGATGTCAGTATGCTAGTAGTAAGCCTTGAAATCCCTCAGTCACTACCATCTCAATCAGCGAAGGATTATTTTTGTCTGCTCGTGGGTCCTTCACTTTCGCTTCCTACTATTCTTGGCCGCCCGTATCAGTATCAGTATCAGTAAATTGGAAACCATCCACATGGCGGCTATTACGGTTTCAGGTCACACAGGTGTAGTATGAAAAGGCACACACGAAAACTACATAATGAAATGTAGGAGCAATGGTCAAAGAGCTAAACAGGGCCCTCATTGCACTACGGGCCACATCAGATCGGTCGTCAGTGGTCAAAATCACATCGCGTACATATGGCGGTCTTAAACATGCTCAGTGTTGTGACGTGACGGACGGACGATGGCACGCGGTTCCAGGCAGCTGCGGCTCGATATGAAAACACTGTGTGAAAACGCCCGGAAGACGTCCGATTAAAAAACTGCGTCTGTTCGACCGGTTTTGCAGAGCACTTCCTTTCAAGGGAGCGTTGCGCATTTGTATAGGGTATTGAACTGAAACAAACATATTGATGATCATTTGGTGCAGTTCACAGCCCTGTTCTTCTTAAGACCTGCAACTCTCTAGTTTCTGAGTTGCATGCCCGCAAAGATGTGCAGACTTGGAATGCTATATGGGATACTATTTTAACATCACGTAGGCATACACGGCGCCGTCATAACGTCGTTAAAATACTATCAATCCGTTAGCCAGGCAGCGATTAAGGCAAATAAATATGAAGTGGACGCGTCGTTCACATCTGGCGTTCGTGAGCACAATTTCCACACAAATCTGGCTGCCAATTGGATCTCAATCAATGTTGTGCATGGTACAATGACGTAATCAAGCAATGGCACGTTGAAGACCATACACACTAAACGAATGATTATTTTGTCTAGAGCAGTCTTTATCACGTTAAAGCACACCAGGCTACATCATATTTGATGTTGACCTCATCATCTTCGAATTTAGAGCATTCCTTTAAAGAGCGCTTTCCATTGATGTCATCGCTGATTACTTGGTCGGAGTACCCGCAGGGATGTCTTTTTAGACAACCGTAAATACTAAACGCACTACTTTTAAAGAAAATGTTCCTCATTTTGAGATAGTGAGCCACGCATTGAACATGATGAAAAAGAATCGCTTATAACTGCTGTTTTGCTTTTTCACATAGTGTTTCACATTTACATGGGATTTTGAGGTGAAATATAAATTTTTAAGATCAATCGGTGCGGTTCGTAGCCTTGCCCTTCTAAGACCCTAATCCGTCCAGTTTCTTAGCTACACCCCCGCAAAGACGTGCAAACTATTCAAGGCCATTCAGGCGAGCATTTCACCATAGCAACGCCATCCAAATCCTGCCAACTCACAGGCCAGGCGGCGTTCAAGACCAGGAAGAAAATTACCGTTGAGCCTGGCGTTACCGTTACGGTTACCGTTGACGCCAGGTCTGGCGTCAGTGAGCGTGATCTCAAAAAAAAAAAAATGGACGGCAATTGGCTCCCAAACAGTGTTGAGTAAGCATGCGAGTTTCAACATTTTGTACTACGTAACGTATATACGTATATACGTTTACATACGTACTACGTATACGTTGGACACGGTTTCTTCGCTGTAGTACAGCCGGTCTACCGCGTCACTTCCTACCAGCCCATAGGGTTCACGTGTTAAATGCCGAATTTTCTCAGATCTGTGCACTAGATTCTCTTCAGCCAATTTCGATCCACCCGGCACCAAACGGAACCAAAATTACGCTGGAGCCGCCCTACGCGACATGGACAGTCAGAAACAGGGGCTGGCCACTGTCGGCCGGGCACCAAAAGCCAGCAAACAACGTGAGATTTTAATATTAACAACTCCAGCTTCATATCATCCCCCTGCAGTCCACGAAGATGTTAGGAGGAAACTGGGATCATCTTTTGTCCTAGAAGCAGAGCATCCAAATTAGTCAAGAGCGCAATATAAACTTGTACTACATCGATATCAAATTCGTCACCATTTTATATCCGCATTCTCCTAATCGGAGCAGATGTTTCCCTCGTACTTCAAATTGCCTCTCAGTCTGGGGCGTGGCCACTGCCTGCTATCTCAGCCGAGTGCAAAAGGGGAATTTTGCAGACTGGGTCATCTCGTGGGTGCAGAGCTGGGACCACATTTCATTGGTCCTGGAGTGGTTGGCCTGGCCCGACGTGATTTGACCTTGTAACACACCGTGACCGCTGACTGCATTGGCGTCTTCAAGGCCCTAAATGGCCCCATGCCCCGGTGGCGCTTCAGTCGCTGTCCGTCCATCGCACCGCTGACAGCTCTCCCGTCGCTGCCCTCCCACCGCACCGCTGCTAGTTGGCGCTCCCGTCGCCGCCCTCCCATCGCACTGCTGACAGCGCTCCCATCACTGCTCTCCCATCGCACCGCTGATAGTTAGCGCTTCGGTCGCCGCCCTCCCGTCGCGCCGCTGCTAGTTAGCGGCGACCGGTCGCCGCCCTCCCATGGCACCGCTGATAGTTAGCGCTCCGGTCGCCGCCCTCCCATAGCACCGCTGATAGCTAGCGCTCCGGTCGCCGCCCTCCCATGGCACCGCTGCTAGTTAGCGCTCCGGTCGCCGCCCTCCCATGGCACCGTTGATAGTTAGCGCTTCGGTCGCCGCCCTCCCATGGCACCGCTGATAGCTAGCGCTCCGGTCGCCGCCCTCCCATGGCACCGCTGCTAGTTAGCGCTCCGGTCGCCGCCCTCCCATGGCACCGTTGATAGTTAGCGCTTCGGTCGCCGCCCTCCCATGGCACCGCTGATAGCTAGCGCTCCGGTCGCCGCCCTCCCATGGCACCGCTGATAGTTCGCGCCCCGGTCACCGCCCTCCCATGGCACCGCTGATAGCTAGCGCTCCGGTCGCCGCCCTCCCATCGCACCGCTACCAGTCAACGCTCCGGTCGCTGCTCTCCCATCGCACCGATGCTAGTTAGTGCTCCGGTCGTTGCCCTCCCATCGTACCGCTGACGATCCGGTCGCTACCCTTCCATCGCACCGCTGCTAGCTAGCGCTCCGGTCGCTGCCCTCCCATGGCACAGCTACCAGTCAGCGCGTCACGATGTCGGTGGTGGCTGACACTTTGTGACTGCCCACTTTCCAGCTTAGACAGACGGAAAGGCTGTTTGAAAGACTTATGTTGCATGCAAAGCGTTGATGTAGTGTGCGGCCTCGTCTTGGAACCGCCTTCTGCCGGCTAGTGTGGCTTACCGGAGCTCTGCTGTGTTCATGTCCAGACTCTGCCATTGTGACGCAGAGGACAACGTGCTTTTGAGCGCTCTTTTTACGCTATTGGTGTTTTTATCATTGCCACATTTTCGTTTTGCCGTACAACATGAAGCCCAATACCTTGCATCAAACACTAAGTCACGGCTATTGAACGATTCGTAATAAACACATGATAATGATGGTCATCATCGTGCCAAACCCAGGCAGGAGTTCTTGTGACAATCTGCGATCACACGGTGTGATTTGAAACCTCGTGAACAGATGACGAGAATCGGCAGAAGTCCCCTGGCAGAGTCTCCGTGCAGTCGCCCGTCGTACCACTGCCCAAATGCATGCTTTACGTAACACAAAACGTGATTCGTGTTGGAAACTTGCACTCAACGTATCATATTGGTTAAAGGCCAAATGACGTCCGTGATGGTGGTGACAGATGGTGTCCAGGTGATGCTACGAATCTTCCTCACGTACGCGAGGTACGAATGATTTGATAACAATATTTGTCTTGGCCTTGATCACTACATGACCAAGCAGGTGGCGGTATTGGCGTGATGTTTCTATGACGTCATGCATGCTTGGGTGACCTAGAAATGATGTACGCTGTATAACAGGCTTCACAAGCTCACGGGCGTCAAGCTCAGAAACAAGAGGGTTCCAAGTCTTAAGAAAGGCATGGCTGTGCACTGCAACGAATGATCTGTAGAATAACTATTTCAGTTCAAAACGACATACGATGTGGAACATTCCCTTTAAGAGGCGGCTGCAACTGCCTTGGCTAACACCAATCTGTTACCTCCTTCAGTGCATTAGTATGGATGCGCAAGTGGCTTGAATGGAACAACTTGGTTATGGTACGATATGCGTGGCACGTAAGTGGCTTTTAATATAACGGCACATGTCTGATAACCCCCGCACCATCGTCTTGTTAAATCTTAATGACATTTAAATCCTTATAAAAGAAAATACACTAGAGTGAAGGCAATTGATGACCGCCTGTTCCTCAGAACACCTGTGCAGTCTCAATATATCTCAATACACACTCGTGTGTCGTCTCTCACCTCATGAGACGACGCATCGTTGGTAATGATGGAACACAGCGAGCCGCAGGGAAGTGTGAAGGGTGAGATACGGGGCCGCCCGGCCCTGGTGACAGGTGCGCCGCTACTCCTCTCGTGTCTTGTTGTGTTCAGCCCGTGAAAAGGCGCAGCGGAAGTTTGGGTGGCCAAGAGTGGTACCTGGGAACGTACCGGGAAGTACCTCGGTCAGGTACGTGATAGACCATCCCGTGTGCCTTGGGCATGAACAGGGGTCATAATGCAGGGATAAGAGCATCACTGAACAACAACAATGATTTGTTCAGTTGTGATTTCCGACGATGGGAAGATATGGCGAACTAGCGGAGAAGAGACGCCCCCAGCGGCGAGCGGTCGGGGGCTGGAACCGGCAGCCGACGGAGCGTCAGCTGGAACCGCCGCTGCCCGGGCGGTCTGCGCGGCGGGACCGGCCGACGCGGCGCCGAGGGCAGTGGGCATGCGCGCCTGATCAGCGGCGGTCGCTCGGACCAGCGCCAGTCGCCAGCCGACGCCGCCAAGGGGGGGTCGCGGTGGCGCCCGCTGCACGAGGCAGGTGAGAGGCCCGGCACGCTGGTACCGCGGGCCCACCGAGCTCGCCCGCCGACGCCGCCGGGGAGGCGACGCGGTGGCGTCCGCTGCGCGAAGCAGGTAAGAGGTCCGGCACGCTGGTTCCGCAGGCCCACCGAGCTCGCCCGCCGACGCCGCCAGGGAGGTGCCGCGTTGGTGCCCGCTGCGCGAGGCAGGTAAGAGGCCCGGCACGCTGGTTCTGCGGGCTCACCGAGCTCGCGCGTCGTCGGCTGCGGCGGCGTGGGTCGCACCTGGGGCATCGGACACTCACTCAGACGTAAGGGCAGCTCCACCTACCTTTTATAAGAGGAGATAGCAGGTGAAAGGTCTCCCTGGGCATATCTGAGCTTCCTTTCCTATATGCCATCCAGTTTTCCGCTGATTCGCTCTTTCGCTCGAAGGGACCTCTCATGTATGCAAAATCGAATGAAACCCTTTGGCTTCATCTGGCATATGGTCCTCCCAATCGAGACCTGCCCTTAGACTGGTGGAGCTTTCTGTGTTTCCATGTGTTCCCAATGCGCCTAGTTGGATCTGATTTCGATAATCTGGGGGCTCCTGTAAACCAAAGGACTTGATGCCGGCTATCCTGGGCATCATGTGCCTGAGATATTTTCTCCCCTTGGCATATTGGTTGCATGTGACGGGTCCTGAAGGGTCACCATAGCATGTGACGGGTCCTGAAGGGTCACCAGAGGGTGTGACGGGTCCTGAAAGGTCACCAGAGCATGTTTTAGAAATGTGTCCCGAAGGTGGGACGTTGTCCTTCAGGGGAGTGGCATGGGACCTCTGGAACAACTAAAAAAATATGATCTGGTGATCCATCGGGACTTGTGATTAACATGCGTAGTACTGGGGAGCGAAAGTGCATCGCACACAGGGTTTTATGCGCAAGTCAGGGTTGGTTATGTTTGTAAGTTGTTGGCGCATTTGCGAGCAATATTGTGCGTATAAATCATACAGCATTAATAGCCTTATTCCTCGTAGAATAACCCGGCGAATGGAGAGATACGTGCATTGATGTTTCGACTACATGCCTTTATCAACACAAATAACCGTACCACATTAAAATTGGCTTCCGATCCTATTCAATTTTTCAGTTTTTTTTTAAGCGGTGAGCCACAGTGTGTAGGTCACCAACATTCGGGGGATTAAACAAGGAACAATTACCAGTCATCACTACGATGCAGTTTGTATCCAACTAAGAATCAAAGTACGAGAAGAATACGTCTACATGCGTGTGAATTCAGGCAGACAGCCATCACGCACCATTCAGTGAACATTAATTAAACATTAAAAGATCATCCTCAACATCAGACAGGTTAACGAATCATCACTACATGGAAGCGATTTCAAGAACCAGGCATCGCGCACCACGCATCAACTAGGCATGGAAACGATTTCAATAAAACAGGCATCACGCCTCTCGCGTCAGGCATCACTTACACATGTAAACGATTTTAAGCTAGTAGCATCACACATCAACGTACTAATAACATTTGCGTAATCGGGCATAGTGAACGCTGTACATAAAGGTCTGTTTGCCGACCTCTTATCAGAACGAATTCACTTACTTTCCTGTCTGAATGGCTCTGCTCTGTAGATGACTTTGAGCTATAATAGGAGCATAGGGTCCGTGCCATTCTGGATTTCAATCTGAGCATGTTTTGTCAAAAAATGGCCGTCGAAAGGGGTACGCTCTACCTTAAAACGCTGCTTTTACGCTCTACGCTCTACTGACTCTGGCAGTGTTTTAAGCTTCTCGCAGGCATTCATTTTATCTCAACCCAATGAGGACGCATGGACTCTCCGACGTGGACTACGTCCCTCCCACGATTTTTACACGGAATACACTTAATTTCGTAAAGCGCGTTCTTTGCGTGCAAACTCCTCGAAACCCACACTTGCACAAATGACGTCTATTACCCTCCCCCGGCACGTAAGTTTTGAGATAGCGGATTTTACCGGAGGCTTACTGTAGCTCTTCCAAGCTACGCATACGCACAGTTTTGATTTTAAAGGATATGTTTGAATTCTCCAAAGCAAGTCTTCAACTACGAAAGGTTTGCCCGACAGGGCGTGTACCTAATTCGCGCCCGACAGGGCGTGTACCGGTTTTCTACCACCCATCTCCCCGCGCGCTCCACAATTTTTTTATCTCTTCCATCATTCTATCTAGGTGTCGAGGAGAACATGCATTGCCACACTGCTAAGCCCATATGCTGTTTATGCTCTTGCTTTCCTTTTCCCTACTTGATGAATTGTTTGAGCCCTATAGAACATGCTACGAATTATATTGCGCCTATTTGAAATGGGGTACGCAGATTCGCAGTGCATAATTATGCAGAATTATGAGAGGATAGTTGCAGAGGCTTGATAAAGAGCTCTGTTTCTAATGTTGCGCGATTGTTCCTCCTTTCTACTGCCAACAGTGTGATTAAATATGGGGCCCCTATCCGTTCCATGTATGCTCCATCGTGGAGGCTATATTGGAATACTGATTGTTCATGGATTCCAAAAATCCTTGAGGGCGCGCTGTCCGTGCGTCAAACTCCAGCATAATCGGCATAATGTATCTGGCTGAGGAAGCTGATTTTAATGGGCTGGCGGCCAGGGCATTTGTTTCAGATTGTTCTAACAATATTCTCGCCAGTGGAGGCGTGCATTCGACAAAAGTTGGACATAGGAATGGGGAACCCATGCACCGAAAACTGTGCAATAAAATGTTATTCCTCTGCTTTATAATTCGTGTGCAGACATATGGCTTCTTTTCTTCTGGCATTTATTACAAACCATTGCTCGTCCATGTGATATCAAACTGTGGCTTAGAAAACAAAAGTGTGCTAATTCTATGTGTAAAATGCCCACCAATACCACAATGCCATCAACAATATCCATCAAAAGCTCTGCGGGTCGGTGCCTCGTCGGCCGGCAGGTTCAAAAACGGCAGCGCATGCCACTGGGAACCATATGTTAACACCCGCCCGGGTGGCCGGCTAGAAACCCTTCGCTCGGGTGGAAGTGAGGGTCAATTTTACCTCCCCCCCCTGAGATCTCGGAAACTAAGCTAGCTAGAGACACCAAATTTACAGAGTGTATTGACCTGTACGTGAACTCACTTAGGTCAAAGTTTCAAGCTCCTAGGTGATGACCTTCGGATCAAAAAGGTCAAGCAAGTTCAAGTTTCAGGTTGGTCTCCAAAGTGCCCACAGAACCTAGACAACCGTTTCTGAGCAAAAAGTCACATGCCCTTCCAAGGTCAGGGACCTTGTTTGACTTTTTGAAGGTCAAGGTGACCAAAATCATGCAAGATTGCTTTGAGTTTTGCATTTGACTAAGCGACAAATATTACGCCAGGCATTATGCTCCTAAAGCAAAATGTTGACCTGGGACATTTTGGGTCAATGGCCTATTTTGACCTCGTCCATGGAAGATGTATAATGCGGCTCCTGCTATCAGTAAATTCGAAATGAGCACCAAATACTATCCCATACAGCAAGCCCTGGAGTAACAAAACAGGTTGTTTTTGGCCTTGGTGTGACCTTCATACCTGACCTTAGGTCAATGTAATTTGCTCATTCTACTGTTATGTTGCCTAAGAAAGCATCTTAGAGATGCATGGCTTCGTCTAACACTCCGTTGTTGGATCAGATTGAAGGATTCCCTAGAAGCTGGCTTCGCTAAAACCATGGCCCGACTTTGACCTGTCATAGGTCAGCGACCTTACAAGTTATATCCTAAGTGTTAATGCCAAACAATCCGCTACCCAACTGTCCACAGCTATGCAAAGTTTGGCACGGCTACACCGCGCCGGTCGGAAACCATTCTGGAAAAATCTTCGGGGGGTCAATTTGGCCCCCCCACCCGAGCGCGTGTTAATTGCGCGGTGTAAGCCCTTGGGCATGTTTGCTTCTCTTGATTTGGCAGAAAGTACGTCGCAGGTGCCGAATGATCTTTCGAAGCTTCTCTCAGCTTCGCTCTGTAAACAGAACGCGATGTACAAACAATACCACGTTGCCACGACCTTTACTCAGCAGACGGCGAAGACGCCAATTTTTGTATCACATACGTAATATGAGAAGGAAACTAGGCCTGTCAAGTTTTCTTATCCAAAACGTGTTGAACGAGGAAGATCACAGTGAGCGCTTCCCAACTTTCGACAAATCCTACACTCATGACATATGTCGACTTATGCGCATCATCTTTGCCCAAAACACTTTCACAATGGATGTACCGCGATGTCGCGCTCGCCTCTCATTGTGCCAGGGTTGGGACCAAAGCTGCCGGATTACTGCATCTCAGCAAACTTAGCAAAAGGGGATGCCAAATGAATCGGAAACGTAACACAACCTCCCGAACAATAAATTGTTCAGCATTTGTGGGAGGCCCATCTCTATGAGCGATGAAGCAATGATGTAGAAACATTACGCGAGCCGTCAGTGTCAGCAGGTTATTGCTAGAGGCCATCAGTCTGTCAATATCTGGTCTGGTCCAGGGCGTTAGTGGGGCTGTGCTACCGTCCTTGGTTATGTCTGTCATTGCTTAGCGGACGGCGACACACTTTTGACAGAACTGAAACCATATCATGACTCCTTCCCTAATCCGCCGTCTTTATTAACACGGATAATTTGGGGAGGACGGGGGGGGGGGGGCGTGACGAACAACCCACCGCCGTTTCTAAACTAAAATGGATGGAGCCTCGTGGGAAAAAAATGAGGAGGATTGGTCTGCACGAAATCTCGTGATTGGTAATAAACCGGTTGTCCCTTGGTTAAAAATTGGCCCATTAGGTCAAGTCAAATGTCAAATGTCCCTGAAATTAACGCCTTTTCAGCTTTACATGCCGATATATACAGGACAATGTCTTGTGATGACAAGAAACTTTCACACGCGTCTTCATGGCCTAATCAGGGGTTAAAAGGCTTCTGATTCATCGGATATGATCGGTGACAACAACTGACAGTTTTGTGAACCAACTGGTGGCAAAACTGCGAAAATGAAAACAAATTTCAACAGACAAGACCACATTACGACAGATTATCCCAGCTCCACGAAACTCAAAGCTAAGTATTGGTCCGCGCGCTAACGCTTGCAGCGTGAGCCCATGTCGAAACGTTGACGCTTCGCTGTATGAGCAAGTTGAGCCATCAAATGCTGCCAAAAAGAGCAGCTTTAACCCGAATAATTTTAAGTAGGTGCTCAAAACATACTGCGAACTCTTTTATATCAGTGCTAACGTCACAGATCAGTAGTGACACTGCTTTTCCAATGACTCTCAGATCAGTGTTTTCACTTAATTTCAGATAAAATTCAATTCACACACTTAACAGTATAAAGTACCAAATAACTAGGCTTATTACTGGCCGTAAGAATCGTGGGGGTGCGGCTAAACGTTTTTTATTTTCTCACCTCTCAAGAGCATTCATAAGTTTTGCTTAAGACAACATAAAAAAGAATGCCACCACGAGAAGAACTTGATATTTGTTCAGTTTTAGCGTATTACTGACGCAATTGCTTCATGACACGGATAAAACCGTTAGATAGCCTTGGATAAAACCATGGTTGATATGCGCTAGAAGGCTCATAGACTTATCATCAATTTATCTGTCGTATTCGTAGCATGTTTAGAATCGATGAACGCAGCAGGAGAGGTTGATCAGACCGTGGTTGATGATCAGAAGTGGTTGAAATTGCTCGTGCGCAGTCATGCTGCTCCCCGTTTGAAACACCTTCTAAGCTTTAACTCACGTCTAGAGCGACCTTCCGACAGGGCTGTTTAACATTGAAACGACAGTGTCTTTTGTGGTTTGTAGGTACAAAATTGTACGAGGAATAAATGAGGTAAATGTGTGAGTGAATGTGTGCACATTTTTATTGATCTTGAGTGGTTGGGCCAGACTTGTCGGCCAATTATCTATTAAAAGGAGTCACTGTGTCCGCCCCTGAGTGTTGCAGCTCTCTTTTTGGACACCACTAAGTTTGGGCTTGTTAAATGCATGTGTGATACAGATACTGAAAATGAGAAACAGGACTCTACCACCGTTCCGGTGTATTCAGTTCCTGAGTAAAGTTAAGTGCTGCGTTAAGACCAAATGTGTAAAGACCATTTAACCTAACAGATCTGACAGGTTGGATCACAGTGCATGAGCAGGTGGTTTTCAGTTACAGTCCTTGTCAGGGTTGGTGTAAGGATTAGCTTTGATATTCAATAAATATGCTTAATTTACCAATGGCTTTGTCAACTGAAAATGAGCCTTCTCAGTTTGTCAACCAGGTACTGTTGCAACTTGGAGTTTGGAAACTATGTGCAAATTATCACCAATCTTTTTTGTCTTGCAGTTAATTGAAAAGACAGAATGAAGATTGTCAGAATGTCGCTGAATTTCTCCACAGGCTGCCATAATGCAAGATGTTCTGCCTACAACACGGGCGTAGTCCTGGAAGACTATCCCTGCTCAGTTGGGGGGGGGGGGGGGAGGGAGGCTGAACACTGAAAAACAACACCGCCTACCCTCAACAGATTCCAATAAATGGGTTACTCTACAGATCTTGCTCAGCCTCTCCTCAAATTGGGGGGGGGGGGGCTATGCCAAAGTTGGGAAACAAAGTCTCTCCCCTTCAACTGAATAGGAAATGACACACCTGCTTTGCAATAAGACTGGAAATTTCATTTTGTCGTAAGGTGCGAGAATGATGCAAAGGTGGATGTGCTAAGCTGCATCCTGAAGATTAAATAGTGTAACTGACCTTGTGTCACTTAGTCCATCCTTGTGTCACTTAGTCCATCCCAATGGCTCAGTTCATTAGAGTGCCTGGCTTCTGGTTCACCTACGCGTGGCGGGTTGGGTTCGAGTCAGTTTTGGCAGCCGCTATTTCACATTGACGGGTATGGCGGGTATGGCCTACGGCCGGTGACAGCGGGCACGCGAAAGGTCAAGTGACGTTACAGAGCGGGACGGACTGTGCCGCACATGGCAGCACGTTGAACTTTCTGCCATCGAATTCTGCCGTTGACATGGAATTGCGAAATTGGATGGTAGGGATCAGGATCGATCCATCCATTCAAAAGTTTCGGATTAAATCTTTAAAAAAGAGGTGCTGATGCGGTGGCATGACTGTTGACCGCATCCCAAACTCCTCTAGCTCACCTGAAACCAATTGTATCTTAAAAGTACGATGTATTGTAAAGTCACACGTTTACATGGGAACAAGTGTTTTGGTGAAACAAATCAGTAGTTGCAGAACACTGTACTGAATCCAGGCCATGGGACGGCTCCGTGGACGCTAGAAACCATAAAAGATGCTCGAGTATGGCCATAATCACAGGCAAAAATACTTGGCATGCGTGTGAATAGCATTCATAATTAATCGTGTTATGCATGCAAATGTATGTATCTCAGTATGTATATGTCTCAGTATCTCAGTATTATGTATGTATCTCAGTATGCAAAGCCGTTCAATCAGGCATCGGGCCTGGTCACCACTAGATCCGAAAACAATGTCAGGGCGTCGCGGACGAACGCTGCCGCAATTGGCCAGCGGTTGCGAGAATCAGCTACACAACCCCATACTGTGCCTCCGCACAGCTACGCAGCCACCGGTGATGACTGAGCCAAGCTCATTCGCACCGTGCGACTGCAGTACAGCACCCTCCGTCAAACGGTAAAGATCAAACCTACTGAAATGTGCTACCGAATTTCTCCCTGGCTGGGGGTCGGGCAGCCCTTCTTGGTTATTTATTTGCAGTCAGCGTCCATGGCAGCAATGCTTCATGTCCTAAAAATCGGGGCTGAGACGCACTGGTCCCTACTCTTTCTCTCTCCCTCCCACCCACCCTTGTTCCTGAGCTCCTGTCTACCAACACACTAAGCAATGTGAGATACCAACCTTTTACCTAATCCATGGGTATGCCGATCCACACAGCTCAGCAGAGTGTAAGTGTCCGCATACATTGCTTGATAATCCCAGAACACAAGTTGTGTGAGGAACATTTTTGGGAGATACTATTACACCAAACTGTCTGGAGCACATTCCAACGCGATCACTTAGGGTCACACGGCAAGGAAGGGCCAGTCAGTTACTCATTCATCATGGGTAGTCATGTGGTCGTTCATGCAGCAGTCCGCTTGCTTCGGGCGCGCAAGCAACAGTCCGTACTGGCGGGTGTGATGAGTCACCACGCCGTCCACGCCACACATCACGATACTGTCCGCACCAGCGCTTTTGCCAGCCGCGTCGTGATACTGAGCCGCGGCAGCGGATGTGCGGCACTCGATGAACGGAAAGAAGACACTGGGCAGCGATAGCTCGCCAGCCGGGGCGTGTGCAGACGCCAGCGCACTCCGAGTCGAGCTGCACCTGCAGCGTATTGAGATGGTCGCGCTGCAGGTACTGGCACACCTCGTAGGCCCTTCGGCCGCCGTTCACCAAGCAGCAGCGGCAGCGGCGTCGCTACCGGGGCGACGGGCAGCACCCGGTCGGGCAGGTAGCAACGGCGGCGGGGGCGGCAGCCAGCTGG
This sequence comes from Pollicipes pollicipes, assembly GCF_011947565.3. Classification (NCBI taxonomy): domain Eukaryota; kingdom Metazoa; phylum Arthropoda; class Thecostraca; order Pollicipedomorpha; family Pollicipedidae; genus Pollicipes; species Pollicipes pollicipes. The sequence goes on along the minus strand of NW_023596548.1, from coordinate 36,320 downwards.
CGTTGCAGCCAGCAGCGGGCGGCAGCCAGCCACCAGCTACGCCAGCTCGTTGGGCCCACCGCGCGGCGTTAGTGAAACAGGACAGGACAGCTACCGCTGACCCTCGTCGAACTAGGCCGGCCAGAACCAGACAGGCCAGCGGTGCACCTGGTGGTCATAGTCCTGCGACTAGACGCACGCCGACCTTTGGAATCTCACGAGATCACAAACTGCCCCAAACCACAGCATAGCTTCTAAACATGTATGCTCATTTTTCTTTTTCTTTTCTCTTGTTTTATTTTTCAATTCTTTTTCAATTCAAATACAAAACAGTTGGTTCATTGCCAGTGCCGTGCTTCAGCGGGCCTTTGCATATGTACAGAGCAGAGAAAAAATGCACAGAGCAGGGAGGTAAACAGTTTCAAAATAGCTAGTTCAATTTCTCGTTTCTGTGAAGTGACCAGGAGCGCACAGTGGATTTTTGTGAGGAATGGTCCAGCCTTGAGGTATATCTGGAATAACTCTGGGTGGCAGCATCTGAAGACCTTCATATGCTTGCTGTCTTCCCTTGATACCCTGTTTATGTATCATAATGAATGATATGATATGTCCTATTTCCTGGCATCATTCACTCTTTACCCAATGCAAAAGGCCAACAGGTCTTGCATGCAGATGGCATGTGAGGCCTTATAACTGTGATAAGGTCATAAAAGGTACCATATATCAACGGGATGTTTCCTATTGTTGAAAGCCGTAGGGTGGAATGATCAGCAGTTGCAAATATCTGATCAATATTAACGCCACGTCAATTACAGCACATGGCTGCCACAGCAAAGGGTCATAACACATGCTTAGAGCAGAGGCAAAACAGTTTTAGAATTACCTCAGACCAGGCATCACTTACCAGAACGATCTTTCTTTTCACAGCAAAGGAATCTCGGCCCTTTAAAAATACTAGCTCATCATGATGTTAGTTACACTTGTTTTTACAGCTCAAACCTAGCACTGACCTAGTTCTTTGGAAGTGGCATTGGATGCATACAGTAGTTTCTAAAGTTAATGGAAATTTGAGGATGTATAAACGGCTTATTTCTTAAGATTGCCTGGGCATAAGTAGTTCAAAATTGTGTTTATGCTTTTTAAGGACAGCCGTTCCCACTTCACAAAAATAGCGAGTATCATCGTCAAACCGGTAAGTTACATCTCAGAGCCAACCAGATCATTTTGAAGCCTACCCTTTGATTCCGAGTATGTGGTGGAATCATGTGATATTGACAAAAGTAAGCGTATGCACCAATGGCATGCTTTAAGAAAATGCCAGGTGGCAGCTAAATTATAGAGGGGACGAGATGACCTGTCAATAATGTTTTGAAAGGGAAAACACGACTAGCATGCATCCATGTGTAACTTGGTACAGACAAAATGACAATTGAAAATTCGAGATCCCTTCTCTATCCCGCCAGTAGTTACACAAATGGGAATGGAGATCTTCCTCTCACATCAGAGTCACAGTGATATTGACCCGACCATATACAAACCAAACTGAACATTAAAAGCACAAATCGGACAGAGTTACTTAGATATCACTGTGCATGACGCAGGTTCAATCATCTGAGAGCACAAATAGTTTGCCGTTACAATTGAGGAACAGTTCAAGCCAACCTGACTAACTCGTTAGTCGTTATTTGCGTGCTCTTCAGCGGCCTGGCTATGACAAAAATGCGAAGGCCGCTATACACATTCAACGCGAGCATGCTAATCTACTATTTACGCCGGAAATGCGTCAATAGTGCGCCAGATTTGAGCCATTGTCAAATCTTCTCATTGATATCAGCTGTTTTGATATGTTCACAAACGTATCAAAATGCTCTTGAGGCCTGAGGAAGTTGAAAGACTCTAGCCGCACCCGAATCGTGGCTGACCCAAGGCGGCTGGCCGCGGCATCTTGCGACGAACGTGATCAGTTTGCAACGTAGCGTTTTAAAGCGTCGCGCCATTTGAGACAGGTGGGCTTGATTGCTCGCCGCACGGTGATGCGTTGGGTTCAGCGCAAGGCTGTGGGCTGCTGTTGGTTGCGTTCCTGTCGTGAGAAGCTAAATGGCAAGGAGAAAGTAGCTAATCGTCAGCTTTTAAGGTAATGGCGTTAAAATGCCCTGCCGATCTAGGATTGTTGTTTGTGGATGCCTGAGCTGTGGCTTCAGAAGCAAACGGAGGTCGTTGGAGCGACGCATGTCACGGATTCATCCGGGGCTTCCTGCTGATGAGAGGAGCAACGGCTGTGAGGTAGGAGACTGAGCATCGCTGTTGTAGGCCTCACATTCCCCGTTGCGCCTCAGACTTCGTGCACTGATCGGTGGATAGGGCTTAGATAAAACATTTTGAGTTGTCATATCGCATATAAAGCTAGATGAAGATGCTAGAGGTGTTCAAAAAATGTCGTTTGCATCTGTTGATACCAATGTTATGTGGGTTTTGCTCTTAATAATTGGGATGATATTAGAAAGTGCGACTTCTGCACAGGCCATCATGCCAAGATAATGGAGATCGCCAACGCTTTCAGCTGATCATAACATGACCTCGCGAAATCGATATTATACGATAATGACCTGATATTGTTTCAGGTGCTTGTAGAACCATGTCATCGGTAAATGTAGGGCCAAAGGGTTGCAGTTTCGTAAAATGCGTAGGGGTTAGGGATGGAAGGGGAAGGGAGAGGGTGCCAGAAGAAAAATTGCTGAGCCTACCTCCGGAATTCACTTCAAACAGTTTTCTCCTCAGATTTGGCGCAATTTTATGCAACTGGCAGCAGGGGCTTAGTTCCTCAAGAACAGGTTGTTGGGTTGAACCCCGAAGTTATAATAAGGAAAAAATAACGGACACAGATGATGGCTAAAATAGGAAACTCCATCTCTGGTTAGGAGGTGCAATACCACCTCCCCTCTCGCCCCCCCCCCCCCCCCCCAATTGAATAAGAAACTACACGCATTTAGGCTGGTTATGTTAAGTATGCTTTTATCTGATGGCTATGTTAGGGTAGTCTGATCCTTCATCCAGTGTTTGATGGCCAGCATATAAAACTTTAGTGCAAATTAACTCCCGAAACAGCAATGCTCATGGTTATGCCGCATTGTATTTAACCCGCCCTTGCTTTTTGTGGTTTGTTGCATTTCGGAATATATTGCAACGGTTTCTGAAAGATTAGACCCCAGGTGACATTTCAAAAGGTTCTTAATTTTTTCGGTGACAGAAAAGGCCCTTTGCGCTCGGAATGAATCCAGGAGTGAATCCTGGATTAATTCTGAGCACAATTATGTGCAAGTTCATGTGTTTTGAGCATATATTTATGGTGGATGGCTCCGTCGATGGAACAGTATCGGCCCGCCGCGCGGGCCCCAGAATTGTCGGTTGCTGCCCGCCGCCCTCGCCGGCCGGGGATCGCCATGCGGTGTCCCTAAAAAAACGTCCTTTCTTAAAAACCAAAATTGCCGAAACCACGGCGGTCAACCTCAAAAACTGCCTCCCCTCAGATCTTTCATAAACCGAAGTGCAATGAGTTTGCATGCACGTTGCTAAATTGCAGAAGGCCGTCACTGTTCACACAGCGCGGCGTTTACGCCCAAATACAATACCCACACATGATGCCCAGGCACCATGTTACGCATGCATGCATGCATGCATGCCACGCTACCGCGCCCAGTCGGAGTGGCCGCCGCCGCTGCCCTCTTCTGTCTCTATATAGCACCCGGCTGCAGAGATAAGCGCGGTCGCGTGGCTTCCTGATATCGCATTTGCATGAATAATCGCTATCATGATCGATGTCCGCAGCTTAAGCTGCCAATAACCATGGTGACTGCATGTGTAATTGCCGATGGATGGGCCGCCGGGATGAGATGTCACTCGGCACTACGGTGGGGCTTATGTAGTAGTTCCTGTGTTGTAGATACGTCCAGCATTCTGCGTGTCATGGTTGTGCGGTATCCCACTCAGGGATTATATATACTTCCGCGGACTGTGTGTTTATCCACGGATGGAATGAGCCTTGTTGAAGATTTCCACAAAACGCGTAATGCGAGGGACTAAAATCGATTGCCTAAATTGCAAAGAGGCAGAGGCAATTGCAGAGGATTTACCCGAAAACTTTTCCCCAAAATATGCAATTCATTGTCCTGACATAATAACCTCGATCTGACTCGCGGCTTGAGAGCTTGAGAAGTTACATGTGCGCGTGTATGTATGTATGTGTGTATGTACGTATGTATGTATGTATGTATGTATGTATGCATGTATGTTCGTGGGTGTGTATGTATGTATGCAGGTATTCATGTATTCATGTAGATGTAGGTGCGTGCGTATGCATGTGTGAATACTATGTCGTACACATGTAAACATAATGTACGCATGCATATCACGTACTGTTTGCATGCATGCATGCATGCGTTTATCACAGCCCACCACGCCAATGCGATTATTAGGTTACTTCGTCCCACGCTAAAAGACATGTGAATGTGAAAGACAGTACGCGCGCATCAGTGGCAGTGGGAAAATCAAATACGAGACTATAACTGATGACGGCCTTCGCCTACACCACGGCCATGCGGTCAAAGAGTATGTAAGCGGTGTGATAAACATGCACATGATTTGTACATCAGTTAATTGTTATGAACTCCCGAGATCAATGTCAGGCTTCAACCTGTCCGATCTCGTAACAAACTTCGCGGCTTCCACCGAATTACATTCAACCGGGGCGCTTTGGGGCTGACCGCGGCTCTCAGCGGGTGTGCTCCAACCAGGGCCCTCCAGGGCTGACCTGGAGCATCTCAGCCGGTGTGCTCCAGCCAGGGCGCTCCGGGGCTGACCGCGACTCTCTCAGCCGGTGTGCTCCAGCCGGGGCGCTCCGGGGCTGACCTGGACCATCTCGGCTGGGGCACGTGGCTGGCCAATCAGCGCCGCCATGTGAATGCAGGCAGGGGTCAAATTTGATCTTAAGCAAGTCCAATGGACGCTTGAAGCTGCTAACTCGTGCATCATAGCCGAGCTTATGCCCAAGGAAGAAGAAGAGAGTAAAACTACAGTCCACAAGTCAGAGCAAAACCTGCATAGACAGCAACAGATCAGAGCAAGACCTGCAGAGACAGCAACAGATCAGAGCGAGACCTGCAGAGACAGCAACAGATCAGAGCGAGACCTGCAGAGACAGCAACAGATCAGAGCAAGACCTCCGGAGACCTTAATAGGCCGGAGTAAGACCTCCGGAGACCGCAACAGGCCGGAACAAGACCTCCGGAGACTGCAGCATATTGGAGAAAGGCCTGAGACTGCAGCAGATCAGAACACGACCTTCTGTGGGGCTTTCGGCGGAACGTCCGCGATGGCTGCCGCACATGGCATGGAAACATAATCCGGCGATATTGTGAAGAAAAATTGCATTGGAGAGCCGTTATGCAGAGGCTGATGAGATTTTACCAGGTATACTCTTCAGATCGGGCCGCTTTGCGTCAACTCCATTCCAGACGTAAGCTGACAATTGCATCCAGTCACCCTCAGCCAGTCGGGCAGCATTGGGCAGGACATCATGTATCCAGTCACCCTCAGCCAGTCGGGCAGCATTGGGCAGGACATCATGTATTCAGTCACCCTCGGCCAGTCGGGCAGCATTGGACAGAACATTATGTATTCAGTCATCCTCGGCCAGTCGGGCAGCATTGGACAGAACATCATGCATTCAGTCACCCTCGGCCAGTCGGGCAGCATTGGGCAGGGCATCAGTGACGTTATACAGAACATCACTGCACCGTTATCCCCATCTGTAGTCCTTTGTCCGTGCGGCACTTGCCGCGTGCCGCTCAAAGTCCTGTTTGTTAGTACAGCTCGAGGCCGTGGCTGCCCCTCCCCCGCCCTCCCCCCCCCCCCCCAAGTTATTCATAGTGCAGCGTATAGTGAACGGCTGCATCGTTCGATTCGGCTCATCGCCAGGTCTTCAGCTGGGTCGTTCAGTGTCATTCGATGCCATTGGCCTGTTCCGATGCGTTGCAGTCCACTGCTGATTTTTTCAAGTGACGGCTTGTTTTTATTTACGTAACCCGAACTGTCCTACAAGCGTGCATGATGTCAAAGCCGGAAGTACCCGTGGTACCGTGAACACCTCATGGCTGTAGCCACCGAGCCTGGCAGACAAGCTATGTGTGCCGCAGTACGCGCTGTCCTGGCGGTGGTCGGCTGGCGGGCGCGGCGACGGCCACGGCAGGCGCCGCTCGTGATCGGATGATCGGCGGCCCGGACGGACCCGGCGTCGGCCCCGAAGCTGGCCTTGGTGCCCCGCTGGACAGGAGCCAGCGCCGCTGCCCGCAGCCCGCCGCCCCCGGACGGCTCGTGCGCCACCGCAGCGTGCGCCGGCGGCTGGTATCGAACGGACGCCGGTGGAACGGTCTTCTGCTCAGCAAACCAGGTCCTTTTTATTGGTTGCCGATTTCCAGTGAAACCACGTCATCCCATCATTGTCAGAAAGACATTTAAGCAGACACCCACTAAGCAGACCTTATTTGGCACAAATAAACATGTAGAAAGTATTTTAAGTTGTCATACATCTTTGGAAATGTCGCAATATGTCCTGTTGCACGGCATACAGGCATCTGAATCACTGTATTAAAGTGCTCTGTCTTAGAAGTTACGTCCAACGTTATGGAAGTTTTGGTCGCTGATGATTCTAGTCAACAGCTCTTCATCTGAGGCGCGCTGGTAAAGCAATGATCTCTTTCCCCCGTTTTCCGGGACAAGTCTGGGATGAAATGAAGGAAGTATTTCAATTTTAGGACCAATAGAGAGGGCAGCTGAGCAGATGACAAACATGATTAATGCACATCTTAACATTTGATATGTACAGGAAACACTTGTAATACTATATTGCGTTGTTGATGACAATAGGGCTATACTGACGAACACAAGAATGCAATATCTTGATGCTGTTATTCGTGATAAACTGATATCCGTTGGAAAGCACGAAACTGTTACTGCATATCTGCTTTGTTTTGGCAGTAATTAAGCATCCACCACTCAAGTTGAAATAAAGGCGTGGTCGTGACGAGGCTATACCAATATCGCACCGAACCTTTCTCTTCTCTCCAGTGGGCTGAACAAGCATGCACATAGCCATGACATTTGGACTTTCAGCTATGAACGATATCCGGGTGTCGTTGTGTACAAGCATGACACCCTGACTAAATAACTTTTGCTATCCGTCCGATATAGACATGTCGCCGAAATGTCAACGCATCTATGCCTCCATTCTCCTGCTTTTTCTCCGAAGAATAAGGCTATTACTATTGTGCTGTCTATTCAGTTACTTGTTATCATCGACAACACCGGCATATGCATTTCCTTTCTGATTCTGTTGCTACGACAGACGCATTACCATACATGTGTAGTAATCGATAGAGAACAACAAGGGAATCTTTGTTGTCTGCGCACGTTGCCACTCAGGCATTCCCTAGTTCGAGGGAAAACTGTTTTAGAAGTCTGCAGGAGTTCCATGCGTTGCAGAAAGTTTCTTAAGGCATTAAGCAGATCCGTTGGGAGGACTTTGACCGCCTTGGCGATTTGCTTCGTCTTTCGACGACGATGTGATGTAGTAGGTTTTAACTTCGGTGCCAGGGTTATGCTCTAGTAGGCTTCCAAAGCGGTTCCAGCGATTTAGTAGGTTTCAGTGGCAGTTCCGGAAAGGACGCGGAGGCATAGTCGACTGCACATTTTTGTAATCCGATAATCGATTGGGAACGGATCGACTGTTAACGAGGGGAGGCCAGATGTGTCCAGGTGATGATCGGTATTCCATTGAATGCTACAAGAATGACGGGATGACAGGGCGTGCGTCACAGCTGCAGCTGCGGCAGCTGAACCCTGGGCGTGAGGTGGATATTAGAGCTGAGCATTCGGGCGTCACGCCAGTATACATTGGCATATGAATGTCGTTCATGGCTGCAAATTTAAAGTAGGTTATCGCAACTGGTTTGCTAAAGGTAGTACTGCACATTTATATGGGGTTTGAACTGAAATAGCCATCTTCAGGACCTTTCAGTGTTGTTCACAATCCCGCCCTTCTGAAGACTTCAGCCAATCTAGTTTTTGACCTACATGCACGCAAAAATGGTGAAAGGCATAACGGAGAGTATTTCAAACTCACCTTGGCATTCATGACGTCAAAATAACGTCATTCAAATCCTGCCACTCCTTGACCCATGCGGCGATCAAGGCCATAACAAATATAACTGTCGAGGCACTCATAAAGGGCGTTGGTGGACGCAATTCCCAGACGTAACGGCCGTCAGTTCACTCTCAACCAATGTTGTGCAAAGTACAATGACGTAACCAAGCCATGGCGCATTGAGCATAGCTACTGAACATTAAATTGAGATGTCTAGAGCGGTCTTTTCCACTTCACTAGTATACCGATAATTATAAGCGAACTTGTCTCATCATATCTGATGCTTGCTTCAGTATCTTCGAGCGTAAAACATTCGTTTGAGGCCTGAGTGGAATGCGACCTTCCCCGCAAGGTTAATGCTCCATTAGGAAGTACAAAGCTTTTCACTTGCACAACCGACACACTAGTTTCCCTTTTTGTGGGGCAAGTGGGTGTGACTCAAGGTGCCTGGTACATTATTTGTGATAATGACGAAGGCTCAGTGTCCGATGCGTGGATTTGTGATGCTGGCTGAACGAGGCTTTATTCTCGGCTATCAAGCCAATTCAAAATTTAAGTCAGACATGATCAAAATGACCCCGGCTCTATCTAGGAAATTGTATTTACATCATGATGGGTGTGCACACGCCCCAATGGTTGGTCACCACGGGCAGCGCAAACCAGAAACGACTTTAGGTAAAACTCGGCCTTACAGACAATCCACCGTTTCTGCGCACGGCAAAGAAAGGGCTTCGTCACAATAACTAGTGGACGACCTGTTCTGTTGCAGGTCTCGGCGGATGTGACCACGCTGCAAGTCATCAGTTAGACCAGCCGCGGCCGCTGCTCTGCCCTGGCAAGGTGGTCCACGTTAGTGTGCGGGGCGTCACGTGGCCCGGTGTCCAGGGAATTCGGGATGTCCAAGAACGGCGTGCTGGCAAAGGAGCCTGTCTCGGACGGAGCGGTGGACTACCAGAGACTCATCCAGCTGTTCGAATGTCCTGTGTGCCACGAGTACATGAGGCCACCCATACACCAGTGCAAGAAAGGACACGTTATCTGCCAGAAATGCCGACCCAAGGTTAAGGGCATTTGTCCGTTGTGTAAGCAGCTGGTCGCCAATCAGACCAATCTTATGATGGAGAAGATCAGCACTCTCATCAAGTTTCCATGCGTCTACGCGCCGAAGGTAAGCATAGCATGGGTTTATGGACATGGTCGTCGCGTTGACGTCGTTACCAAGCAATCTTGGCAGCGTCTTCTCTGGGAAAACCTGTCGCCATCTGTTAGTCCGTGAGCTTCGTCCCGAGCGATCGTCCGCTTCATGCCAACTTTTTGTTATGACCTTTCGGAAAGGTCATGCTAAACTCAGCCAACTACATTGGCTGCTAAGTGTCACCGGCCTAATTCCCTGCAGGGCAGCGCGGGGAGTTTGAGAAATTACTTTGAATCAGACGAAATGCCGTGGCTGGAGAAATTACATAGAATCAGACGAAATGTCACGGCCCAGTGTGACCTATTGCATGATTAAACCAGAACGCCACGGACTTGGATGAAGTGGTCATTCACCTTGAGGACTAACCACCACGCCATGGCTGCCTGGTAGCACAGTTTTTGCTCTTGGAACGGGATCCCTGACTACGTCTACGAAGTAGCAACGTGCGAGTGAGGAGACACGTATATGAGCGCATACTTGTCGCCGGCTCAGACGAACGGCTCTCTTTACCACTTTACAGCCGTTTCCAGTGGGCTTTAACGCTGAGTCACGACTCGACAACTCCGCGGTGCTGGTGCGGCTGTGGTCTGTGCTCCCCACGCGCCCGCCAGGTCCCTCCCGCTGCACGGCCAGCGGCCAGCGCTGCGTCATGTGCCAGTCCCAGGGCTACCGTGCTGTACTCCCATGGCGCCAGTTTGTTTTCAGAAGCGCCGGCAGCGGCGATACGACCGAGAATTGGCAAGCAGCTCCGATATAACCCTCAGATGGTGCCGGCTCTAAGGGGAGCGACGCCGCCTGTCTGCGAGTCCGGTCTAGACACACACTCCGTCTTGTTCGAGGAGATGAGCCTCGTGCCCCCCCCCCCTCCCCCTCCCCCCTCTCGAGCCTTCTCACGGGGGTCGTCCCGTCAGCATTGGCCAGGCGGCGCACGTGTTGGGCACGCTCTTGGGGCAGCGTGGAGCGGACGTTCATGGCGCCAAATGTGTGACCCGCATTTGCCGGGTCCATGGAGCACCGGTGTTTTGTTTGTCACGCCATTTGTCATCGCTGACGGACCGTGCACGTGATAGGTCGGTGTTTTCAAATGGCGTGTGTGGCGTGTGTGGCCCGACAGCTGGTGCATTGCCGGCATTCTGGTCCAAAACAGGCTCACTGGGACAAACGACGCTGGCCGCCAGCGTGCCCACCGGGCCACCACCGCAAGCTGAGCACGAATCACTCTCACCATGTCTTGCTGCATACGTGTAGCTTGCAGCGCTTCTTTTATTGATAACAAGATACGCAGTAACGTCAGTGCAATCCACTTCATTTAGGCATGGAAAACAACGTTTTGGTTCTGTTGGCAGAATGTTAGATGCCTCATCGTGTTCAATGGGGCGACTGAGCGCACGTGTCACGCTTGCTCTGCCTATATCCCAAGACCTTCAGACTACAGATGAGGGAGAGTAGCGGGCTTAAAAGTGAAGCGAGTCGTGCGGACGGTTGGCGGTCTTGGTGACCGTCCGGTGCTCCCTCTAAGTGCGGTGGCAACCCGAGGCCCAACCATCGCGAAATAGCGATCGACTGAAGGTCCTATTTCCGTAATATCAGGGGAGAATATCTGCCCTCTTGCGTTATGAAGCACAAACAAATGTTATTCGGAAGGAACTGAACGGCGACCAAGCCTGTTGACAACCTCGTGCTCCGAGTCCATGGCACCGATCAACATCAAATCTTACCGTTCGATGCCCCGAAGTCGATAACCTTTTCCTTTCCGAACATAGTGACTTTGGGTCGGGTCAAAGGTTACCAAAACCGATCAAAGCCACCAAAATTAGCTCCAGACAACTCTATGCTCCGAGCTTATGGGACCGACCAGTATGAAACCTTCTCCAATCGATGCGCCGTAGTCGATACCTCATCGCGCCCCAGGTGAAGATTTCATGCTGATCGGTGCGTGGGGTTGCCTTCAGCCAGATTTTGTGGTTTGGACGTTTTCGGAAACCTTTGATCGGACTGAAGATCACCATTTTCAGGAAAGAATGGGGCTTCGACCATCGCGCATCGTTTGGTGAAGGTTCCATGTTAATCGGTCCCATATGCTCGGAGCATGGGGTTGTCTGCAACCTATTTCCCTTTTTTGGTGAACTTTGGCCTGAACCAAGGTCACCATGCTCTGTAACCATCTGGGTAGGTTATCAACCAAGCGGCATCAATTGGTGGAGTTTTGATGTCGGTTGGCGTTATGGGCTCGGCGAATGGGGCTGTCAACAGGTTTGGTTGTCTGCTTAGTCTTTCCCGCGCAATTCGTGGTGGAATTTTGCATACCTTGCACAACGTTGGTTGATAGCCAACTGACGGCCGTTATATCTTGGAGTCGTGTTCACGAACGCAAGATACGAAAGAATCGACAATTACTTTTTTACCTTGAACGCGTGGACAGTGAAATGACAGAATTTCACTGGCATTATTATGGCGTCATTGACACCCGGGTAACCTTGAAATAGTCGGCACGAAATAGTCTGCTTATCTTTGGGGGCATGTAGTTCAGAAATCAAAGGATTTTGCGTGTTAACAAGGGTAGGGCTGTGCACTGCAGCAAATGATCTTTAAGATGGCTATTACAGTGTAAAACCCCATGCAAATGCGGAACAATCACTGTAAAGAGCACATCATGGAAAAGCGTGCCTTGGCTGGCAATAAAGACCAAAGTATCAAACGTGCTCGGATTGAATATAATGATGTAAAGACCAAGGCTCAAATGCAGACGCATGGGTACCAAACTGAGTATGAAACAGAGACCGATGTCTCGCAATATTGGCTCATTTGCTATGTTTGGTGTAGGTTATTCAGCTGCATTAGCGAGAAACATTAGTCACATAGATAAGACAGTAGTATTAGCCTTATCCCTCGGAAAAACCAGAAGAGCAGAGGTGTAATTAGATTTCAACTAACTTAAATATATGATATAATTACTATGCAATATATATATATATATATATATATATATATATATATATATATATATATATATATATATATATATATATATGTATTGATGTACTAAAATAATCTAACTATTTCTACATTCTCCTAGTTTTTTTTCGAGGAATGAGGCTAATACTACTGTCTTCGCTATGTTTGGTGCCTTAGTAATGCATATCTGGATTCCAAGCGGTTTTTCAAGCTAACCTCATTCTTTGACTCGATTCCTTCGCAACTACCGGTTCCTGCACACTTTTTTCTACTCACTTGTGATCGATTTTCACACGTTGTTTTCTTGTGTATTTCTTCGTTGCCATATTGGAATCACTTCACCCCGCACCTTTCTGAAACAATACCAATTAGTTTATGGCCGTTTATTGACGACGCGATCATAGATAAGACAGAAGTAATAGCCTAATTCCTCGCAGGAAAACAGGAAAATGGAGATAAAGGTCTTTCCTGGTTTTCCTCCCAGGAATAAGGTTATTACCACTGTCTTAGTATGCATAGTGTGCATAATGTTTCTCACAGGTTCACTTAACAGCTTTAGACTTAATCACCTTTTTGGGGGGATCGGGTTCGCAAGTCTTGTGAACACGCCAGAGCACCAAATAAACCTTTGCGACGTGACTGTCTTTGCCGTGGGTACGCATTTCAGCACATGGGATACATGTAAGTCATAGAAGTGAACGCCAATGGCAAAAACAGACTGCAGCTCCATGATGATGCAGGCTGATATTAGTTCCTAGAATGGAGCCGTTTTTCGCAACGACTGATTGATCAGTTGTTACGAGGTACAATACCCATGTTCCAGGAGGCAATCGGAACATTACAAACGCAAGGAAATTACTACACTCCATCTTGAAGTGCGTCATCGTTTCCAACGAGTAATTTTCCCCGGCTATATGCTGATGGGCTGCGTGGACACCCGGAACGGTGCTCGCTTGCTTACCGTTCCTTCCGCACAGCTACATGTTATTTATCGAGGACCACAGTCCAGCGCTGTTTCTTGTATAGAAGTATGCCACGGGCGCAGCGTTGAGTGGCAGATGATACAAATTTGCCAACGTAGCATGACTACCAAACGTCCACTGAAATGATTTGAATAGAAAATTATTTGTTCACCAGGACTTAGTGGTATGAGCGCTGCTTCACCACGCGTTCGAGGCTCCTGAAGGACACAATGACCGATCAGGGCCTCCGATCAAACGATGTCCTTTATGACCACTCGGCTGTGTCTGTCATATGTGCTGTCGCTCTGTATGTGAGGTCTGCGTCTGCTGTCGTCTCTCCACGCCGCAAATCTCTAGTGTGAGGTGTCGGCGTGAGAGCGCTCGGGGTTGCGCTGACGGTGTCGTGGTGTCGGCGTGAGAGCGCTCGGGGTTGCACTGACGGTGTCGTGGTGTCGGCGTGAGAGCGCTCGGGGTTGCACTGACGGTGTCGTGGCGTCGGCGTGAGAGCGCTCGGGGCTGCACTGACGGTGTCGTGGTGTCGGCGTGAGAGCGCTCGGGGCTGCACTGACGGTGTCGTGGTGTCGGCGTGAGAGAGCTCGGGGCTGCACTGACGGTGTCGTGGTGTCGGCGTGAGAGCGCTCTGGGTTGCACTGACGGTGTCGTGGTGTCGGCGTGAGAGCGCTCGGGGCTGCACTGACGGTGTCGTGGCGTCGGCGTGAACGCGCCCGGGGCCTCACTGACGGGACGTCACGTCCTGCTCTGCAGGGCTGCGACGAGCTGGTGCCGCTGCGCGAGAAGAGCCACCACGAGACCACGTGCGCCCGCCGACCGGTGCACTGCGAGTACGCGCGCCGCGGCTGCGGCGCCCTGCTTCCGCTGCGGGATATGACCGGACACGTGCGGCAGTGTCACTTCCGGCCGGCCTGAGCACGCCGCGCGCCACACTCGAAGTCACGCCCGTTCCTGTGTGTCGCTACGAACAGTCGAAAGCCTGGGTATGGCAGACATCTGTCCGGCCCGAAGCCCGGTTGCTATGTACGTCCAAGGTCAGAATCGTGCTGAAGATCGTGAGACTCGTCCAAAGTCTCGAGGCGCATCCAGGCTTGTGAGACTCGTCTAGTGCCACGAGACGTTCTGGTGTCTGATGTCAGGTTGTGAACTGAAGTGTAACAGAATATCACCTACCGGCATGTCGAGGCTTCCGCCAGAGCCTGCTTCGAGAGCAAAACCGTACATCTGGGCGCATTTTAGTCTCGGCTGAACAAACCAGACACTTAGGAATGCCAGTGTGTCTCCATGTTCCGGTGTCCTTCATGAGTGATGTTGCTGACCGGTTTGATAGATTTGTGCTTGCCGGGACTTCAATATATGCACACATTTTATGTCTCACCATGATACAAGACTCACTCACAGGAAAGTCGGAAGTATGAGAACGAAAATTGATAGTCTCGATCGAGAAAATTTGGAGCTACCGTGCATGCATCATTGCACGCTCTTTGTCCCCAACGACAGGTGAAAGTACGCTTTTGCGTTTTGAGCACGATTAAAAGGCCTCTGTGCATCCACGTGTTTCGGGAGTCCATGCTCACGTCCGATGTCATCCCGTCATGTTCTACAGCGATATCGGACAGGATGCAGTGCGAACGCAATAAGCGATTACTATTCCGTGTCTCTGACGCAATATCGAGTTTCTTGTGATTTGAGACTCGTGACGGCTGCCATCATCAGCGTGGAAATAGTAAGAGCCGAGTGAAATTAATTCAAGCCAAAGTCCACGACCAGACATTACACAATCGGCATATTCGCAGATATCATGCTCCGTAGATCTACAGGAACAACGTGCGGCAATGTTTTGCTGAAGACTGCATGGGAATAGCAAGGATGGAACCCGAAATCCGCTTCGAAAACAGATTCTTTTGAAAAGCACGAAACACATCAACAGGGACGATACTCCTGAGGAATTTACACGACCAGCCGGGCTGAAAAACGAAGTTGAAGAAATGTACGAAATGAGTCATTCATTCATCCAGTCATTGTCACTTTGCCATCTGAGGGCCACGGCTGAGCCTCCTTATATCATGCGCCTCTTTCTTTCATACTTTTTTCCTGTCCCACCAGGAACATGTCGAGCTTGGTGGTGTCGCCACCGTGGGGTCGCCGTCCTGGATGAGCCCGTCCATACTCTGCCGCAACCCAACATAATTTTGCAAAAAAATCGCGCTTGACGTCGCCGCGTGCCCCTTTATGGAGCGTCAGCGGTGCTCAGGGGCCATAACGCAGTCGAAATTAGAACCGGTTTTTTTTGCTCGGGAACCGCAAATCCTTAAGCATGCCCGAGGTGGTGCGTATGGGATTTGAAGTCAGATCGCCGATGCGACCCCCACAGACCATCATGCGATTGCGTCCGCCACACACCCGCACTTATTAGATCCCTGATGCGACGCCCGCAGACCATCATGCGATTACGTCCGCCACACACCCGCACTTATTGGATCCCTGATGCGACGCCCACAGACCATCATGTCATTACGTCCGCCACACACCCGCACTTATTAGTTCCCTGATGCGACGCCCACAGACCATCATGCCATTACGTCCGCCACACACCCGCACTTATTAGATCCTTGATGCGACGCCCACAGACCATCATGCTATTACGTCCGCCTCACACCCGCACTTATTAGATCCCTGATGCGACGCCCCGCAGACCATCATGCCATTACGTCCGCCACACACCCGCACTTATAAGATCCCTGATGTGGCGCCCGCAGACCATCATGCCATTACGTCCGCCACACACCCGCACTTATTAGATCCCTGATGTGACGCCCACAGACCATCATGCGATTACGTCCGCCACACACCCGTACTTATTAGATCCCTGATGCGACGCCCGCAGACCATCATGCCATTACGTCCGCCACACACCCGCACTTATTAGATCCCTGATGCGACGCCCGCAGACCATCATGCCATTACGTCCGCCACACACCCGCACTTATTAGATCCCTGATGCGACGCCCACAGACCATCATGAGATTACGTCCGCCACACACTTTTTATACCAAACTAAACCCGTTGTGCGCGGTTCCTAGGGCCTGACCTGTATCTCCCATCCACAGTACGCTGTGCTCGTAAGTCATAGCCGACGAGCTGGGATTCCTGGCACATCCTGTCTCGCTGAAAATCCCATATAAATGTGAAGCAATCCCTTTAGAGCAAGCAGAACGCCATGTGTAAATAGGAGCTATGACCGACTCGAATGCCCTTTTGGTTCATTTCGTGGATCAAGATAGCAATAGACAGCAATAGCCTCATCGATCAAGATAGCAAAAAAGATAGCAATTTTTCGAATGCCTTTCAGGTATACTTGAAACTGAAAACGATAGATGCGCTCCATTCGCCACCTCATGTGCGTCGTGGGCACAAGAGCCGCTGGCGAGATCGGAATAGAGCGAGAACCTCCAGTCGTGAGCTGCGGTCATTTAAATAATTTAACTGATCTTAGTGACAGTTTGGCTTACGGTTTATAGTTCTTCGTCCCAGGTTGGCAAGGGCGCTGCTACATTTGAACTGCACACTCTGGGTTACCAGCTGGTTGGAAGTCGTTGCTGGTAACATAAGTGAAATACGAGAGCAGTGTGCGAAACGTGGCAATTGATTTTTTCACGCAGGGTACGAAAGCACTGCCACTGAACTAAGACAAGTCTTGTCTTCTGTGTCTCAAGTTCCGTCTTTCCGATTTGTCATCGAACCCGGCTGCAATTCAGCCGTCTCGTATTGTTGATGGTTGTGAAAAGAACTGACCAGGGCCAACCGCTTTCATAAACGGTGTGGAGGATTAACGCACCGCACAGAGTATGCAGATACGCTCTGTGAGGAGGTGGCCTGGTTCTGTGAGGAAGAAGGCATCAGGGACGCGGCGGTGCGCTGCCAGCTGAAGTGCCGGACAAGCGGCGCAAAGCGTCCCAGGCGCTGTCCTCACTACCCCGGCAAGCTGGCCGTATTTTTCTCGGATGCGACCAATGGCTAGCCGGGATTTGCGCCGTCCTCACTACCCCGGCAAGCTGGCCGTATTTTTCTCGAATGCGACCGATGGCTAGCCGGGATTTGCGCCGTCCTCACTACCCCGGCAAGCTGGCCGCATTTTTCTCGGATGCGACCAATGGCTAGCCGGGATTTGCGCCGTCCTCACTACCCCGGCAAGCTGGCCATATTTTTCTCGGATGCGACCAATGGCGAGCCGGGATTTCGTCCAGGCGGGGGAGGGAGTGGAATCGGGCGGTCTCGTAGCCAGTGGGGTGGGGAGGCCCTCTGGTTAGAATATGCGTCGCTTGGCTTATAGAATGGCAGGATTTGAATGAAGCTGCTATGATGTCATGAGTGCCAAGTTGACTGAAGTACTTTCCTCCCCGATAAACCTTTCCCCGTTTTCGCGGGCGTGTAGCTCAGAAAATAGAGGGGCTTAGGACTAAAGAAGCACAGGATTGTGCACAGCACAGTAAGGCTTTAAAGATGGCTATTTCGATTCAAAACCCCATTTAAATGTGGAACACTTCATTTCGGTCTCCTTTGCGAAGTGAATTGGCTTCCTCGTGTTTTTTCCCGTTCCATAAGTCGCCACGTACGTCTTATGAACTAACCTGGAGTGTGGTAAGGATCAGCACAGTCTAGGTCAGCCTTACATGGGCTCAAAAGATCTGGGTTGAGTGGATAGGATGATAAACCCGTGGGAGACTCAAAGCCTCCCTGGAAGTGTACTTCCTCCATAGTCCAGACGTCGCACCGCTACCCCATCTGCGGAAACGCACGCTGGCAGTTATTGCCGCTCGTAGCTCTCGGAGGGGTTGAGATGAGATTTCAGTCGCTGATGAAAGAATTGTTCGGACTATCGTTCTTGCATGGTGTTATCTTGTGTACGCAACGTTCCGAACCGTTAACCCTCCGTCTGTAGTCAGGTGTTATGGAACCTTGGGAAGACTGCGCCATGACTGTCTTTCTGCCACCTACGTGTCATATCCCGAATTATCACCTTGGCAATGTTCGAATTCGAACCATTTATTTATTTTAGGCCATTTATTCCCAGGCCATTTATTCCGAGTTCGGTGCTTTACCAACTGAGGCAGTTCTTCCCGGTTAGGTGCGAGGGCTGACATGTTAAAAAGATTTAGAGGGGGTGTTCGACATTTGTGTGGTGTTTTGAACTGAAATGGCCACCTTGAAGATCATTCAGAGCAGTTCACGGCCATGCCCTTCTTAAGACCTAAACTCCTCTTCTCTCTGAGCCACACGCCCGCGAAGATGTTCAGACAATTTCGGGGAGAATAATTCAAGGTCACCCAGGTACACGTGAGGCCAAATAGCGTCATGCAAATTCCTCTATTTCTTGGCCATGCGGCGATCGAGGCCAAACAAAATATATTTGTCGAATCGTTCACATCTGGTGTTTGTGAGCACCATTTCCAGATATAACGGCCGTCAATTAGGTCTCAATCAATGTTGTGCACGGTACGGTGACGTAATTAAACAACGACGTATTGATGAACATGCTGACTCAATGTAGACAAATTGGGTTTTTTATTGAAGCCTTTCACACTTTAATGAGTTTTAAGTTATAAGTGAGCTTTTTTCATTACATCTGAGGCTTGCTTCAATAGCTTGAAATGTAAAACATTATCTTTAATTAACCGAAGCTTTGTTTACGCATTAAGGCACCAGACGAGGGCGGTAGTCCCAACAACTGTGCGATCCTTTATTGTCGCTCGTTTGCGATGCTACGAAATCTCGCCATATTAATGGGACGAGAAAAAAGCAAATCTCTTGTTGGTGAAGGAACAAAAAGCACTAAATTTGCATGCATGCATGTCTGCTTATTTGGGACACTTTTCTGGTACGATAGGACTATGTTTTAGAACAAGGGACATTCAGACGCCAGGAAGCCCTTTATCGCGATGGCAAGGGCACCTCTGGGTCTAAAGGCTGGAGAGGCCCCATTCACGCACAGGATGCAGTCCAGCAGAGACCCATTTTACACGTCGACGGAGGGCTGCCTGTACAGGTCGACAGACATCTCTTGCAGGTCGGCAGGGGCATCTTTATCGGCAAGCAGGGCTCCTTGAATGAACATTTAGGGGCCCTCACCAGCCTATAGGAAGCCCATTGGTTGTCTGTTAAGCCCCCTCCCTACCCCTACCGGATTATAAAGGTCCCTGGCCCCTGTTCGTCGACATGTTACCCTCTAGTGCGGCCCCTTTAGAAGTCGAGAGAAAGGCCGACAGGGGTCTTTCTAAGGGGCCCTTGCCTGTCTATAAGGATACTCCTGCCAGACTGATGGCTACCCCTTGCATATCAGCAGGGGCACGAGAGGTAAGCCGGGCAATCTGAGTGAACGCTCGGGGGTACGTGTTAGCCTGTTAGAACCCACCGTTTGTTTGCAGGGGCTCAAACCGGCCCATAAAGGGCCTCTTGGCATCTGGAGAGTCTTGCGGCCGTCTGTAACGTAGCCGCTGTACAGCACGGATACACTCTGTCGGCTTCTGAAGGGGCCCACTGCAGTGGTAAGGAGCCCTGCTTGCCTATGAAGATGCACCTCCCGAACTGAAGGGCGTCCTTCACAGGTCGGTAGCAGTATGCTCACAGCCGCGGTCCATTCACGCCTCAGTGGGATCCTTCAGCAAGTCGGCGAGGAGTCTCTCTGGGGGACAGGAGAGCCCCCTTACAACGCCGAAATATTTTTTTCGATGACCAACAGGCACCTGTCATAGGCCAGATGGGACCATTTCAAGGTGAACAATGAGTCCCATAGAAAACAGCAGGCTCAAAACGTTTCCTTCATTCCATTGCACGGGTCTCTCGCCACTGCACGGGCCTCTCGCCACTGCACGGGCCTCTCGCCACTGCACGCATCAAGCCTGGAGTGTACTCGGAGTACGTTTTTTACATCAATAGGTGTGCCTCAAAGCGTCAAAAATACTTTTCAATCCTTTCCAAACATACCTTGCTAAGCCAGGCCCATGTGCTGCCATGACCGGTGTTAAGATTTAGTTCAAAATTCTTGAGTGAATCGATTTCTGGGATCGGAGTTCACGCTTAGCAGCGCACGCTGAGTGAACCTTGAGTGTCCCTCACATCTAATCGTGCAATTCCAGGTCAATGGCAGCATTTGAGGGCGAAAGTTTAACGCGCCGCAATCCTCGGCGCGGTCCTTCCTGCCCTCTGATGTTACCTGATCCCAAGTGTAGCCGCTGCCAGCGGCCGCAGACCATATTTGTATAGAGCAAATAGATAGTGCCTAAGCGACCCGAAACCGTCCCGCCATGGGTGGGGGAGCGGAAGGCAGGGAATTAAAACCAACTGAGTTATCGGGACGGACTACATTTGTTGCTCAAAGTCAGCTTTGGAGAGCGTAAGGCGTTATGCGGACGCCGTACACTATTAAAGCAGTGGGGTCCCCGGCCCCGTGCTTTTCGGCTCAAGGGACCCGCTTGACCACCGGAGGGACCCGCTCGGCTCCTAGGGGAAGCATAACTTCAATGTCGTCCCCTTCCCCCCCCCCCCCCTCCTTGGTTACGCCACTGGATGTTGGTACGAATTTCGGAAAAACAGACCTGGATTTCACTGTAGTTCCTCCATCAACCGCTCGCACCATCTCCTCCCCGCAGGCGCGATGTGACTCATCTGTCCACGATAGTGGCGCGTGAGAAATCAGCGGGCTGTGGGACGCGACACACTTCAAAGCCGCGACGCCGGTGGCCGCCCTCCGGGCGCCTAGCGTGGGAGCGGCCCTTGGAGGGGCGGGGGTGTTCTCCGGTATCCGCCGCCGCGACACATACGATCGACGACCAGAGATAGATGGCAGGGGGCTGCCAGCCAGCGCCGCCACCGCCGCCGCCAGCACCCGCGGCCAGCTGCCAGCTCAGCGCCATCTACTGACAGGCTTGTCGTCAGGTGTTTTAAACGATACGCTGGCCGAAAGCCGAAAGAAGGCGCGGATCCTCGGTGTGATCGGTGTGTGAGGACCGCTGAGGATCCGCATCTGAGGGGGGCGGTATGGCAAGCTTCGGTCGGATGATGCGGCGCGAAAATGTACCACACTTTTCGAACGAAGCAGAACCAGGAATGGGTTTCTCTTTAGGCTAGAGGCTCCAGCCCTCCCCCAACTTTGAAAAAATGTGCGTCAAATTCGGGGAGAAACCTGTTTGTTGGTGGTTTTAGGGAGGGTTTCATCATTCGTCCTGGCAAAGCCCACCGCCACCTTGCAAAACTACGCCGCTAAGAGACCCTTGAGATCCGAAGGACCCAAAGAGCCGACGGAAGGTTGCATTAAGGGATCGGTGTGGGCCTGAGGGCCCATTTCTTTACCAGCAACAAGGCTGGGCCCACAATTTGCATTGGTCGGGTCCCTGACACAATGGAGAAGGCCTCGTGTCGGTTCCAGATCCACAGGGCCTAACAGAGGGCGTTGTGTCGGCAAGTGGCCCCGGGTCAGCCAGGGCCCCTCGAAGCCAAAGATAAAGGGCCCGGCTGGAACGTTGAAAGGTGCGAAGGGCTGGATATCGGTTCAGTTAAGCACTCCCGCACGTAAGGCGGTGGTCTGAATGATCCGTCACTGTGCCCCTTATACCTATTGGGGACCCCTGGGGTAACGGAACGAGGCCGGGGCCCGCTATTTGCGTTGGTCGGCGCTCCTGCAACGATGAAGAAGAGATAGAAACAAGACCTCGAAGGCCGGAGACCCTCTGGTGTTGGGCGATGCCCCGCACGATGAAGAACGCATAAATACTTATTTCGATAGTCCACAGTGATACAAGAACGGGTGGGGGCCTTGGCCCCATTTCACTCACGGGCCCATTAAGCAGAACTGGGGCATGTGCTAATTTTTGGACCACCTGAGGCGATGCGGGACATTGTTGCGTCATTGGGGACTCCTGCGTCGATGACTCCTGCGTCGATCTCGCACCAGGGGGGGCCCAATGCATGATGGATCTCTCTTAGTGTCTCCGGATCGAACGGTGGAGCCCGGCCCCGTGCTGCCAGAATAGCAGCCAGCAGGTATAATGTGCTGGGACGAAATGGCCTTCAGCACTTGGCCGGAAATGATGATGGGCCTCCTAGTATTCTACCCACGGGTCCGCTTGCACAGAATAAGGTAAGCGGCCTCACTAGTGCTCAACAGAGTGGATCAGCATTAGGTAAAACAAAAGAAGAAAAAAGACGATCCATGTTTGTCTGGGAATGTTCATCTCTTTACGGGATACACTTGTGAAACAAATTCCATCAAACGTTTTTAGCCAGGACGCTCATAATCCCTGCAGCAGGAAGGCGATGGCAGCGGTGGCAGTTTCCGTAAAACCGAAGGTCGTTGGCCGCTACAGCTGCATGACCTACAGCAGTCGGTGCGTCCTGAAACCTCCGTTGGCCGCTACGGATGATACCAGGCGGCGGGCGACGGGCGCGCGAGAACAGCCGTCGCGAAAGGACGATTTCGATCCCTTTCGAAAGCAATTTGTGTCATTCAGAGATCAGACTAAGGCGTATGCTTTGCCTTTATAAGCTTAAGGTTGCTACTTGAACAGATTACCGGTAACCACGGAAAAAAGAAGCTCTACCTTTTGTGTTCCCGTTTCATCACCAGACTTCAGCACGATTTCACGGCGCTAGAAATGCTAATCTGCTCCTAATGACCAATCTAAAAATATCTAAGTGAAATGTTATGACCCGAGGCTAATGGCTCCACTTCACCAATGTAGCATGGTGCGCAGCCGACCCGTGCCCGGTAGCGTCATCACCTCTGTTGTATTCAAGCTTCTATTGGCCGGGAAGGGCAGAGCGAAGGGGCTCAGTCTGAGTCAGGGAGGCAACACTTGCTGAAAGGTTAACGTTAGCAGGATGGGCTGCGTGTGGAGAAAATCTGCATCTGCGCTGATTTGGCTGACCTTTTGCGTCATTATCTAATCTGGCCGCGCAGGGTGAGCTACGAAGCACAGGTCACGCAATATCACCTGTCCACCGTACATGAGCAGCTGGCTGGCAGGATGTGTTTGCAATGTGGCCAACACATCCATCTGCTGGTACTATCCGTGCCAGCAGACGTGCAGTGTCGTCCGTGACACGACACAGGAAGCTATCGTCACTGATGTATGCTTTACATGCTGGGGATGTTGGCCACATATGGCTCTATACTCTTTCTGATACAGGCTTAGCAGCTCCTGACACACGGTGAAAGCTGGGGCTTTGCCATGACTGTTTAGTTTCAGAGATGAGTTCAAACGCATGCAAATTGAATGCACACTCATTTCAGCACAATGCATTTTCACGGAAAGACAATGCTTGTTCAATCGACCTCCTTGACAGTTATTCGCCTAATTTTGCCTCCCAAGCAAGCGCTGCGGTCCTGGTAAGGCGTCTCAAGTCGTAAGAACGGACAGAATAATTTAGAATGCAGCCGACCATTTCCGAATTAAACTTTCCATGGAACACCCAAGGGCTATCATTAAACTTCTGAGAGACATAATGCATTCCCAATCCCCTTGTTTCAGTGTTACACTGTTCATTTAAAGCGTGATCATAACCACGGCTACGTGGTACGCTGCAGGCAAATCAAATGCGAAATGTGGTCCCAAAAAGCACCGTGACGGGACGCGCCAGCGACTTTACGGGCGCTCGACCAGTGGGCGCGATGACGGCAGGGTGCGGCAAGTTGTCTCCGACGCTCAGCTGATCAGCGGGCCGGCGTCCGCCAGCGGGTCAAAGGTCGGCGCCGCTGGCGATCAGTGGTCGGTGACAGCCGACCACTGACGCCGCGGCGCGGCCAGCTGGCACGCTCGCCACTTCAGAACAGATCATGGCCACCTGTGCACGGACTCAGGGACGTGGACATGTAGGTTTGACACATTTGTCCCGGAAACAAACGGAACCGCAGAGGAAAACGCCACGGTGGAGCGTGGTTATGAGCAATAGCAAACTGGGTTTATTGCTCTCAGCTTCCATGCAACATACTAATACGGCCAATAAACAAACCATGTCGTCTTTAAGAGCAAGGAACATAAGGTCATAGTGAAAGAAAGAGGAATGCTGTCAAACTAGCGCCGGACATGTTATAAGCCAGAGGTGCAACTTCCTGACTCGCCTACCAGCCATTCTTGTTCCGCCCACAGCCGGCGAGCTTTTGGAGGGTGTATGGGTCAAACACATCGAGTTTTCGCGAGTCAGATGTTTTGAAAAATTGTTTTACGCTTTTATAGATGCATGTATGTATGTATGTATGTATGTATGTATGTATGTATGTATGTATGTATGTACGTATGTATGTATGTATGTATGTGTGTGTGTATATATATACATTCGCAAATATCTCAATGACCTCAACGACACGTGGTTCTTCCGACTTCTGAATCAGAACGTGTACACCGCCACAAACTCATTAGTTCAATTACATTTTGCGTGTTATCGTCATTTTTAATCAAGAACCAGGGTGACAAGTTATACCCTGTTTGAAATGCCTCGCCGATGTCTTGCCGATGCTTGGCCCTAACATCTGGCAGTAGACGATTTTTTTGTACGTACGTAACGGCGTGACACACGGATGACCGCCAGGCGAGGTCAGTTCGGATAAACGAGGTTCGTAACAGAAGCTGTTTAGAACCTTGCGCAAGCGGGAAGACAAACAGGGCGCATGACAACCAGGGTACGTAAACTCTTTGGTGCCGTTGGTAGCGTTTATAGGTGCCGGACAGCTAGATGGTCATGTTCGTCAAAAATTTGCTTATTTGGAGCCACCCGAGCGTTTTCAGGGGGGGGGGGGGGGAATATATGTGTTCAGATTTCTTGGTTCCACTGATAACTATGGTGCTAAAATTGACAGCTTTTTGGATGTCGTATTTTGTGTTTAAGGGCAGCCACCCAACGCTGTCAAGCAGCATCCTAAGTGAGAACGAGCGAGAGCTTCAAATCACAATCTTTTGAATTTCCGCTGGCAGCTGATGGTTCAATTCGGCAAGACCGACTAGGTGTTTTAACATCATTTCAGTGGCAGATATCTGACACTCCCAATTTAGGCCAGCGTCAACGCCAATTCGAGAAAACTTCACCGAAGTTGAGGGCTCAATCTGTGCTTGTCTAAAGTTGACCGGACAAAAATCTTGTAACTGAGTTGAGGAAATCTTACGAGCAACAGTCAGTTGTACGATAACCAATTTTGAGACGAAGTTGCGTAAACTGATTTAGAACGATGCTCAGGGTTATCTCCATCCTACCACGAAGGTCGCCGATATTGTCTGGAATTACTGCAGCAATGAACTGAGCGTCGTCATCATACGTGATGAGTTTTCCGTAGTGAATAAAAGAAGGCTGGTTAACAGTGCAAACCAAATCAGGCCTCAAATGCTTCCCTGAACGACGCCGCGCGTGGCCGAAAACGAAATATTACAACCCAAAATACGCCTGAACGGCCCTAAGGCCATCCACGGCCCAGAGCTCGTCAACCTCGCTTCACGCCCGTCGCCAACCAAGCTTCTCCATGCGACAGAAATGCCGAACACAGCCAAACGTTTTCGACGTGTCCGCCGTCGTCAGCGTTGTGATTAGGATTGTGATTGCATGTCACTTGGGGCGCCCGCTTCTCTGCGTTTGCTTTCTGTACGCGCGCGGAGGCGTCCAATGCCATAATGGAGCCGCGGCCCGTCGTAAAGATTCACTGCACCTAGAATGCGTCAGATTTGCCGTCAGTCAGCCGTGGTTCCGTACCGGGCGGCTGCCGCACGGGACTGACTGCCTGCCCCCGGC
The DNA here is from genome assembly GCF_011947565.3 of Pollicipes pollicipes. Taxonomy (NCBI): domain Eukaryota; kingdom Metazoa; phylum Arthropoda; class Thecostraca; order Pollicipedomorpha; family Pollicipedidae; genus Pollicipes; species Pollicipes pollicipes. The sequence goes on along the minus strand of NW_023596548.1, from coordinate 10,249 downwards.
GGCCGCCCACACTTCATCGAGGCGTGGCTTCTTGTCGGTTTTAAGACTCTGATTCTGAGGCTGAGAAGTGTGGCTGTGTGCGCGTGTGTGCTTATGCCGACCTTAGAAATGTTTCTGACACAGTTTTATGTTTAACCATCTTGTATAAAATTGGCCGGGTGCAGAAAAGCCACGACGTGGAAGCCCCCCTTAATAAACGAACTATGAACTAGACCAAGACCCAAGTTAACAGCACTCAGCGTCACCAACCCCGTGGAGGGACCTTTGCGAAACCATGTTGGTCGGGACATAGCACAGGTTGTGTGGACAGGCATGATGCAAGCTGATCGTCGACTATTCGCCCCGCAAAAATTTACCATCACTGACACAATCGAAAAGGGTCATAAGTTATTTGGGTCATTTAGATAACCACTTTTATGCAGACGTATCACGGTAGCTGTTTTCTACGCAGGTGGTACATTTCCTGACACTAGCGAGTTATTAACAACGTACAAAAGACGAGGCCGAATTACAGTAAGACTCAGTCTGATCACATGAGCTGTAACTCCGAAAACACCACGGGTTTTCGATGTTCCCAGCTGCTTAACCGCACCTGACAGCTCAAGAAGAGTAGCAGGTGTAACGAGAGTAACGAGTAGCAGGTGTAACAGGTAAGACCCGCACACACGCATGGGGGACGATACGACACAGTCTCCCCTCGACGGCGGCAGCACTCAACGCCTCGGCCGTACTAATCCCCCAAGACGTGAAATGGTGGCTCAAGATGATACAGAAGACACAGACGACCTAAGTAAAGAAAACTTAACGTCGGAAGGCAAATAAAAGAGTAATCTGTCTAGCAGAAATTATGACTAACAACTGTTACAACTGGCGGGGGGGGGCAAGGGTCAAGTACCTCAACATAGTGAAGATGCGTACGATGTCCATCCCAGCATAAGTAAAATATGAGACCCGGTCAGTTTCCGTGATCACCATCCGAAAAGACCTGGACTGGACGTGAGTGGAAGTGGTCGGCGTTGTAGAAAACATTTCTGCCACGTAGAAGCAATGCTATGTGTAAACTTTTTCGTGGTAGCAGTTTTTTCGCGTCGAAATTTATGCATTGGAAGTTCTGGCATTACAAGCATTGTCGCGCGTATGCTTTTGCGTTAGAAGTTCTGTCGCGTGGAATTTTGTCATTAAAGTTCTTGAATGATAAGTATCGTTATGTAGACATGATGTAGTGAAAGTTCTGCGGATCGCAGCATTTGTATTAGAAATATTATTGGCACACCTTTTAGTCAACGCAAAGTCAATGTTAGCCCTTCAGACAGCATTGGGCCCAACTTGAAATGGTCGATATACCTTTTTTTCGAGAGTGGTCTCAAAGAAAAAGATATCAGTCCCTCCTGCCTCTCCTAGTCGCCACGCCTTTGTCAGACGGAATATGCGAAGTTTTTTTACGCAAAAACTTTTAACTCTGACAGCATTGTAGGGAGACTGATGGTTGAAAACTTGGAAATTTGAGTGTTTCCAACACCTTGAAATCTAGTGAGATATCGCGGGAAATTAATGATATTGATTAGTACATCAATCATAATAGGCACTCCTCTAATCCTGGAATTAAAATGAACTGAAGCACGCGGTTTCTGCTGCCATGTACTCCGCTGCAAATTTAGGTCATGGTCTTCAACTAGCGGAAAAACGTTGTTAATTGTAGCGGCGGAAGCAGGACATGCTGACTACTTGACGTGCCTGAAGTATGACTTTTATGCGGTGCGAGCGTTTTTGTGTGGTTATCCGGGGTGACGGTTCGAATGTCAGGCACTCGTTTCCAAGCTGTAAGCAATCATTTTCAACTAACACTTAATCTTTGTCAGCTTTTGTGATGGTGTCAGGGATACTGATTGTTTGACTTGCCTGTGATGCTTGATTTTTAAATCATTATGAGAACAAAAATGTGGGGGTTATCCCGTCAGACTTGTATAACTTTGTGGCTGGGGATCATGAGTCTGGGTCTTGTACGTATGAAAAATCGACAACTAGTTTCCAAGGTCCAATGTTTTCCAATGAGCCAATAAACCAGGAACCAGACCTATGGTATGCTAAAGAACCACTGGGAACTGTGATACTAGCTTTTGTTTTGTCGAAAGAACAAGTGAGGACCAAGCTTCAAATTTTTGTGTTGCCATAAGAACCAGAGAATATCAGGATCCAGGGTTGGCTTTTGATAAAGAAGCTATTAGGAATCAAGATCTAGGATTTTGTGTTGAAAGAAGCAGTGAGAATCAGATCCAAGGATTCGTTTCGTCGAAGGAACCAGCGGGAATGAGGAACCCGAACGGGGAGCCTGACCTGGTTACCTCCGTCAACTCTCTGCTCCCTTGGTCTGCCTTTGGAGATGCCGCTACGCTTTCTACAGCGAAACAAATCATGTTCGTTGGGAAAACGGCATTCTGCAGAGGAAGTTACACGCATGGAAGTAAACCTGTGCTTATACTTCCAGCACAATATGCCCGCTAAGAATTTCACATAAGGCCTGTCCTCTTTGCGAGGTAAACGTACGGGCACTGTTTCACTTCTCAGTAAGTGTAGAAGGTTAGCGCAGACCAGATTGAAAGTTTTGGAAAATGAAGATGAATGGCTAAGTGATGCAGGCACCTACTCCGCTGCACTGGCGTTTGTTCAAGGCCCTCCAAGGCGACTTAAATATTTTCTCCGGCTATATCCGAGTCGTGGCAGTCAGAGCTCGTTGAGATTCGAACAGGCACTAACCCGATGCCCCGATCACTAGGTCTTGTCCGACTGCTGAGTCACCCCACATGAACGAGAGACGCCACCTTCGCAGCATGCACTCACCTCTTATCCTCTCCTGCCCCAGTTACCCCGGCTCGATAGTCCCATGGAGGTTGGGGGGAGAGGGAGGGGGAGGGGAGGCAGCCGACCGCGGCGCCGTCGTACGTTACGCGTGTTTCGTCGGTGGGACCATGTCTTTCCAAGCGGGCGGCCACCTTTGTTATTCGGGAATATGGGGACCAGACTATAACGTTTTTTTCTCACGCAAATAAGAAAAAGACGAATATCCTAGAAAATTGTTCCGTGCCTTGCTTAAGTCCATACCGTGATCAGTGTTGTTTTTTGTACAATAACGCTTTCCACGAATGGCATACAAATATTCTGGATAGTTTACTGATCATTTTGACGTAGGTTTGCACTGCTATCTTCAAGCAGGAGGAAAAAATCGCCACCGAAAGTAGCGTTGGAACCACGCAACTGGAAATTACCGAAGGCTTTAACACCGAAAAAGCGCAACTGAGACATAAATGCGTCACAGACGCCTTCAGCGCTGATCGCGAGTCGTGGCCAAATTTAATCAAAATCGGACGGAGGAGGGGTGTGAGGCACTTGTTGATGTACTGTGGAAATGCCCAAGTTAAAAGTAAACTTGTTTATCCGTAGGCAACTATGTGAGTCGTCAAGCCTATAAAAAGGTGAGATGTCGGACGGAATGGAGAAGGCGCTCTTGGATCAACTTTAAGCGTGCGCGAACAATGTGGCGGTGGAGTTGTGCTTTGCAGCGGTGGCAACACGGCCGATCTCCGTTACAAAGCAGGTAGCCGTACGTTGCGTGCGCGTGACCGACTCGCACCCCTCACAGCCACTTCCCATCGCAACTCGGCGAACTCGATTATCGTACACCTAACGGGGCTTTGTCACCTTAAGCTGATCGTTCATGCTTTCCCAGAAAGCGTTGCCATTCTTTTAACCCAGCTCGCCACGGCTGGGTGATGAAAGTCTCTGGCAGGAACGGGCGTGCAACGCATACGGGGTGCCGTCTACAACCCGCTCTCTTTGCAGCTGCGTCCACCAGAACGTTACCGGCGATGCCAGCATGGTTTGGCACCAAACAGCGCACCATGGTCTCACTCGCGCGATCCAACGATCTCAGCCGAACTAAAACATCCTGCATGAGCGGGGCAAAACGAGCTGAATGACTCAAGATACGCATATTACGGGCACCTGCAGAAGATGGGAACCGTGTAGCTTCCGGCACGGACCGACCAATGCCGCCGTCGGCTGGCGCGCCGCAAAAGCCTCAACCACGGAACAGCGGGAGGGCGAATGAACCCTACGCCACTGCCCCTGATGACGAGGGAGACGGGGAGACGAGGTTTAGGGTGACGAGGAGACGAGGTTTAGCGGCTGGAACGCCTGCGAGCCTCCTACATACATATCTAATGGACTCTAGGGCTGTTGGGGCGATTAGCGGAGCATTCGTAAGCAAACAGCGCGATCTGTCTCACCATTGAGTTGTTTTACGACCCTCCGAAGCGTCGACGGTAAACGCCGCCCGAGTGATCGCTGAATCCTGTATTAATAGCTTCACTCGCCACCGTTCAGAATGGCAGTCAGCCCGACCCCCGACTGACTCCGCGCCAGTCAGGACGCAACCCGTCCCGCCGCGGCACAGGCACGCGTCTTTTCACTCCGCACGGGGTGATAACAATATGTACACGGGGAGGGGTGGTCCATCGCATGCATCGAGCCGCCGTTGTGCATGTGGTCACTGAAAGGTCATCAATAGCGAACTTGGCCGACTCCTTTAAAACTCGCTTGAAGCCAGCTAACTCGCGTTAAATTCCGTAAGCGGCACTCGGCGCAACGACAGCACGGAGGAGCCGCCATTAGCACCCACCGGGGTCCACTGTGGGACCAGTTTGCCAGCGTACAAAACCCGACAATGGCGTCAGCATGCTGACGATATTCCGAGAGAGCCGGTGGTGGGCGCGCGCTGCGGTCGCGACGCCGGCCGAGGGTCGGTGTGGTGGCCTTGCTGAGTCGACGGCAAGCGCCACGTCCCACGCCGCAAACGGGCCGGTCGCAGTCACACGTGCCGGGCCACCGCACGCGGCACACCCATTGCACCTACGCCTGTCTAGCAGCGGGGCCCGCGGCCGGCTCGCCGTCCTTGGAGGCGGCGGGGCCCCAAGCGTCAGGGGCCCGCCTGCGAGCCCGCCGGGGGGAGATACCGCCGCTCGTCTAGAGGCCGAGCAGCAGAAACGCGCGGGTCCTCGACGGCCGCCTTGATGTGGCGCAGGAAGGTGACCCGCCTCCCCCTGCCGTCGATCAGTCGGTGGTCGTACGTCAGCGCCACGTACATCATCGGACGGATCTCCACCCTGGCGGAGAACCGGGCAAGCCTGGGTTAGCCAACCTATCGCGAGATGCCCCGGCACACGGGCCGCGCATGATGCCCACTACCGACGCGCAACGTTTCTCACAAAGAACTCCGAGGCGAACGCGTCAGCCCAAAGCAGTCAGCCCGGATTGCAGCCTGTGAGTCCCCCCTCCTGCAGCGCCATGTCGGCGCGGTCCGCCGGGTTTCGACCGCCGCGACCGTCAGTCCAACCCCGCACCCCTTGCCGTCAATCGCGACCGGCCGCTGGAATGATGCCGTGCATGCCGAGGATGGCCGCCCCTGCGGAGGGTTTGATGATGGGCGTGCCGCACATGGAGCCGAACACCGCCGCCGTTGCTGATGGTGATCTACGTGTGCCGCCGTCCATGTCCTCCACAGCCAGCGAGCCTGCCAGAGCCCGAGACCAACACGGGGTCAAAGCTGATGATAGGCGAGCCGCCAGAGCACGACAGGGGGTCGGGGGACGGACAGCGCGTATCAGCGTAGGACAAGGGGTCAGGAGTAGGACAGCCGAAGTCGCCAGGCAGGACAGGTGGTCAGGGGACGGACAGCGAGCCGCCTGGTGACAGAGGCGAAGTCCTAAACTGGGCAAGCGGAGGGGCATTGTCAGTGGGGGTGGGGCCCCCACCTATATCAGAGGACCCCCAGTCCACTCCACAATATCGAAAAAAATCGCCATAGTTGACCAACTTGACTTGAGTGGCGCAGTTACAACTTTCCCGGCATCAAGCCCCCTTTACGGTAAGCGAAGTCCGTATCTGATGGAAACAAGTTTGGATGCCTATGGGGCGCATCAAACATCTGAAACTTACTGGGCATGACTTATTTACATTGGTCCCCACGGGCCGTAATTTAGCTCCGTATCAGCATATGTTAGCTCGCGCGTCATTCTGGCGTCTTCACATAGGGCATGGACGGTGGGCACTTGTTAACTCCGCTCGGAAAAAAGATACTTTCCATCAAGTAATTGATTGTAGTGATAAATGCGCTTAATAATAAAACAGTCCCTGGGCTCTTATCTGGCGCTTCAAATGTAAACCCTGGCCTGGACCCATTACCGCTTAACATCACACCATTTGGGTGCTATGGAGGAACAAGGCAGCCAGCAGGCCACCAGTCTGACTAGAAATAGCATACACTCAGAGGATATTCAAGACATGGCCCATACAGAGCACGAGGAAAATAATACGCATCAGGGGAGTTAACCTGATCCGGGTGTTAAATATTCGCACGATCAGCTAATTCATGATTGTTTGTAAAACTGTGAACTATTTTTCCTGCTGTGCTCCACTCCAAGTTCGGGATATTTCTGAGGTACTTCAACACTTACTCCCATCCACCACACGTCACACGTGGCACTGGCCGAGGTGACTACGGAACGCGCGCGGGCGGCGATGGGGAGGGAAGGGGTGTGTGTGTGTGGACCCCAATGACCACATTCACAGCGCCCAAGAAAACACCGTATCTTTAAATGCTTCTGAGGTGTCATTTGCGCTGTTTAGAGCACTCATATTCATAAAAGGAAATGCAGTACGCCATAGCTTTACAAGCGTGAAACGTCGCTTGAGACATCAGGACAATGTATGGGAGGAACCACAATCATTGGAGGGGTGGACCGTTCTACAGCATTCCCGACCAACAATAAAAGATGCAGCTCCACCGGACGCGAAGCCGGCGCGAACTGACCGTCCTTGGCCTTGGCTCCGAGCGCCTCGATGCCTTTCTCGATGTCCAGGTAGCTCATCATGCCTTCCACGCTGCGGAGTACAGGCACCACCAGGCCCTGGACATCACGCAGCGTCAGTGGAACAATCACGACACCTTGTGCCGGTGAGCTTCATACAAAGAATACATACAGACCGTGCAATGGCAATGCAACGTCCAGCCGATTCTCATTTGCACAAACGTGGCACCACACCAGAGCAACCATCGATGCCTTTACCACCTTCCAGCTCGAAGGGTTTACTGGACCTCGGCCTGTAACGGGGCTGCGAAAACAATCGTTGGGCATACATGATACGCCAGGACCGCAGCCAGCAGACCAGTTGAGCAGGTCATTGCCCACTCAGTCGAGGTGGATGCCCATGTAAGTCACTAAATTTCCCATTGCCTATTGCATTACCCCTCCGTGAAACGACGGGACAAAACGAATGCGGGGTCATGACATTTCGAGGAACTCCACGCGTCGCACCATTTTACACCCTTTGCCCTTTTTCCCGCTCCGCTTGTTAGGCCCTACACACCGCTCCACTGTTAGCCCTGCTCCACTGTTAGGCCCTACACACCGCTCCACTGTTAGGCCCTACACCCGTTAGCCGCCTTGCACCGCTCCACTGTAAGGCCCTATGCGCTCCGCTGTCAGGCGCTACGCACCGCTCCACTGTTAGGCCCTATGCGCTCCGCTGTCAGGCGCTACGCACCGCTCCGCTGTTAGGTCCAATGCACCGCTCCCATCAGTACATCAATGCATGAGCGACGTCACAGAAACTAACCCTACAACGACCTGACGCAAAGCGACGGCTATAGGGGCAAAATAGTCTGGAAGTCTCGGTGTCGCGATAACAGGCCACTTTGTTCTGATACCGACTCGCCACACGCTCTCGATCGTATTTAAAAGCTCCAGACATCTCTTTAAGCGCTCATAACTGGACTATCCAGGCTTTTTAGGCTCCAATGACTCTCTCTCAGACTCAGTTCGGCTACGTGGTGTTCGTTTGTCCCTTGGCTCGCCTGTACCTTGTAGAGACCACGCTTATCTTGTTACCGACCGGTAAGGTTCAGATTCCTCAGTAATCTCGCAAAATATCTCGTGGGATTATCTGTGATCTAGACCGAGAGCCACGCACTATGAAACCAATGTACCGATAATGCTCCGTCTGAATCGTCATCGGACACCCCGAGCTATTTCCGAGACCCCCGCATGTCAAACACTGTAAAGCTGTTCCAAAGCTCTGGCCGTGCAATAAGAAACGTCGTTTCAAAGAGTAACGGGAAAAAGGAACCTAAATATCCCCTTTTGCTTTTCTGGGAATAAGGTGCATGCACATGCAATAAGGCAACATGCACTTTACGGAAAATGGGTTGATGTGATCGCTCTGAAATAATGACACGATGTTGACTTATTGCACAGCATCATCTATCTAAACGCATGCAAAATCATACCGCTGAGCAAAACTAGACATGGAGCAACTGGTGGTAGCATTTGTCCCCGTACCGCATAACCTTCACATGAGTCACCTAGCCCCAGAATCTTGCTAAGTCCGTACGACCGTTTGCAGTGGATGCTACCAGGGACCGGTGTAGGGAGCGCCGGCCAGACAGCCGCCGACCGGCCCGGCTCCCACAGTCCGCTCACCTTGGGCGTGGCCACGGCCACCGAGATGTCCACGTAGTCGCGGTACACGATCTCGTTGCCGTCGATGGCGGCGTTCACCGTCGGCTGGTAGGTCAGCGCGTACGCCGACGCCTTCACGAAGGCGGACATGAAGCCGATCTTGATGCCGTGCTTCTTCACAAATGCCTCCTGGTGCTGCTTCCGCAGCTGCATGATGTTGCTGCAGATTTAGGACAGCATATCATCGACGTAACAGAGGCATTTACGAGCTAATTTTGATTTCATAGAGACCAGTATCGATTAAATACTCCACAGTACCCCATTCACCTAGACTATAGAAACCAGGGCTACTTACCACCATGCAGGATCATAATTCTAATTTCAGAATGAAACGTTGGTGGAGCGAAATACAGATTTATCGAAACCTTTTTTAAAAGCCCAATGTGTGCTTTCATCGTAAACAATAGCAGCATACGTTGGCAACAAGTATCAAGCTACCAAAAAAATCTGTCACACTTGGGGCGAGCCCAACATGCGAGACGTGAACATAAACCATCCACAGGCCGCTTCCTGAACCATGAACGCTCCAGCTTCCCGGAACCTGACCGCTTCAGGCTAAGCCACCCATGGCCGCTTCCTCAGCCGCGCACCTCATGTCGATTTCATTGAAGGTGGTGAGCATGGCGTTGGTGTTCTGAGCGTCCTTGAGTCGCTGCGCTATTCTCTGGCGCATTCTGCTCATCTTGACGCGCTGCTCGGTCCGCGTGCCTGCGACGTAAGCGCGCAGCCATCAGTTACACGTGACCTTGAAACGTCACGTGCACCGGCGTTGGCAGGAAGACGCACGATAACGTCGGCTGTTCGAACCGACGATGTTCAGCGGGGCAGTGGGGGTCGCCTCAGAAATGTGGTCCCAGCGGGGAGACGCCGCGGGGGGCGCTGACCAGCAACCATGTAATCATTACGGGGAAGAAGGGGGGTGGGGCTGGGGAACAATGTCCCATTCAATTTTCAGTGTCATTTTATCCTTCCAATGTTGCACCTAGAACGCAAGAATTTATGCTTTCCCAATTCGAATGTTATTCAAAGGTAAAAGGTAAGGTAAGGTCAGTAAAGGCAAAGGTAAGATTGTTCCCTCCCGCAATTTGACCCATGCAACTCTAATTTGCTTCCCTCCCCCACCTCCCACCCAGTCTCAAACCTAGCCATATCTTTTGCTGACCGGTAATCTCCATGGTGGGTCACGACAGGTGGGCACTGACCGGTAATCTCGGAGGGTCACCACAGGTGGGTACTGACCGGTGATCTCGGCGGTGGGGTCACCACAGGTGGGTACTGACTGGTGATCTCGGCGGGAGGATCACCACAGGTGGGTACTGACCGGTGATCTCGGGGGGGGGGGTCACCACAGGCGGGTACTGACCGGTGATCTCGGCGGTGGGGTCACCACGGGCACTGACCGGTATCTCGGCGGGAGGATCACCACAGGTGGGTACTGACGGTGATCTCGGCGGGGGGGGTCACCACAGGCGGGTACTGCCGGTGATCTCGGCGGTGGGGTCACCACAGGTGGGTACTGACCGGTGATCTCGGCGGTGGGGGGGGGGGTCACCACAGGCGGGTACTGGCCGGTGATCTCGGCGGTGGGGTCACCACAGGTGGGTACTGACCGGTGACCTCAGCGGGAGGGTCACCACAGGTGGGTACTGCCGGTGATCTCGGCGGTGGGGTCACCA